>NC_090324.1:200674758-200997823 GCF_040869045.1 Eurosta solidaginis
TGGGATCGGCTTGTGGATTTATATACACATAAAAACCTATCATCTGCAAAAACAAAATCGATTCTATCTTGCTTGGTTTAATAGACATGGACACTTATCCCTTTTAGTCGGTTAACCCCACACAGTATGACGTAGAAATTGAACCGTTAGCGATAGAACCTTGGATCAGCTTGTGGATTAATATACACATAAAAACCTATCATCTGCAAAAACAAAATCGATTCTATCTTGCATGGTTCAATAGATATGGACACTTATCCCTTTTAGTCGGTTAACCCCACCCAGTATGACGTAGAAATAGAGCCGTTAGCGATAGAACCTGGGATCGGCTTGTGGATTAATATACACATAAAAACCTATCATCTGCAAAAACAAAATCGATTCTATCTTGCATGGTTAAATAGATATGAACACTTATACCTTTTAGTCGGTTAACCCCACCCAGTATGACGTAGAAATTGAACCGTTAGCGATAGAACCTTGGATCGGCACAGGATTGATTTTGGTTGTTCAAGGAGGAATACTCGAATGGGAAAAATGTAGGGTTTCCCGAACTCCGTAGTGCGTTGCTGAACCAGTTCAGGAAAGCCGATTGCGACGAAGAGATTAGACAGGCAATGAACGAAAGGAAACAGGAATTTTCCGAAACATTTGACGAGTTTTACGCGAGCATCAAGGGTATGGCATTTACGATGAAGGATCGGATGCCAGAGCTTAGTTTAGTTAACCTGATGAGACGAAATTTGAAATACAAAATTAAGAAATTGATTTTTGGATGTCACATAGAAACGTTGCAGCAGCTGAAGGAGGAGTGCAGGCGGGCCGAGAAGCACCTCAAGGAACAAGAGCAAAAGTTTCCGAGGAGGAAGCTGGTAGACGAGGTAGAGGTAGAGCCGCACAAGGACCCATGCGACGCCGCGGAGGAGGTATCATTGGAGGCGCTGGACGGTCGAGATCGCAAAGCATTTCACCGAACCGAATCGAATAGGGGACCCGCAGAGCCGAGGATCTGCCAAACGGTCAAGAAGGTGGATACGAGAGAAGATGTGGCGTGCAGTTCCAAATTCCATGACCTGGTTTGATTCAAATGCAACGAGATGCGAACGAGATTTGTGCTGTGCGACAAATGCAAACAGGAAAACCACATGGCTGGCGGCAACTCCGGGAAGAACCGTCAGCACCAGTCCGACCCGAACCACAAACAAGAACAGTGACAATACTTAAGAATACAGTGCAACCGAAACCAAAGAGAACATCGTTATATAGAACCTGGAATGAAAGAAGACAGCACTACCTGGAAGTTAAGAGGAGAATATTCGGGGATAAAGTTGAGGAAAAGGAAAAAGGGAAGCATAGAAAAAGGAATAAGAAAAAGATTGAGAAGTTGCGAGATAAAATAAAGAAAGGAAACATGTTAGACGAGCCCTAGAAGCGACCATTATCCGAAGCGAATTGGATAAGCGGCCGTATACTGAAGTCATCGTAAATGGAGTCAAGATCAAGGGTCTGTTGGACAGCGGAGCGTCGGTTAGTTGCGTAGGTTGAGACGCGGTTAAAATGCTGTGTATGGACGACGTTGAATCCATGGACGAGGAACTAAGAACAGCGGATGGAAGGGTGCAGGCAATCATCGGCAAGCTAAAGGCGAAGGTTCAGTGGAGACAGACAACAGTCGATTTGACCCTATACGTAGTTCCGAGTTTGAAGCAGAGGCTCTACCTAGGCATAGATTTCTGGGATAAGTTTGGTCTGATGCCGACTGCGATTTCGGAAATAACTGGTGAGGACAGCAATATGGTTGAGCTATCACAGGAAGAGAAGATTAAGTTGGAACACGTTAAGAGTCTATTCCCATATTCTGCTAAATTGGGGCTAGGGAAAACGCACCTGATGGAGCACGTCATCGATGTCTATGCTGAAACGGTGCCCGTAAAACAACGCTATTACCCCTTGTCGCCAGTGAAGCAGAAATGCGCGTATGAGGAGATAGACAGGATGTTGAAGCTTGGTGTCATCGAAGAGAGTGACAGCGCGTGGAGCTCACCGATAGTGCTAGTCCAAAAGCCGGGAAAGAATCGGCTGTGTGTCGACATGAGGAAGCTGAACGAGCGGACGAAGAAGGATGCGTATCCCACTCAGCATGTGGAGGGAATACTCAGCAGACTCAAGGACACATTCTTCATAACGGGACTGGACCTCAAGGACGCCATCTGGCAAATCCCGCTGGAAAAAGGAACGCGGGAGAAAACCGCCTTTACGGTTCCGGGCCGCCCGCTTTACCACTTCAAGGTCATGCCGTTCGGCCTATGTAATGCCAGCCAAAGGTTGTCTCATGATGGACCGTGTTGTTCCGTCCAGACTACGGGACAATGTGTTCATCTATATAGATGATCTTTTAGTTTGCTCACCGGACTTGGAAACTCATCTTCAACACTTGTCTGAGATAGCAGAGTGCCTCGCGAAGGCCGGACTGACCATCAGTGTGCAGAATTCGGAGATTGTTGGGACTTACAGGGTGGTACAGGAGATTCGTACCGAAATTTGCTACCATCACGTCACCGTTGACGGACTGTCTGAGGAAGAAGAAGGAGTTTTGTATGACGCATGAGGCTGTTGCTGCTTTCCAAGAATTGAAGAACGTGCTGGTATCGCCGAGAGTGTTGGTCAATCCGGACTTCGCAAAGCCTTTCTATGTCCAGTGTGACGCGTCCACTATGGGAATCGGAGGAGTGCTCTTCCAGCTGGACGGCGAGGGCAATGAGAGACCCATCTCATACATTTCGCAGAAACTGAATTCCGCTCAACGAAACTATACGATCACGGAGCTAGAATGCTTAGCAGCGGTGGTAAGTGTGCAGAAGTTTCGGCCGTATATAGACGGAGTTCAGTACACCATTATTACGGATCACATGAGTCTTAAGTGGCTCATGAATCAACGCGATCTCTCGGGACGTTTAGCGCGCTGGAGCATCAAGCTCCTAGGATTCGACTTCGAAATCGTGCATCGAAAGGGCGCAAAGAATGTAGTACCAGACGCGTTGAGCCGAGTACGCATAGACGAATTGAGTAATGACACTTTCCGGGCCGATATATCGCTAAGTAGTTCAGAGTTCCAATCTGAGAATTATAACCACCTGAAACGTGCGGTGGAAGATACCTCCGACCAGTTGCCCGATGTAGGGATACAGGACGGCGTGATCTATAAGCGTGTGCGTTTCCAACGAGACGATGAAATCGAGGATTCCATGTGGAAAGTTTGGGTGCCCGATGGACTGAGAGGGGAGCTGCTGAAAAAGATGCATTGCGGCGTAGCGGCAGGACATGGCGGCGTAGCGAAGACTGTGAACCGGCTGCGTGCTCGATATTTCTGGCCCGGAATGGTCGCTGCTGTTAAGGAATTTATTCGCAACTGTGAGGTGTGCAAATGCTGCAAAGCAACGAACGCGATACAGAGACCGTTGATGGGGGATCGTGTCGAGACGGAAAGAGTCTTCCAGCGGCTGTACATAGACTTCTGCGGTCCATATCCGAGGTCTCGCGACGGCAATTCGTATATCTTCGTTGTCCTCGACCACTATTCAAAATTCGTATTCGTCAAGCCTATGAGGAGTGCGACTTCGAGGGAGGTAATCCGGTGCTTAGAAAACGACATCTTTCACATCTTCGGTGTGCCGCAGACAATCCATTCGGATAACGGCCGGCAGTTCGTCTCGGAGGCGTTCATTGATTTCATTAAGGGTTATGGGGTCAAACATGTCCGTACGGCCGCCTATTCACCCCAGGCTAATGCGTCCGAAAGAATAAACCGATCCTTACTGGCCATCATTAGGTCCTACATTGATGAAACCGATCAAAAGTCTTGGGACCCTCATCTCTCAAAGGCAGCTTTTGTCCTTCGGAGCGCGGTTCACGAGGCGATACGGACGGAGCCCTACAAGGCAGTCTTCGGTCAATCCATGGTGCAGCATGTGGAGACGTACGAGATACTACGCAAGCTGGAGTGTGCTAATGATTCCGAAGTAGAGGTTGTACCGCGGGACATACGTCTGAAGCTTCTGAGGGATAAAATCAGAAATAGTTTGAAGCTCGCATACGAGAAAGGCAAAAGAGTGTACAACACACGGGCTAGGCCCATCACATATAGACCCGGGCAGGTAGTCTATAGGCAAAGCTTTAGGCAGAGTGACGCGACGCGCAATTTCAATGCGAAGCTTGCGAATAAATATGTGAAGGCGGTGGTTCTGAGACCAGTGGGAAATTGCTTATATGAGCTGGGGGATATGAGCGGCAGGTCCAAAGGCATTTTCCATGCTAAAGATATGCGGGCGTAATATTCGTCGTTTCTCGAGCCCACCATGCAACGCCTTGCATCGGCTGACTCGCCCTGTTACGACAGTTTAGTGGTGAACAACCATATGCGCGACAAATAAGTTGTATCCAATTCAACTTCATAGGTTAAAGCAGTTTCTACCTTGACGAGTAATCAAACATGCCGAATTGCTAACCACAAAAAGCTAAAAGTTGTCATAAAGTTCAACCTCCCCACAGTTGTATCATGTTCGGAAAAAATATCCAATCACCCAGTAGTACCTACTGTCTTGCATTAATGTTGCCTCAGCGAAAATTGCGAACATTACCTCTGATAAAACGCACCAGACACGACCATGCAGATTGACATGGAGTGACATGGTGAGCGTCGATGGCTAGGCGATTGCTCTCAACCGTTGAAAACAAACCCTGTGTCATCAAAGTGTCAAAAGATTACTAGGCCCACCGACTGCAGTCCGTCATGAGCTCAGGGGCCAAGGAGACCTAAAAATGCATCTCGTCCGTCCTGTTTGACCATGGTCGTGAACGTGTCCTGGGGTCATATGCGCACAGGCGACTAACAAAAGCTCAATATTTTAGACGATAAATTTCTGAATTAACAGCAAGCAACCTGAACGCGGTAAAAATTTTCTTTTGGGAGATAGCCTACAAAGAAAAAAGAACTCTTACGTGAATATCCGAGGAAATTTAACTATAGGCGCATATGCTTTCATTTGATGTCATCTGCGCATTGACGAGCAAATAAGAATTCTATTGGCGTTTCCCTAGAGCGGGGACTTCCACTCCCAGACAGAATCAAGGTTTGGTAACTTCATGGGGAAGCTGGATTCCAGTGTTCCACATTACGAGAAATTCAAGTCATAGATAGCGGTTTGAGATAGAAAGGTACATAAGTATATGTAGTTAGTTACATTCGTTACGAAACACCTGCAATTATCAAGTTTTGAGGGCGTCTGCAAAGACGGAGTGTAGCGGGAATCGGCGCTCTGGACGCGGCGTCGTCAGGCGCACCAAATGTGATACGGCGCGCAATTGCAATTTAGTTGACCGAGATTGACATGAGGAGGAGACACAGTGGCTTCGGTACGCTCCCGTATAATTCATAAAGCGTATGGAAAGATACGCATTCATATATACATTTCATACATTTTTCATAAGTAATAGTGGATCGTGGTTACATACCACATGAATTTGATCAATCTACCTTTCTCTAAGTTTGACATGATGTGGCTCAATCCATACAGACACGAAAATCCTATGTAAATATGAATTATAGAATTGATTGAGTTGATTTATATACTCATTAGTGATCAGATTATAGGTCAATGCTTACATGCAGATATATTTTAATAGTCAATATGCCATAAGCTAACTCCGATTCTCGGATTTCAAGATATCATAAGTTTGTTTGTCAAGATCCTTTGTCGCGATTATATGAACTAAAAAGAAGGTTAGGTTAATGTAAAGAAAAATTGAATGTCAGAACCGTAGCAAATAACATATAAGATGGAAATGTACCCAGTTCTCTTCCATATCAAAGAAATTCAAATTGCACATTTTTGGCTAAATCGTAGTTCGTAAAGGAAGGATAAGACGAAAGAAGCAGAAGACTTCATTAAATGTATATTGAAGATCATCTTAATAGAACGGTGCAAGGCAGGTGCAGAGAATAAGTTGGATGCAAATAGGGTTTTGTTTTAAGTCAATGCAGACGTTTGATCTTGTATCCCAGGGCACACATTAGGACGTCCTAAGGTAGGCTTTCAGGGTTTGCGATAGAGGTGAAGATGGATGACCCCTGGCTCCATTGATTCCCTGCGCAAAAATTGCACCGAAATGGAATATGAAATCGTTTTACTAAGTAATTAAAAATGTTGAATAAAGAATGAATTTGTTAAATTGTTAATCATAAAATTCGTGTATGGTGAATAATTTTCTTGACGGGGTCATGACGGACGTGGACAGGATGACATGGGGAAGTGGTAAGGGGGCATGAGTGCGGGAAGTGACTCATGAATATGGGGGTGCAGGGAGTGTTGGGGGCCAGCCACAAGGGCATAGGTTGGCAAAAGGTTGAGGAGGGGCGGATTGGCCGGCCTCATTCAAAGGAGGCGAACCGAGACTTGGACAAGGGAGGTACGAAGGGGACGGACAAGGACAGTTAGGGGCATGGGGAGTTAGAAAGGGGGGGTTGATGATTCTATTGGCCGTGGCTGGTCAGGTGCTACGAGGGTGGAGTGATTACTCCGGTGTCACTCAAGGGTATGATTTTTTTTTATTGCGGCTGCTGCGTGGACTGTGGAAAACGAAACCCACCCATATCCGACGAGCTGGTTCGTAAGGGAGTGGTGGTAGTTGTATAGGTGGTCACCTTTTCGAGATATCGGCATAAAGGTAGACCAGGGGTGACTCTGGAATTTGTTTGTACGATATGGGTATCAAATGAAAGGTGTTATTGAGTATTTTAAAACGGAGTGATCCGGCCATAACCGTTTAGACGGTTAAGCGCCAATTAAGTAAGTAGGATCCTTAGTTCCATAGGTGGACGCCGTTTCGAGATATCGCCATAAAGGTGGACCAGGGGTGACCCTAGAATTTGTTTGTACGATATGGGTATCAAATAATAGGGGTTAATGAGCATTTTAAAAGGGAGTGGGCCTTAGTTCTATAGGTGGACGCCTTTTCGAGATATCGCCATAAAGGTGGACTCTAGAATGCGTTTGTACAATATGGGTATCAAACGAAAGGTGTTAATGAATATTTCAAAAGGGCGTGGGGCTTAGTTCTATAGGTGGACGCCTTTTCGATATATCCCCATAAAGGTGGACCAGGGGTGACTTTAGAATGTGTTTGTACGATATCGATATCAAATTAAAGTTATTAATGAGGGTTTTAAAAGGGAGTGGTGGTAGTTGTATAGGTGGTCGCCTTTTCGAGATATCTCCATAAAGATGGACCAGGGGTGACTCTAGACTTTGTACGATATGGGTATCAAATTAAAGGTATTAATGAGGCTTTTAAAAGGGAGTGGTGGTAGTTGTATATGTGAAGGCGTTTTCCAGATATCGACCAAAATGTGGACCATGGTGACCCAGAACATCAACTTTTGGATACCGCTAATTTATTTATATATATAATACCACGAACAGTATTCCTGCCAAGATTTCAATGGTTTTCTATTTCGCCCTGCAGAACTTTTTCATTTCATTCTACTTAATATGGTAGGTGTCACACCCATTTTACAAAGTTTTTTTCTGAAGTTATATTTTGCGTAAATAAACCAATCCAAATACCATGTTTCATCCTTTTTTTCGTTTTTGGTATAGAATTATGGCATTTTGTTCGTTTTTGGTAATTTTCGATATCGAAAAAGTGGGCGTGGTCATAGTCGGATTTCGGCCATTTTGTATACCAATACAAAGTGAGTTCAGATAAGTACGTGAACTGAGTTTAGTATAGATATATCGATTTTTGCTCCAGTTATCGTGTTAACGGCCGAGCGGAAGGACAGACAGTCGACTGTGTATAAAAACTGGGCGTGGCTTGAAACCGATTTCGCCCTTTTTCACACAAATAAGTTAGTGTCCCAGAGTCTAAGCCCCTACCAAATTTCACAAGGATTGGTAAATTTTTGTTCGACTTATGTCATTAAAAGTATCCTAGACAAATTAAATGAAAAAGGGCGGAGCCACGCCCATTCTGAAATATTCTTTTATTTTTGCATATTTTTGCACCATATAATTACTGGAGTTGAATGTTGACATAATTTACTTATATACTGTAAAGATATTAAATTTTTTGTTAAAATTTGACTTAAAAAAAATTTTTTTAAAAGTGGGCGTGGTCGTTCTCCGATTTCGTACATATAGTAATAGCAGTAACGTTCCTGTCAAATTTCATCATGATATCTTCAACGACTGCGAAATTACAGCTTGCAAAACTTTTAAATTACCTTCTTTTAAAAGTGGGCGGTGCCACGCCCATTGTCCAAAATTTTACTAATTTTCCATTCTGCGTCATAAGTTCAACTCACTACCAAGTTTTATCGCTTTATCCGCCTTTGGTAATGAATTATCGCACTTTTTCGGTTTTTCGAAATTTTCGATATCGAAAAAGTGGGCGTGGTTATAGTCCGATATTGTTCATTTTAAATAGCGATCTGAGATGAGTACTCAGAAACCTACATACCAAATTTCATCAAGATACCTCAAAATTTACTCAAGTTTTCGTGTTAAGGGCAGACGGACGGACGGACGGACATGGCTCAATAAAAATTTTTTTCGATCCTGATGATTTTTATATATGGAAGTCTATATCTATCTCGATTCCTTTATACCTGTACAACCAACCGTTATGCAATCAAAGTTAATATACTCTGTGAGGTACTTTGTGTGAGGATGCCAAGTTTTACGTTTTTTGTGGTCTGCATGTAAAAACTATGACTACGAATCACGTATTTCAACAATATATGACGTAAACGTAAATACTTGATGAAATTTGTTGAAATTTGAAGGTTCTAGCAGTAAAAAAAAGGCAAAATTGACAGTTTATATGGGGTATATAATATATATACACCCGATCTCTATGATTTTTTCAAACAAAAATATATGCTATATACGTAAGCAATTGGTGAAATTTTAAGCTTCTAGCTGTTAAAATGGGGCTGAAATTGCAAAAAAAATTATATATATAGTATATATATATAGGTACTATAGATACCACCGATCTCTCTGATTTTTTCACACAACAAAATATACTATATACGTAAGCAATTGTTGAAATTTGAAGCTTATAGCTGTTAAAATGGGGTAGAAATTGCGAACAGTTTCTTATCTGAACAATCCGTTGTATGAGATATATACTATATATACCACCGGTCTCTATGATTTTTTCAGACAACAATATATGCTATACATCTGAGCATTTTGTGAAATTTGAACATATCTAAACGATTTTTAAGATAAATATAAAATAAAAATAGACTAAACTGTTGAATTAATAACTCCAATATTGAATAATGCAAAAATGGTCTTAATTATATGCTGTTTCCACCAAACCCAAACACCGTGTTTGCCAGTTTTGGGTTTGAAATAGTTGTCAACTGTTTCCACTGCGTGTTTGAGGTAAATTGTGTTCAAACTGTCATTCGCTTGATTGTTTATTTTGTTGTGAAGTTTGAAGTTGAAAAAATTATATTAATTACAATAAAACTAAAAATGGTTCATAAAATTCAATTTATTAAGATGATTGTGTCATTATTTTTTAAAATAATAGACAGCGAAGTGACAATGAACTATTTAAAACGAAAAGTTTTTTATAACAAAATGCTATTGACTATAGCTGCATGTTTCAATGAAATTATAATACGCTCGCAAAGTGTATGGAGTTTGGTGTGTTAGCAACTTCAGTATACAATTTTTAGGTTTAATAAATAAATTTCAGGAACATTCAAGTACCTTTTGGGAGGTGGACTGCCAGAAGAACGGCCCAAAATTTTTTAAGGAAAACTTTAGAATGACACGATCCAGCTTCGACAAGTTGTGCATTCGCCTTCAAAAAATGAAGAAGAAGGACACAAATTATAGAAATGCGATTCCTTTAGAGAAGCGTGTTGCAATTGCTTTATATGCACTGGGATCTTCCAGTGAATATAGATCGATTGCAAATTTGTTTGGAGTAGGCAAAGCTACTGTTTGCAAAATTTTAATACAGTTTTGCAATGAAGTCTGGGCGTGCATGGCGCCGGAATATTTCAAAAGCTTCCCCCTCACAAGGACTGGGATAGCGCAAGGAGTAGCAGACTTCAATGCAATGGGTTATCCACAATGTATTGGAGCCATAGGTAAGCAAATTAATAACAACACGGAAAACAGTTTAAACCACAATTCGTTATCTAATACAGATGGTTGTCACATAGAGATACACCCTAAAAAAGAAGAAGCTGTCGACTACTACAATTATAAGGGTTGGTATTCCGTAGTGCTTTTGGCTTTGGTGGACGCAAAATACCGATTCATGTACATCCACTGTGGTAGCCCGGGAAGATGTAATGACTCAAGTATATTTGAGCGGTCGTCTCTCAAGCGGGAGCTGCAGGAATGTGCACTTCTTGACGAAATGAGATGATATCTTGGGCGCACAAAAATACCAGTGCATATTATAAGCAACTCCGCGTTCCGACTCTCGCAATATGTCATGAAGCCATACCCGTACAGGGCTGGACAGAAATTGTTTAATTATAGGTTATCCAAGTGTCGACGAGTCGTTGAAAATGCTTTCGGCCATTACAAAGCCAGGTGAATATATGTACATAATAAAAACGGAAATCGTTTTGAGTCCTAATACAAATTTCTCTATATTTTAGGTTTAGGAGAATTGGAAAAGGTATTGATAATCATATCAAAAATGCAAATGTCGTAATTTCTGCAGCATGCGCTTTACACAATTTTTTCATCGACGAGAAGGACCCTGTCCTAGAAAATTGGCTTGTGGATATGCAGCGAGATGCCAGGCGCAGCCCTCAAGGTCACAATAATTTAAATGACAGATCAGAAGGGGAGGTTATAAGGAACGGATTAATGGAATATTTCGGTAAGTTTGCTTGTACAATTTATCCACTTGCGTGTGTTTCTTTGCTGAAACCCACAGTATCATTAATTTATTTAGAGAGGTCCTTAAATCAATCACCTCATTAGGGAACCATTTCTGTGCTGATGATGTGGGCAAGTTGAGGTCAGCTGTGACACTCTTGTATAAACCCTGAAAGCAACTCGATAGCTTTCTCTGGGCTTTGGCGTTAATGTTGCTTCGGTCGTTGTTTTGCTCAAAAATGTATATATCCTTAGGTAGACAGATCTAGACTATGAGCAAACAGGCAGGTGAAAAGCATAGACTCACCCTATTCCTGCTCCCTTACAACAATAATGACCTGTGGCTGAACCCAAATCGCTCTCATTACGCCGTTCGTGGTGTCACTTGATCTGTAGGAATCCTTTTGGGTGTCATTTCACCCCTATTTAGCTCGCCACATATTAGCAAGAAATATTCTCAAGTAAGCTAGCATAGAATATGTATGAATGCGCCATAGGCTATTTGCAACAAACAATTATAGCCAGTTATGAAACATCAATGCGGACTGGCAGCTGAGATCGCTACTCAAAACCAATCAACCTTGGGCTTCAAGATGTATTCCCCTTCTCAAATAGGAAGGTTCGTTGGGTTTGTTGCTCTAGTTTGGCACTCTTCCATGCTAGGCAAAATGTGTTTTTTTTTTGTTGTGCTTGAATATAACTGTTTTAAGTTAGTAAATGTTTTAAAAATAATTTACCTGCCAATGGCTGTTTTATATTTAAAAACAATCGTTTATGCCAGTTGATTATCATAAAAAATATAGTCAGTTACATATTTGTATTGAATTTGTTTTTCCGAACACTGTATTTAAGTGAACAGCGTTTTTAAATTAGTTCCGCTCCAAGAAGCTAACGACGCTTTGCGACAGCATCTCGATTGCAGCCACCTTCTTTTTCTCAATTTCAATTAGATCAGCAGTCAATTTATTGTTTTCTGCCATAGCTGTTTTGATAGTTTCGTTCAACTCGCTAATTTTTTGATTTTTCTTCATTACAGGTGTGGAGGCTTCGCTGAGAGCTGGAGACGATGGCTCGGGAGACGAAGTGGACGAACCGGCTATGGATGCCGATGTAACCGACTCGGGTCTGGCTAGTAATTAGAAAAAAATTGTATTAATTTATATATATATAAGTGAAAATATGAGTTTTATATATACATCGCAATTGTCTCAAAAATACAAAATCTGAACTCCTGAACATTTTTAAATTTGTCACTTCTAATAAGTGTGCACACAACCATCGATATGAAAAAAGCTTAGTGTTACCCTTGGAAAGGTATTTCAAAAACATACATGCCGAAGTTGTTGATTACACTGAAACTTATCTTTTTTCAAATATAAAACTATAAACTAACAAATTTAAATACCTTTCGAACGGTACCAAGATCTTTGAAATTGGTGGAGCCATTCCGAAGTAATAACAGCTTAAAGTACCTATCACCGTCATTTTTCAAAAATTTCGATTTCCGCCCTCTATCTCGAAAAAATTCGAGATATGAAAAAATTTTAAATACAAAAGTTGCGGAGAATTTAATTCTCTACATTACTGATAATATAAATAATAACTAGCGCAAAACTTCTAGAAATCGAGATATTTACAAAAAAAGGAGAAAGAATAGATTTTTGTGAGCTTTGACCCCTGAATTTAAAACTTGCGGGCATCCAATTATTGTCGAATTTTGAGAAAAGTTTCAGGATGCCATAATGGAAGTTTTCAACGATAATATTGTGGGTAGCTACATGTATGTACATCACACACGTAATAATTATGACAAGGCTTTAATTTGTCAGTAGACTGTTAAAACCCGTTCAAAAATATGGAAAGAGATTTGTTTAACCCAAGTAAACCAAAAAGCGTTTACGAAAAATGTTATTTCTGGGAAGAGATATTTTTAAAGCATTTTACAAATATTAATGACAATATCTGTCTCGATTAATAAAGTTAATTCGTATACTGTCCATAACAACAGCTTCAACATTGTTAATTCGGTCGTTTCCTATAATGCGATGAACACGTTCGTAGTGCTTCCAAGAAGCAGGAGAACAGCCTGTTCCTTGGCCTCCTTTGCATGTTATGTGCAAATATGGATAATGTTCTAGGACCGTGGCCGAGCCCAAAAAAAAATAGCTAAACAATTTTTTTTATTAAAAATCCGAAAGTGGTACCCAGAGATGCATTTTGGCCCCAGGATATCGAATCCGAAGGCGAAAACCTGATATATCTGATACTCCTCACAATTTTTTTTGCTGTGTAGAACAAAAATACAACAACCACATGAAAACTTCAATTTTGTTTTGCAAATATCCCGAGAAGTATGAGAGATATCGGATATCCGCTTTCGGATTCGAGATCCTGGAGCCAAACTGCGTATCTGGGTATCACTTTCGCATTTTTTTTTTTTTTTTTAGGGCTCGTCCACGGTCCTAGAACATAACTCAAATATGTACATATATTTAGTAATGGTCTAGGACAGCGGCTGACCTTGGGAAGTTAACTAGAGTGATACCTAGAGTACGGGCGTTTCGGGTCCAGGATATCGAATTCGTTGTATGGAACCCGATATCTGTAATAATTCTCAAGAAATGTGCAAATAAGGCTGTAAGTTGTCATGTGCTTGTAGTATTTTTAAAGAGTCAGCGGTAATTCTATACGACAGCATGACACTGCTAATACGATACCAAAAACATCGAGAGATGTGTCAAACGACGCGTCTTGACATCAGTATTAATAATTTCGAAGGCGGAAAATAAAAATTTTAAGTCGTTCAAAAGATATTAACGAAAAACCGAAAAATTACCCACGGGTCCCTCCGAAACCGGGGGTGGGATCCACAGTATTTTTGCGCATAATACCTTTCTGCATTGGCGGCCTTTGGCCGCGCTTATAAAAAATTACCCTGGGTGGGTCCAACACCGATTTGGAGACCAAAACTATATCCGCGCAACACACTTATGTTCACAATTTTTTTTTGTGGGTACACCAACATTACAATAACCACATGAAAATAGCCAATTTCAACTGCAAATATCTCCGGTAATAGTCTAGTTGAGGGGTCGACTGCTAATACGCTACCAAAAATATCGAGAGAGGTGTCAAACGACGCGTCTTGACATCAGTATTAATAATTTCGAAGGCGGAAAATAAAAATTTTAAGTCGTTCAAAAGATATTAACGAAAAACCGAAAAATTACCCACGGGTCCCTCCGAAACCGGGGGTGGGATCCACAGTATTTTTGCGCATAATACCTTTCTGCATTGGCGGCCTTTGGCCGCGCTTATAAAAAATTACCCTGGGTGGGTCCAACACCGATTTGGAGACCAAAACTACATCCGCGCAACACACTTATATTCACAATTTTTTTTTGTGGGTACACCAACATTACAATAACCAGATGAAAATCGCCAATTTCAACTGCAAATATCTCCGGACAGTTTTTCGGATAAGTTTTTCTTTTCCGGTTTCGGATTATTAATACTGATGTCAATACGCGTCTTTGGACACCTCTCTCGATATTTTTGGAAGCGTATTAGCAGTGTCATGCTGTCGTATAGAATTACCCAGGCAGCTGCTGTCCTAGATTACTACCCCATATTTCTTACCTGTATCTCATTGTAAAATTGTGGATTTTATACTTAATGTCGATGGGACGAATGTCGCCAACCAATCCTGCCAATGACTGGGCCATTTCTCCATATATGTGTGAGTTTTTGCGTGGCCCACGCAATTCGCTGGCCTTCTCCTCCCACAGATCTATAAATGCCTCGTCTGCTGCAGGCGTCCACAGTATTTTATTTTTTTTATTAATTATTTGTGCCATATTTGTTGTTTTACCGCTTTTTAACTTTTTAACTTTTTTAATTTTTTAGCATTTTTGACATTGTCACACACATTGACATTGACAATCGCAAACAATGTTGCCATGACTTCGAGAAGAATGTGAAAACAAAAGAGAAACAATTGACATAAATGAACATTATTGCCATCAGTTAATAATAAAAAGTATGCAAACCCAACACAAACACTCTTTCAAAGATGGGTTTGGAGTGGGTTTGGGTTTCGATTTTTGTATGGAATTTGACAAGTGTTTAGACTTGTGTTTGCCCTTAAACACGCTCTTCGAAGGCAAACACGGTGTTTGCATTTGGTGCAAACATGATATTAGACTACTTGAAATAACGCTTATACTTCGCAACTGATAGCTTGCTTAAATGAAACTGACTTGTCGTGCCTCAACTGTTGCTGCTTTTATACTGTTTTGTTTCGTTGGCATATTTCTAGGCGTTTCTATTTCTAGAATTTATTTGTTAGTTACCATCTATAAAATTACCAGCTATAACTAAGTTTATAGCTTCTCATATGCGCGTGTATATGTGAGTGATACTTGCACAAATTTTTGCCTACTTTTGTGAGCATCTCAGATAAGATATATGTATGTGTTTGTGCGTTTTCTCTCCGCTGCGTGTACGTACATATGTGTAGACATAATGAGCCATGCTTTTAAGAAAAATTACGAAATCGGTTAAGGACCACGCCCACTTATATATAAAATTTTTGAAAATGTCGTGGACGAATAAAATAAGCTATATCTTTGCAAAAAAGAGCTTTATATCAACAGTATTTCATTTCCCAAGTGTATTTATAACAATAAATAGGAAAATCTTCAAATTTTAAAAAATGGGCCTGGCACCGCCCCTTTTATGAATAAGCAACTTTCTATGTTTCGGGAGCCATAACTCGAAGAAAAATTAACGGATCGTAATAAAATTTGGTACACAAATTTCCCCTATATCAGGAAATAATTCTAAAGATTTTCAAAAGGGTCGTAGACGAAAATAATAAGCTATATATTATCGAAAAAAAGCTTTGTATCTATAGAATTTTACTTTCTAAATTGAATTATAACAATAAATTGGAAAAAACCAAAATTTTTGAAAATGGAAGTGGCACCGCCCCTTTTATGACTAAGCAATTTTCTATGTTTCGAGAGCCATAGCTCGAAGAAAAATTAACGGATTGTAATAAAATTTGGTACACAAATTTTCCCTATAGCAGGAAATATTTCTAGAAAAAATGGAAGAGATCGGGTAAAGGCCATGCCCACTTTTATATAAAAGATTTTTAAAAGGGTCGTGTACGAAAATAATACGCTATAACTTAGCAAAAAATAGTTTTGAATCAATGATATTTCACTTATCAAGTTTTATTGTAAGAGGAAATGGGGAGACATTTTTTTAAACGGGCGGTGCCACGTGTTATGTAGAAAAGTAATTTATCTTAAATGAAATCTACAATTGAATCTCACGCTGAGTATATAATGTTCGAACTTAGACACCTTTACTTGTTTATTTTGATTTGTTTTATTTCAAAATGACTCAACCCTGGTAGATACTACGTAATGAAAGACTTCATCAACGAATTTGTACTTAACTCTATTCAAAAGAAGTAAGGACGGGACTGTCTTCGGCTGTGCGGAAGACTTCATACCTTTCACGAATGGGGCTGAACAATAATCTTATCCCGTTCGTAATCTCCAAATAATCGGATGTATAAAATTAGAAATATATAGTGAACATGATGTACATACCTAAACGAATTTTAAGATAAATATAAAATAAACAAGTAAGGAAGGTTAAGTTCGGGTGTAACCGAACATGACATACTCAGTTCAGAGCTATGGTGACAACATAAGGGAAAATAACCATGTAGCAAAATTAACCGAAGGTAATCCTGGAATGTGTTTGTATGACATGTGTATCAAATGAAAGGTATTAAAGAGTATTTTATGAGGTAGTCGGCCATAGTTCTATAGGTGGACGCCATTTAGGGATATCGCCATAAAGGTGGATCAGGGTTGACTCTAGAATTTGTTTGTACGATATGGGTATCAAATGAAAGGTGTTAATGAGTGTTTTAAAAGGGAGTGATCCTTAGTTCCATATGTGGACGCCGTTTCGAGATATCGCCATAAAGGTGGACCAGGGGTGACCCTAGAATTTGTTTCTTCGATATGGGTATCAAATGAAAGGGGTTAATGAATATTTTAAAAGGGAGTGGGCCTTAGTTCTATAGGTGGACGCCTTTTCGAGATATCGCCATAAAGGTGGACCAGGGGTGACTCTAAAATGCGTTTGTACAATATGGGTATCAAATTAAAAGTATTAATGAGGGTTTTAAAAGGGAGTGGTGGTAGTTGTATAGGTGGCCGTCTTTTCGAGATATCGGCATAAAGGTGGACAAGGGGTGACTCTAGAATGCGTTTGTACAATATGGGTATCAAACGAAAGGTGTTAGTGATTATTTTAAAAGGGAGTGGGCCTTAGTTCTATAGGTGGACGCCTTTTCGAGATATCGCCATAAAGGTGGACCAGGGGTAACTCTAGAATGTGTTTGTACGATATGGGTATCAAATTAAAGGTATTAATGAGGGTTTTAAAAGGGAGTGGTGGTAGTTGTATAGGTGGTCGCCTTTTCGAGATATCGGCATAAAGGTGGACCAGGGTGACTGTAGAATGCGTTTGTACAATATGGGTATCAAAAGAAAGGTGTTAATAAGTATTTTAAAAGGGAGTTGGTCTTAGTTCTATAGGTGGACGCCTTTTCGAGATATCGCCATAAAGGTGGACTATGAGTGACTCTAGAATGTGTTTGTACGATATGGGTATCAAATTAAAGGTATTCGTGAGGGTTTTAAAAGGCAGTGGTGGTAGTTGTATAGGTGGTCGCCTTTTCGAGATATCGGCATAAAGGTGGACCAGGGGTGACTCTAGAATTTGTTTGTACGATATGGGTATCAAATGAAAGGTGTTAATGAGTATTTTAAAACGGAGTGATCCTTAGTTCCATAGGTGGTCGCCTTTTCGAGATATCGGCATAAAGGTGGACCAGGGGTGACTCTAGAATGCGTTTGTACAATATGGGTATCAAACGAAAGGTGTTAATGAGTATTTTAAAAGGGAGTGGGTCTTAGTTCTATAGGTGGACGCCTTTTCGAGATATCGGCATAAAGGTGGACCAGGGGTGACTCTAGAATGCGTTTGTACAATATGGGTATCAAACGAAAGGTGTTTATGAGTATTTCAAAAGGGCGTGGGGCTTAGTTCTATAGGTGGACGCCTTTTCGAGATATCGCCATAAAGATGGACCAGGGGTGACTCTAGAATGTGTTTGTACGATATCGGTATCAAATTAAAGGTATTAATGAGGGTTTTAAAAGGGAGTGATGGTAGTTGTATAGGTGGTCGCCTTTTCGACATATCGCCATAAAGATGGACCAGGGGTGACTCTAGACTTTGTTTGTACGATATGGGTATCAAATTAAAGGTATTAATGAGGCTTTTAAAAGGGAGTGGTGGTAGTTGTATATGCGAAGGCGTTTTCCAGATAACGACCAAAATGTGGACCAGGGTGACCCAGAACATCATCTGTTGGATACCGCTAAGGGTTTTTTATTTCGCCCTGCAGAACTTTTTCATTTCATTCTACTTAATATGGTAGGTGTCACACCCATTTTACAAAGTTTTTTTCTAAAGTTATATTTTGCGTCAATAAACCAATCCAAATACCATGTTTCATCCCTTTTTTCGTCTTTGGTATAGAATTATGGAATTTTTTTCGTTTTTGGTAATTTTCGATATCGAAAAAGTGGGCGTGGTCATGTGTTTGTACAATATGGGTATCAAAATAAAGGTGTTAATGAGTATTTTAAAAGGGCGTGGGGCTTAGTTCTATAGGTGGGCGCCTTTTCGAGATATCGCCATAAAGGTGGACCAGGGGTGACTCTAGAATGTGTTTGTACGATATGGGTATCAAATTAAAGGTATTAATGAGGGTTTTAAAAGGGAGTGGTGGTAGTTGTATAGGTGGTCGCCTTTTCGAGATATCGGCATAAAGGTGGACCAGGGTGACTGTAGAATGCATTTGTACAATATGGGTATCAAAAGAAAGGTGTTAATGAGTATTTTAAAAGGGTGTTACGGAAGATGTCTTTGATGGGCAGTGGTTTGTCAAGCGTCACGATCTGAGACTGCTCAGCTACAGAAGAAATTTCTTCAGCCAAGCGTAATACTTAAAGAGAACAGAAGCAAACGTATTATACATTAATTTAGAGAGGTGAGAACAATCTTTTTTATAGAAAAAAGGGAGTCCGAGCTATCAAATGTGTTTGAGTGAGAGTTATAATCTTGGCATAAACGCCGAAAAGGTTCATTTTGTTCGAAATTCGTTCTACATTGTTTCAGCAGAAGAGGTTTGAAGTGTCTCGATGTCCGAGAGGGAACGCAAAAGTTCACTTCATTCAGAAGGAATGGGCTCGAAATTGATCCATTTAAAAGTTTTGTCATAAATATTACACCAAGCATCTCCCTTCGACTAGCAATAGTTGGAAGATTGATAAGCTTTAATCGATTAGTATAAGGTGGAAGATTAGTTAAAGAGTCCCATTGGAAATTTCTTAAGGCAAATAGTAAAAATTATTTTTGTATTGATTCGAGACTGTCTGCATAGACTTGATAACGCGGATTCCAAATTATCGAGCCGTATTCTAATATTGGCCTAACTAATGTTGTAAAAAGTGCTTTAGTTATGTAAGGGTCGTTAAATTCTTTTGACCACCGTTTAACAAATGCAAAAACACCTTTGCCTTTATTCACTGTAGCATTAATATGAAGATTGAAACTAAGTTTGGAATCCATCATGACTCCCAAGTCAATAAAATTATTTACAGTTTCTAGACTATAGTTGTCAATTGTATATGAAGCTGGTGGCGAAACTCTCCGAGAAAAACACATGAATTTACATTTTTTGAGATTAAGCGGCATATAATTTACATTGCACCAGGTAACCAAGTGATTTAAATCCATTTGAAGCAAGGAATGTTCCTCAACCGAGGCACATGATTTGAAAAGTTTTACATCGTCTTCGTACATCAAGATTTTTGAGTATTTAATTGTACCAGATATATCGTTTTTGAACAACAAGAACAGAATCGGACCAAGATGGCTGCCCTGAGGAACACCAGAAGAAACATTGATGACCCCAGGAAGTGTATTTTTAAAGATTACTTTTTGCGTACGATAACCAAGATACGAAGAAATCCAACATATAAGACGGGGTTGAAAACCGAGTTGACTGAGCTTATGAATAAGTAATGGGTGTGATACTTTGTGGAAAGCTTTACTGAAATCGGTGTAAATTACATCAGTGTGAAGGCCTTTTCTAAATCCATTAGAAACGTGGGTGGTAAATTCTAGTAAATTGGTGATAGGTGATTTGCCCCTACAGAACCCATGCTGCGAGCTTGCAATTATGGGGGAAATAGAGACTGTTAGGTGGTAGGTAACAATAGCCTCAAATAACTTTGGGATAGCGGATAACTTTGCTATGCCCCGGTAGTTTTCTATTGAAGACCTGCTTCCATTTTTATGAAGCGGAATAAGAAAAGATTCCTTCCATATTGTTGGGAAAACGCCATAAATTAAAGATAAATTAAATAAATCTGTTAGCGGCTGATAGATGTTTGCAGCACATTTTTTAAGAAAGTGTGTCGGGATCCTGTCGGGGCCGTATGAATATGATACTTTTAAAGTTTTTAAATAAGATAATACATCTTCTGAAGATATAAATGGAGCTCTGATTGACTAACATGAATCAATATGGTATCGGTATTCATTAGGTGAAACGTTGGTCTCAATAGAGTAATTTGATTTGAAAAATTCCGCAAAGAAGTCGGCGATCTCTTGATCATCGCTGGAAATATTATCTTGGAATTTCATGGATGATGGAAACCCTTTCACCCTGCGTTTAGAGTTTACGAATCCGTAAAATGCCTTCGGGTTGCAAGTTATATTTCTTTTCATTTTACAAAGATAAGCTTTGATCAGCTTTGTAACACTTTTTGTTCAATTGAAAATACTTGCAGCGTAGAATCGAGTACTGTAAATAATGGTTATGTAAACCCGTCTTTTTGAACAACTTGAAAGATCGAGACTTTTTATTCTTTAAAATTTTCAGCTCTTTAGTGAACCATACTTGGCTTGTATCGGAATGTACACAAATCCGCTTAGGTACGTATTTTTCAAGAAGACAGTAAATGGTATTGTAAAAGTGAGAAACGCATTGCTCCACATCAGCATTAAATATTGGCCACACTATTCGAGATAGATCACGATTTAATTTTTTAAAATTGGCCTTCGCAAAGTCGAAGCGATAACTGGAGTTGTATCGTTTATTTCCGCTGTTACGAGCATAATTTACAACTTTGTAAACTATTTTGAGGGAAGGGTGGTAAGCATCTTCAGGTTCAATAATGGGTTCGCATCGACTAATGGAATATTTAGATTCATCATCCACAAAGGCTAAATCTAACACTCTTCCGAATTTATTCGATTGGATGTTGATTTGTTGAAGGCACAGCTCAGACATTCCGTCTAGAAATTCATTGTTGGAAGACTTTGACGAAACTGGTACGATATTAAAGTCAGAGATGCACCATGATATGTGTGGCATATTGAAGTCACCCAAGACAATAATGGAATCGGAAGGCTTTAGCATCGAATTAACAGTTCTTAGCAAGGAAATGTGATGCATATAAACGGACAGTTCAGAAGATGGCGGGATATAACAGATGGCCAAATAAATGTGGATATTTGCTAGTTGTGTGCGTATGCACAAGAACTCAGTTGTATCGGTGGCGGTTACGCAAATCTCTTCAGATGGTATTGAAGAGTGTACAGCAAGCAGAACCCCACCTCCAACCCTGTTCAGGCGGTCATTTCGATATATCTGGTAGTCATTACAGATGATCTCTGAGTTAAAAACATGAGGTTTCAGCCAGGTTTCGGTTAAAGCAATTATATCGTAGCTTGAGTTAAATGATTTTAAAAACAGTTCTGTTAACTTGGTGTTTAAGCCTCTAACATTTTGGTAAAGTATATCTAAAGCAGATTTTTCGTTCAGTTTTTTGACTCAGTGTTATTAACAGGGATCTTTGCTAAGTTTGGAACACTCTTATTCCGCCTATATTCAAATTCCCGCACAAGTGCCCCAGAGGGCCAAAAATCGTTACTCAAGATAGTGTCAAAATGGTCAATAGGTACATCTAATCTAAAGGAAGATATGTTTCTTTCATAACTAAAATTAAATTTCCGAATTGTTACGTCATGGGTTTTCCTTTTTGAGAAGATATACGATTTCAGATCCTCCTCAGTAGTATCCCTCTCGAATCTTGACACGAATATCGATTTTTTAGGAGGGACTACAACCAACTTCCTAGTTCCAGGCTCAGTCGCCTGAGAACGGTTTGCAGGTTCAGTATTTTTTCTAGCTGCTAGTTTTGTTGGAGGTGCCTTTGATGTTGAAGGCTCTTCTGTAAGAGGACTTGGAGATGCTAAGTTTATTAATTCTATCGTGCTAGGTGTAGGAACGATTGGGTTCTGGATGTTTTGAACGGGGTCTAGGGTCAATACGCCAGCCGAGACATCAGTTCGTTTTCGTTTGCTGTCACGACTGTCGCTGTTAGCATTAGCAGCTGAATCGGTAATACATTTGAAAGTTTTAAACAGGTTTTCATAATACTTGAATTTATCCCCTAATGTAGAAAGTTCCTTACCGATTTCGGAGAATGCGTTTCGGGTATGTTTGAAAAGCTTAAAAAGATCCACTTACGTGGATCTGCATTTCAAGCACGACCAACGCACACCCTTGTTATCGTTGATCGCATCACACACCCTTGCTGTCAAACTAGCGCACTTCATATGAGCAAGCTCATCACAAAGCCAGCACGACACGAAACGCTCGGTATCACCTTTCAATTGGCAGTTAACAAAATTGCAAGACATTATAAGTTAAAGTAAAATTGATTAAACAGACGGAGGTAGTGAAAATAGTTTGGAGATCACAGTAAGAAAATCACTGTTTGAGCAGTTTGAAGATCACTGTATGAGCAGTTTAAGATCGCTATTAACTGACGTTTAACAACACACAATGCAAACAGCTGTGGCAGTGAAAAGAAAATGAAGTAAGTGTGCACGAGCAAATAACAATTGAAAACTGAAAATATATAAATGCCAATCAAATGCAACAACAAATATGCAAAGTGACTCGGCAAATATGTATGTATGTATGGATATACACACTTTATCAATTATTTTTAAGATACAATTTATTTTAGTAAAGAAAAGCAGAACTTTAAAATTGCCAATGCATTACACAACGTGTTTACACTTATTTTTAGCACAATAATTATTTAAATAAACAAATTTATTGATTTAAGACAAAATAAGGCACAGAAGAAATCAAAACACAACTTCACAGCTTGACGTTCGCACTTTTTTTGTGGCCTGGGGTTTAGCAAAGCGAGCCAACGAAATTTATAAGAGTGAATGCAACCGTGCAGGGTTGACAAGTCAGGCAACCTTGCTTAACGTCAAATTAGTGTAGGTGGCCAACGCAGCCGATTTCACGTTCTTCCTGTTTCCGGAATTTTCACTACAACAAGAAGGAATAACAAAAAGTTTATCAGACGACAACCAGGTAAGAACATTCAACAATAGTAGGTTTGATTTTAATAATCGGGGATTGCCCATATTGCTTTTCTAAATGTAGGAAAACATTTATTTGAAGCAATTTTTTAATTTTATAATTTATTTAATAATTTGGGAAAAATTTAAACAACGTGACATCAGGACGGACAAGGCGACAGCTGTTTCGATTATACCTTGTAAATCTCTTCAAAGTCTTTTCTCCCGGGAGTGGGAGTCGAACTCGCACTCCTACGATAGTTGAAATGGTTGTAAACGCATTCAGCTACGTCATGCCTGTTGTAAAGTTCTTCCCAAGAAAACAGCAACAAAAACCAAAGTTTCTTTGAACACCGCTGTACCAAGCATAGCTTTAACACATAATTGCATACGAAGTATGCAATGTGTAAAAGATTAAAATATGCAAAAAAGAAGGCAATTGGGAAGAACTTTACAACATGCATGACGTAGCTGAATGCGTTTACAACCATTTCAACTATCGTAGGAGTGCGAGTTCGCCTCCCACTCCCAGGAGAAAAGGCTTTGAAGAGATTTACAAGGTATAATCGAAACAGCTGTCGCCTTGTCCGTCCTGATGTCACGTTGTTTAAATTTTTCCCAAATTATTAAATAGTAGGTTTCATTGCGAGAAATAGTTTTAAAGTGTGTGATTTCCCAGTAGGACAAGTTATCTCGTCGCGAAACGGCTCCCAAGGTTAATTGCAGCTGTAAACACGCGCCAACATATGTGCGAAGATTAAACCACTACTCATCAATGAGCGCGCGCTCCAAATCCACAACCGCATCGAAGCATTTTCTTCAGATGCGGCGCTCACGAAAACGCTTCAACACTAGCGGCCGGAAAGCAACTAAAACTGACAAGTGTGTGCGTAACGTTGAGGCACGACAGCGCGGCACTCCATAATCAGTGGCCCGGCACGGAAGGGTGTCTGTAACAAGTTAAAGATTGTAAGTACCCATAGCTACATAGAATTCGCATGTTGGGTGGTCGAAGCCTACTCATACATAAAAGGGTAGACAATCAACGAACGTGAGCAGGAGAGGAGCAACATATCGGCTCAAATGTCAAAATATATTCAACGTTAATAACGACACTGTGAAAATACAACAGAACAGGTTTTGAGTAAGCGTAAATTATCCATACATTGTTGTATTATGCGAAGATAACTACATATAAGCAGAATACAATATTTTAATAATAGAGCATAGGGGTGCGCAGTCACTCATTCCTGATATGGAAAAGAGCACACAACCAGATTCGTATAGCACGGAATGCCTGCACGCTTAAGTGTCCATACAAAATTCTGATGGCGGTGGAGAGACGCTGAATACAACGTTTAAGTATATAGACACAGTTCTAGGTGTAGGATTATAGTAGAGATTGATTGTGTAAACACTGTTCTTGTTAGGTATAAGATTGCACCGGCGATAATTTACGCTAAAGTGTACGATTGTTGTCAGCGTGAGGCAACGGCAGGGTGGTGAATCATATGTAGTTGAGATAATTGGTTAGCAAGGTTGATGCTGTGCACGAATTCAGGTTTTTATCCGGGGCGCCTTAGGTAAGGAGCTGATATAGTGGTCAGTTTAGTTGAGGATGGTGAAAATTGAGTAGACACAAGTAATTCGCACCATTCCGTCGCGTGCCAAGAGCGTAACTAAAAGTTAATGAAATTTGTTTGTTATAAGCTGGTTCGGTGCACATACACACCGATACACTTATAGAGTTGTGTTGCTCATTGCCAAAACGACCCTCATGTTATGTATCGGGATGTAGCTCAAAGCTTGCAAGACAGAGCCATCGCATAGCGGGTAGTTATACATGGTTATTGGATTCGAGTTGGTTTAAGATTGGCCGCGGTAAAGCGATTCTGTCTTGAAATGCTTTGAGTTAAATCAGGAATACAATTTTATACCATCGTAATATTGTTGTCAATTGTAGACTGCTCATGTTCATTGATGCGATATGTAGGGATATGTGTTTAAAAATGCAGTCATGAGAAATGGTTTAGGAAGTAAACATTTGCAGTGATATGCATATGAGCGTATGAATATTTTTATATATAAAATTATGCGGAGTTTTTTTGTTATACCAAACGTAGATGTATATGGATTCATAGTATATAGATTGCATTGAGCTAAATGCTTACAATGACCTTGGCGAAATTAGTATCGTTGATGCTCTCATATGAATACGACCTGCCATTGAATCTATTATAAATGGACGGTGATTGAATGATCATATTATAATTACGTACTTTACTTAAATATATATTTATATTGATATTTTGCGTGTACATTCGCGCGCAAACGTTAGGGTGGGACGCACACCGTTCGAATTGAATTGAAATCTAGAATATAGTTTTAGACAGTGGTTGAGTTGAACGCCACAGTATAGTCGAGTAAGATAAGTATAGACAAGTGCACGAGCACTCATGATAGTGTATCTTTAACATTGTAGTAGGTCTAGACATGAAATAACACATTAAATGAATTACTAAAACTAACAACAGTGTGATGAATGGGAGTAATGGGGTGATCGTACAGGGTTAGACAGACGGACACAGGCACAAAGGTAAGTGTTGGGTCAACCGATTTGGGCCTTGGTTGACATTGGCAGGGTGGGCAAGGAAGCAGAAGGGCCGGCCTTGAGTTTATGGAGGCGAACTGCGACGACGGCGATGGCATGTTTTGGAGGAGGACATACAAGAGGGGAAGCGAGAACAACAGCGCACGGGTACGAAATTTTTTCTTATTGTTTCTGCGGTTTAGGGCAACATCGTTGATGATTTGTGAATCCCACCCCATCCGGCGAGCTGAGCCTATGCAAGCGTACCCAGCGGATCATCAGACCTTATTCTTCCATCATAAGGGAACCCGCACCGCACTGCCAGCCATGGTAACAATAGAGTGGGTCTTAGTTCTATAGGTGGACGTCTTTTCGAGATATCGCCATATAGGTGGACCATGGGTGACTCTAGAATGTGTTTGTACGATATGGGTATCAAATTAAAGGTATTAATGAGGGTTTTAAAAGGGAGTGGTGGTAGTTGTATAGGTGGTCGCCTTTTCGAGATATCGGCATAAAGGTGGACCAGGGGTGAATCTAGAATTTTTTTGTACGATATGGGTATCAAATGAAAGGTGCTAATGAGTATTTTAAAAGGGAGTGGGCCTTAGTTCTATAGGTGGGCGCCTTTTCGAGATATCGGCATAAAGGTAGACCAGGGGTGACTCTAGAATGCGTTTGTACAATATGGGTATCAAACGAAAGGTGTTAATGAGTATTCTAAAAGGGAGTGTGCCTTAGTTCTATAGGTGGGCGCCTTTTCGAGATATCGGCATAAAGGTGGAGCAGGGGTGACTCTAGAATGCGTTTGTACAATATGGGTATCAAACGAAAGGTGTTAATGAGTATTTCAAAAGGGCGTGGGGCTTAGTTCTATAGGTGGACGCCTATTCGAGATATCGCCATAAAGGTGGACCAGGGGTGACTCTAGAAATTGTTTGTACGATATGGGTATCAAATTAAAGGTATTAATGAGGCTTTTAAAAGAGAGTGGTGGTAGTTGTATATGTGAAGGCGTTTTCCAGATATCGACCAAAATGTGGACCAGGGTGACCCAGAACATCATCTGTTGGATACCGCTAATTTATTTATATATTTAATACCACGAACGGTATTCCTGCCAAGATTTCAAGGGTTTTTTATTTCGCCCTGCAGAACTTTTTCATTTCATTCTACTTAATATTGCAGGTGTCACACCCATTTTACAAAGTTTTTTTCTAAAGTTATATTTTGCGTCAATAAACCAATCAAAATACCATGTTTCATCCCTTTTTTCGTATTTGGTATAGAATTATGGATTTTTTTTCGTTTTTGGTAATTTTCGATATCGAAAAAGTGGGCGTGGTCACAGTCGGATTTCGGCCATTTTTTATACCAATACAAAGTGAGTTTAGATAAGTACGTGAACTGAGTTTAATAAAGATATATCGATTTTTGCTCAAGTTATCGTGTTAAAGGCCGAGCAGAAGGACAGACGGTCGACTGTGTATAAAAACTGGGCGTGGCTTCAACCGATTTCGCCCTTTTTCACAAAAATAAATTATTGTCCCAGAATCTAAGCTCCTACCAAATTTCACAAGGATTGGTTAATTTTTGTTCGACTTATGGCATTAAAAGTATGCTAGACAAATTAAATGAAAAAGGGCGTAGCCACGCCCATTTTGAAATTTTCTTTTATTTTTGCATTTTGTTGCACCACATCATTACTGGAGTTGAATGTTGACATAATTTACTTATATACTGTAAGGATATTACATTTTTTGTTAAAATTTGACTTTAAAATAATTTTTTTTTTAAAGTGGGCGTGGTCGTTCTCCGATTTTGCTAATTTTTATTAAGCATACATACAGTAACAGGAGTAACGTTCCTGCCAAATTTCATCATGATATCTTCAACGACTGCCAAATTACAGCTTGCAAAACTTTTAAATTACCTTCTTTTAAAAGTGGGCGGTGCCACGCCCACTGTCCAAAATTTTACTAATTTTCCATTCTACGTCATAAGATCAACTCACCTACCAAGTTTCATCGCTTTATCCGTCTTTCCTAATGAATTATCGCACTTTTTCGGTTTTTCGAAATTTTCGATATCAAAAAAGTGGGCGTGGTTATAGTCCGATATTGTTCATTTTAAACAGCGATCTGAGAGGAGTGGTCAGGAACCTACATACCAAATTTCATCAAGATACCTCAAAATTTACTCATGTTATCGTGTTAACGGACAGACGGACGGACGGACATGGCTCAATCAAATTTTTTTTCGATCCTGTTGATTTTGATATATGGAAGCCTATATCTATCTCGATTCCTTTATACCTTTACAACCAACCGTTATCCAATCAAAGTTAATATACTCTGTGAGCTCTGCTCAACTGGGTATAAAAGTAGGTAGGCACTTTGTATGAGGATGCAAAGTTTTACGTTTTTTGTGGTCTGCATGTAAAAACTATGACAGCGAATCACGTATTTTAACAATATGTGACGAAAACGTAAGTATTTGATGAAACTTGTTGAAATTTGAAGCTTCTAGCCGTAAAAAAGGGGCAAAATTGACAGTTTATATTGAGTATATATGTCCCAGTTGCGCGGGGATCTTCGCTTGCATGGTCGGCGATCGCTGGCCATGTAGAAATGCCGGCCATTCCACTACGGAAAAGTCAAATATCCTGGGCTGTAAGTTCGTTCAAGCCCTATAAGTCACCCAGCCCAGATGGCATCATTCCTGCGCAACTTCAAAAGTTTTTAGGAATTTCCTGCCGCTGGTTGGCCATTATCTACACTAACTGCCTCAGACTTAACTATATCCCTAAGTCGTGGCACACGGTTAGGGTCATCTTCATTCCGAAGGCCGGCAGGAGCTCTCATGTATCACCTAAGGATTTCAGGCCAATCAGTCTCTCGTCGTTTCTTCTTAAGTCGTTTGAGCGGTTGATTGACCTGTACCTACGGGAAAGGATACCTCGGGGGTTACTGTCGGCTTCACAGCATGCGTACTGCAAGTGCAGATCGACGGAAGCGGCTCTCCATTCGATTGTAAAGCAAATAGAGGGGTCCCTAGAACACAAAGTGTATGATCTGGGTGCCTTTCTAGACATAGAGGGGGCTTTTAACAATGTCTTAGCGGGGGCAATCGAAAGAGCTCTGCTGGGTTTAGGAGTCGATGCGGTTCTGGTTGAATTTATTAGCAAACTTCTTGTCGCATCGGAGTGGAGAGGGGCCATAATTAAGAGGAAGGTATGCAGGGGCACGCCACAGGGAGGTGTCCTATCTCCTCTGCTCTGGGTTGTGGTAGTCAACGAGCTTCTTATGGATCTGGAAGCCAATGGTTATCGAGTGGTTGCCTATGCAGATGACCTCGCCATCCTAGTCAGAGGCAAATTTCTGGGCACCCTGCGCGATGTTCTGCAGGGCTACCTGGATACTGTGGCTAGGTGGGCTGAATCATGTGTGTTGGCGGTCAACCCGGGAAAAACAGAATTGGTTCTTTGTACAAGGAGATATAAGATACCTGACTTCAGAACTCCTTCGATTGGAGGGGTACCGTTGGTACTTACTGACAGGGTTAAATATTTGAGAATTGTTCTGGACAAGAAGCTGCCCTGGAGGCCCAATGTGGAAGATAGGGCCAGGAAGGCCGCGATTGCCTTGTACTGCTGCAGGGGGGCTATCGGAAAAAGATGGGAGCTCTCGCCAGCAGTAGTACACTGCCTTTATGAGATGGTGGTCAAACCGATTCTGCTCTATGGGGTTCTTGTCTGGTGGAAAGCTCTGGACACGGCGAGCACCTCCAAAATGTTAGTGTCAGTGCAACGGACGGCGCTTATTGGTATCAGTGGCGCTCTGAGAACAACACCTACCTTGGCACTGAATGTCATGCTGAATAAATATACATCCAGTAGATATTGCGGGAAAGGCAGCCGCGACCCGGTCGTTGGTCAGGCTTCGTGATATGGGTTATATGCTTTCTGATTTCGGACACTCTAGCCTTCTTACTAGTTGCGACTTTATCCCGGACAGGACGGATCACTGCCGTGTATTCCAAGCGGAAGTTGCTGCGATTAAGGATGCGGTGGATGAAATGCTATCCAGCGCTACTACGGTTAGAGAATTTAACATCTACTCTGATATCCAAACGGCTATAAAGGCCTTGAGCTCAACTACAGTTTGATTGAGGGTGGTCTGGGAGTGCCAGACCTCACTTGCGATTGCATCGAATTATTTTACAATTAAGATTATCTGGGTCCCGAGCCATAGTGATATTCCGGGTAACTGTCAAGCGGATCTCTTAGCCCGAATCGGTACAACTGAATCGGATGAAGATGGCTGTAGGGATTTCGGGATTCCGCTAGCCACCTGTGGATTGCTCTTCCATAGATGGGCCTCGAGTCAGCTCAGCAGGGTAGCAAGATCTTTCTGGCCGAAAATGGATGGCAGGAGGTCTGCTGAAATAATTGGGTTCACTAAGGCTCACCTATCAATGGTCATTGGGGTTTTGAAAGGGGACTGTCCCATGGGTATCCATACGGTACGTCTCAATATATCGGAAACTCCATCCTGCTGCAGCTGTATGAGGATGATGAGGTGGAATCATCAAATCACTTTATGCTTGATTGCCCAGCTTTTGCCAGAACCAGGCGAAAGTATTTCGGTCGCGACTCACTTGGATCTCCCGAGGAGCTATCCAAGGTTGAGATCGGGACCATTTGGAACTTACTTTTCGTTGCTAGCCAACGATTCTCTAAGTAGTTATATCTACGTCATCGTTATTTTAGTTTATTATATGTGGTATCACAACGGACCTTCATGTTGTCCAAGTGAGCTTCCCCTATCAGGGAAGCTACCACCCAACCTAAACTAACCTATGGGGTATAAAACATATATATAACACCGATCTCTATGATTTTTTCAGACAACAATATATGCTATATACGTAAGCAATTGGTGAAATTTTAAGTTTCTAGCTTTAAAAATGGGGCAGAATTTGCGAAAAGATTCTTATCTGAACAATCGGTTGTATGAGATATATACTATGGATACCACCGATCTCTCTGATTTTTTCACACAACAATATATGCTATACATCTAGTAATAATTTGGTGAAATTTGAACATATCTAAACGGTTTTTAAGATAAGTATAAAATAAAAAAAGTAGGTACTTTGTGTGTATAAATCTTCTGCTAACGTTCGAATCACTAAACTGTTGAATTAATAACTCCAATATTGAATAATGCAAAAATGGTATTTATTAGACTACTTGAAAATAACACTTATACTTCGCAATTGATATCTTGCTTAAATCAAACTGACTTGTCGTGCCTCAACTGTTGCTGCTTTTATACTGTTTTGTTTCGTTGGCATATTTCTAGGCGTTTCTATTTCTAGAATTTACTAGTTAGTTACCAGCTACAAAATTATCAGCTATCCCAGCCAGCATTTTTTGAAAATTTTGATCAAAAAATATTTAAATATCATACCCCAAGATGATTAAAAACGTTCAAATTTAAAAGCATTTTATATTCGAAAATTAATGTATCGTCGGGAGAAAAATGTACCATAAATTCTTGAAAAATCATTTATGATTATGGTAATATTTGACTACTTTTCACAGTCATTTTCTAATCATATTCGTGAATATATTTCAATCGTTTTTCTTGAGATTTTTGAATCACTTTTGAATGCGATTATGATGCATTTATTCTTCATATCTCATTCAAAATAATATACTACATAATAATCTTATTTCATCAGAGGAAGAAAGCATGCGGAGCTATTTGAACCACAGATCACTCGCAAACAAACTTGACCGATATACACCTGCGACTACAACATCCAACATCAGCTATGACCGTCAATATCTTAAAATACGATACGGTACGGGATGCTGAAGACATATCCAGGTACATAGGTCAAGAGAGTCTCACTTACCTGGTCAAATAGCTCACAACTTTTGTGTTGTCCAACTATTATCTATTTTCTGGGAAGCCGAAGTTGGAGAAATGGTTGGGGAAATCTTCGGGAACGAGCAGCATTTGCATTACATTGTCTTGAAGAATGTTTTAATAAATATTATAAGAATGTTTTAAAAAATATTATAAAAATATTATCTACATATTTTTTCTGAACTTCACGATTGAAAAAATGTGTGTATGTGAAAAAAGTAAGATTTTCAATGAAAAGTAAAATTTTAACAAGTACAAAACTCATTATTCAGTCAATAAATATAGTCAGAAAAGATTCAGAAAGCTGAATTAAAAATGATTATAAATTTTTGATCACCTAAAGTAAACACATTTGATTCAAATATGATTACAAAATGTGATTGAAAAAATATATTCAGTTTTTGATCATAAAAGGTAAGCATATTTGATTATTTTTTTGTTGGTTTATATGAAATATTAAAATTTAATCATCAAAGCACTTCAAAAATGATTCCAAAAATTGACCGAAAAATGCTTTTTAGTTTTTTATCATCAAAAGAGTTCATATTTTATTATTTCTTTTGTTCAATTGTATGATAACTCATTATTTAGTCAGAAAGAGTAATCAAATTGTATTTATATGTAGGGAAATTGAAAATTTAATCATCCAAATGCTGAGTGGGTATAACTACGTTTATAGCTTCTCATATGCGTGTGTATATGTGAGTGATACTTGCACAAATTTTTGCCTACTTTTGTGAGCATCTCAGATAAGATATATGTATTTGTTTGTGCGTTTTCTCTCCGCTGCGTGTACGTACATATGTGTAGACATAATGAGCCATGCTTTTAAGAAAAATTACGAAATCGGTTAAGGACCACGCCCACTTATATATACAATTTTTGAAAGGGTCGTGGACGAATAAAGTAAGCTATATCTTTGCAAAAAAGAGATTTATATCAACGGTATTTCATTTCCCAAGTGTATTTATAACAATAAATAGGAAAAACTTCAAATTTTAGAAAATGGGCGTGACACCGCCCCTTTTATGACTAAGCAACAATCTATGGTTCGGGAGCCATAACTCGAAGAAAAAAACGGATCGTAATAAAATTTGGTACACAAATTTCCCCTATGGCAGGTATATCAACATTCAGGTTGATATTTTAAAAATCTTTTATTTAGATTTGAAGTATAAAAATTTATTTTTATTTATTTTTGAGTTTAAATATTTTAATACTAATTAGAATTTTCTTTTTTTGAAGTTATTCAAAAATTTTAAGTTAACATGAAAACTCAATTAAAAATTATTTTAAAAATTAAAGTAAAGAGTACAAAGTAGTTAACACTATATTTACTCCCCCTCCAAGAAAGTTTAAAACAAACAAATTATTAATTAATATTAAATTTAACCTTTTTTTGTTTTTTGTTGTTTAATGTATTTGTATTTAAATTAGTGTTAATAAGTATGTTTGCTGGTTTAAATAAATCAATTAAATATTTTTAATAGTATTTTTTATTGAATTGTAAATGTTTTATGTTTCTTATAGATAACTTTAAAAGGTCCTTCATAAGGTGATTCTAAATTAGATTTACGAAGAACTTTAACAAAAACACACTCACAATTTTCTAATTTTTTAGGAACGAAAAAGTTTTCTTTGTTGTGATGAAAAACTTTAGAACGAACAAGCGAAAATATTCTCTTATTTTGTGGAGAGCGTCATTAGAAAAATCATGTTCTTTATTACTATTTGAAATAATTAATTCACCAGGTATTCTAAGTGTTGGACCATAAACAAGTTCAGCAGATGAACATTTTAAATCTTCTTTAATAGAAGTTCGTAAACCAAGTAGAATGAATGGTAAAATGTCAGACCAATGAACCAAGTCGTTTGATGCTATAATTGCTGCTTTTAGACTTCGATGAAATCTCTCTATCATGCCATTTGCTTGGGGATGGTAAGGATATGTATAAATTTTATGAGAACCTAAAAGTTTAGTTAATTCCGTAAAAAATTTTGAGGTGAATTGTGAACCTTGATCTACTGTATTATTTAATACCAATTTACCAAATCGTGGTATATAATTTTGAATAAAAGTTTTTACTATAGTATTTGTTGAAATATCTTTAAGTGGATAGGCTTCAGGCCAACGTGAAAATCCGTCAATAATTGTTAAAATATAACAATTTTCATTTGAAACTGAAAGAGATCCAACAATATCCATATGAATATGTTCAAAACGACCTGATGGTATTTGAATTTTTTGAATAGGAGATTTAATATGTCTTGAAATTTTGGATTTTTGACAATTGATACAAGATGAAGCCCAATCGTTAATTTCTTTACGCATGTTAGGCCAATAATATTTATTTTGAATTAATTTTCTAGTTGTTCTTATACTTGGATGAGATAATGAGTGAATTTTGTCAAATATAATTCTTCTCATAGAATGTGGAACATAAGGTCCAAAAGGTTGTAGAAAAACATCACACCATATATTTAAATTAATAACTGGAATATGAATTTCTTTTATTTAATTATTTTTAGAATTTTGATCAGAAAAGATTTTTTGTAAAAATGTATCAGTTTGTTGTTCTTTATATAAAGTTTCTAAATTTATATCTTGAGTTGAAATTGCATTTATTTCTGGAATACGGGAAAGTGTGTCGGCAACTATGTTGTCTTTTCCACGTATATGTTGAATATCATTTGTAAATTGAGCAATATATTCAAGATGACGTAGTTGACGAGGAGATCTATCTGCTTTAGGATTTAGAACATGAATTAAAGGTTTATGATCAGTATAAATTGTAAAAGTTCTACCTTCAAGAAAATGTTTAATTGAATTATAAATTGCCAAAAGTTCACGATCAAATGTTGAATATTTAGTTTCTGTCGTAGTTAATTTTCTTGAAAAATAAGCTAAGGGTTCTAGTATATTATTGCTAGTTGTTGAAGAACTGCTCTAATAGCAACATTTGATGCATCTACTGCTAATGATAAAGTACCATTTTTGTCGAAATGTGTATGTAAAATATTTTTAGCAAAACGTTTTTTAACATTTTCGGAAGCTGTTGTGGTTCCATTTGTCCAATTTAATTGTTTGAGTTTGTTTTTAATTGCATGTGTTAACATTTAATGCAGAGGACTTAGTTCTGTTGCTAACATTTTAATATATCTGTGATAGTAATTTATCATACCTAAACATTTTTGTAAGTTATTTATAGATATTGGTTTTTCAAAATTTGTTATGATTTCAATTCTATCTAAAGATGGTTTAATACCTTCGCCTGAAATTTCGTAACTTAAGAAATTTAATTTATTTACACCGAGAGTACATTTTGAAGGTTTAATATTTAAATTATATTCTTCAAGTCTTTTGAAAACTGATTTTAAATGATTTATATGTTGATCTTCGTTATCACTGGCAATAAGAATGTCATCAATGTATGTAAATACAAAATCGAAATCAGAAAATACTTCATTAATAAAGCGTTGGAAAGTTTGAGCACTGTTTTGTAAACCGAAATGCATTCTTACGACTTCAAATATTCCAAAAGGGGTAGTTATTGCAGTTTTATGAATGTTTTCTTCTGCCATGGGAATTTGGTGGTGCGTGCTTACCAGATCAATTTTGGAAAAAAATTGTTTGTTTTTTAAATCAATTGTTAAATCGTGGATATGTGGAAAAGGATACCGATCTAGTGTAGTAATAAAATTAAGTCTTCGATAGTCTCCGCAAGGTCTCCAATCATTTGGTTCTTGTTTAGGAACGAGATGAAGTGGAGATGCAATAGGAGAATTTGAGGGTCGGCATATACCCGTTTTAACTAAAAATTCAAATTCAGTTTTAGCAATTTTAAGTTTGATTGGATCAAGACGTCTGGGTTTCGAAAATGGTAAAATACCGTTTGTTTCTATCCTGTGAACCGTATGGTGTTTAACTTTCTTAGTATAATCTATTTCACAGGTAAAAGACGGAAATTCATTAAGTAATTTTGAAAACTAGGTAGGCAATTGAAAAGTAAAGTCCTCTCTTGGCGAACGAAAATCATACTCTACAAGTCACTTATCGTACCCGTCCTGCTATATGGGGCAGAAGCATGGACCATGACAACAGCAGATGAAGCGGCTTTGGGAGTGTTTGAGAGAAAAGTTCTTCGAAAGATTTATGGACCTCTACGCGTTGCCGATGGCGAGTACCGAAGAAGATTTAATGATGAGCTGTACGAGCTATACGCAGACATCAACATAGTCCAGCGAATTAAAACGCAGCGGCTGCGCTGGCTAGGCCATGTTATGCGAATGAAAGATGATGCTCCGGCCAAGAAAGTGTTTCTATCGGAACCCGCCTATGGAAGCAGAGGTAGAGGGCGGCCCCCACTCCGTTGGAAGGACCAGGTGGAAAACGATTTAAACTCCCTTGGTGTGACCAATTGGCGCCGGTTGGCGGAGCGAAGGAGCGACTGGCGCGCCTTGTTGGACGGCCATAACCGTTTAGACGGTTAAGCGCCAATTAAGTAAGTAAGTAAGTAATTTTGAAAACTTATTTTCGACAATAGGAATTTTGAGTGAGAAAATATCAGAAAATCCAGAAGTTCCAGCAACTTTAATTTTTGTAGTAGAATCCATTATTTCTTTATTTTTAATATTGACAATAATTCCGAATTTTTCTAAAAAGTTTGCTCCTAAAATTGGTGTATCAATGTTCGCAATAATGAATGGAAATTCAAAATCTCTTCTTAAACCTAAATCAATTTTAAGTAGTTTTGTACCGAAAGTTTCAATTGAAGAACCGTTTGCTGCAGTCAAAATAAGATCAGAATTTCTTTTATACATTTTAAATTTAGAAAAAGGAATAACTGATACAACTGCGCCGGTATCAATAAGAAACCTAAGTTTATTGAATTTATCAAATATGAATAGGCGACGAGTAGGTTTAATAATAGTTCCATTATCCGTCACCGTCATAATGGATTTTTATACCTTTCATGAAAATGAAATGGTATATTAATTTCGTTACGAAACCGAAAATTGTAAGTCCTTAAAGGAAAATAGATAGACCCACCATTAAGTATACCGAAATAATCAGGTTGAAGAACTGAGTTGATTTAGCCATGTCCGTCTGTCCGTCTGTCTGTTTGTATGCAAACTAGTCCCTCAATTTTTGAGATATCTTGATCAAATTTGGTGAGCGGGTGTATTTAGATGTCCGATTAGACATTTGTCGGAACCGACCGGATCGGACCACTATAGCATATATCCTCCATAAAACCGATTTTTCAGAGAAAGAGGATTTTTGTGATATCTTACCCAATTTAACAGATTGAAGCTTCAAACTTCACCATATACTTTCGTATATTGCATATATTGTTGCCTGAAAAAATTGATGAGATCGGTTGTATATATAGTATATATCTCATACAACCGATTGTTCAGATAAGAAACTTTTCGCAATTTCTACCCCATTTTAACAGCTATAAGCTTCAAATTTCACCGATTGCTTACGTATATAGCATATATTGTTGTCTGAAAAAATCATAGAGATCAGTTGTATATATAGTATATATCTCATACAACCGATTGTTCAGATAAGAAACTTTTCGCAATTTCTACCCCATTTTAACAGCTATAAGCTTCAAATTTCACCGATTGCTTACGTATATAGTATATATTGTTGTCTGAAAAAATCATAGAGATCGGTTGTATATATAGTATATATCTCATACAACCGATTGTTCAGATAAGAAACTTTTCGCAATTTCTACCCCATTTTAACAGCTATAAGCTTCAAATTTCACCGATTGCTTACGTATATAGCATATATTGTTGTCTGAAAAAATCATAGAGATCGGTGGTATATATAGTATATATCTCATACTACCGATTGTTCATATAAGAAGCTTTTCGCAATTTCTACCCCATTTTAACAGCTATAAGCTTCAAATTTCACCGATTGCTTACGTATATAGCATATATTGTTGTCTGAAAAAATCATATAGATCTGTTGTATATATAGTATATATCTCATACAACCGATTGTTCAGATAAGAAACTTTTCGCAATTTCTACCCCATTTTAACAGCTATAAGCTTCAAATTTCACCGATTGCTTACGTATATAGCATATATTGTTGTCTGAAAAAATCATAGAGATCGGTTGTATATATATTATATATCTCATACAACAGATTGTTCAGATAAGAAACTTTTCGCAATTTCTACCCCATTTTAACAGCTATAAGCTTCAAATTTCACCGATTGCTTACGTATATAGTATGTATTATTGTGTAAAAAAAACATAGAGATCGGTGATATATATAATATATATATGATGGTATATATAGTATATATATAGTATATATATATTTTTTTTACGATTTCGGCCCCATTTTAACAGCTAGAAGCTTCAAGTTTCACCAAATGCTTATAATGTGTATAGCATATATTGATGTCTGAAAAAATCATTGAGATCGGTAGTATACATAGTATATATCTCATACAACCAATTGTTCAGATAAGAAACTTTGCGCAATTTCTGCCCCGTTTTAACAGCTAGAAGCTTCAAATTTTACAAAATGCTTACGTATATAGCATATATTATTGTCTGAAAAAATCATAGAGATCGGTGGTATATATATTATATACTTCATATAAACTGCCATTTTTGCCCCTTTTTTACGGCTAGAAGCTTTAAAATTCATCAAATTTCATCAAATAGTTACGTTTACGTCATATATTTTTGAAATACGTGATTCGTAGTCATAGTTTTTACATGCAGACCACAAAAAACGTGAAGCTTTGCATCCTCACACAGATTACCTACCTTTTTTTATACCTTTCATGAAAATGAAATGGTATATTAATTTCGTCATGAAACCGAAAATTGTAAGTCCTTAAAGGAAAATAGATAGACCCACCATTAAGTATACCGAAATAATCAGGTTGAAGAGCTGAGTTGATTTAGCCATGTCCGTCTGTCCGTCTGTCTGTTTGTATGCAAACTAGTCCCTCAATTTTTGAGATATCTTGATCAAATTTGGTGAGCGGGTGTATTTGGGTGTCCGATTAGACATTTGTCGGAACCGACCGGATCGGACCACTATAGCATATATCCTCCATACAACCGATTTTTCAGAAAAAGAGAATTTTTGTAATATCTTACCCAATTTAACAGATTAAAGCTTCAAACTTCACCATATACTTTCGTATATTGCACATATTGTTGCCTGAAAAAATTGATGAGATCGGTCGTATATATAGTATATATCCCCCACAACCGATTGTTCAGATAAGGAACTTTTCGTAATTACTGCCCTATTTTAAGAGCTAGAGGCTTCAAATTTCAACGAATGCTTACGTATATAGCATATATTGTTGTCTGAAAAAATCATAAAGATCGGTGGTATATAAAGTATATATATGGTGGTATATATAGTATATATATATAGTATATATATATATATATATATTTTCGCAAACTTTAGCCCAATTTCAACAGCTAGAAGCTTCAAATTTCACCGAATACTTACGTATATAGCATATATTGTTGTCTGAAAAAATCATAGAGATCGGTTGTATAAATAGTATATATCTCATACAACCGATTGTTCAGATAAGAAACTTTTCGCAATTTCTACCCCATTTTAACAGCTATAAGCTTCAAATTTCACCGATTGCTTACGTATATAGCATATATTGTTGTTTGAAAAAATCATAGAGATCGGTTGTATATATAGTATATATCTTATACAACAGATTGTTCAGATAAGAAACTTTTCGCAATTTCTACCCCATTTTAACAGCTATAAGCTTCAAATTTCACCGATTGCTTACGTATATAGTATGTATTATTGTGTCAAAAAAACATAGAGATCGGTGATATATATAATATATATATGATGGTATATATAGTATATATATATAGTATATATATATTTTTTTTACGATTTCGGCCCCATTTTAACAGCTAGAAGCTTCAAATTTCACCAAATGCTTACGTGTATAGCATATATTAAAAAAAATAAAAAAATAAATGTAAGGCGCGATAACCTCCGAAGAGATCTAAGGCCGAGCTTCTCTTCCAATTTGCGTCGTGCTCCTCTTGATTTTTCCCTACAAATTGGCCGGACAGGACCTACATGTTTTATGCCCACTCCGAACGGCATCTGCAAGGCAGATGAGTTTTCACTGAGAGCTTTTCATGGCAGAAATAAAATCGAAGCGCTTGCCAGACACTGCCGAGGGGCGACCGCGCTTAGAAAAATTTTCTTCTAATTGAAAAATCTTATTTCTAAAATTTTGATGTTGCTTTGCCCGGGAGTTGAACCCAGGGCATACGGTGTGATAGGCGGAGCACGCTACCATCACACCACGGTGGCCGCCATATATTGATGTCTGAAAAAATCATTGAGATCGGTAGTATACATAGTATATATCTCATACAACCGATTGTTCAGATAAGAAACTTTGCGCAATTTCTGCCCCGTTTTAACAGCTAGAAGCTTCAAATTTCACAAAATGCTTACGTATATAGCATATATTGTTGTCTGAAAAAATCATAGAGATCGGTGGTATATATATTATATACTTCATATAAACTGCCATTTTTGCCCCTTTTTTACGGCTAGAAGCTTTAAAATTCATCAAATTTCATCAAATAGTTACGTTTACGTCATATATTTTTGAAATACGTGATTCGTAGTCATAGTTTTTACATGCAGACCACAAAAAACGTGAAGCTTTGCATCCTCACACAGATTACCTACCTATTTTTATACCTTTCATGAAAATGAAATGGTATATTAATTTCGTCACGAAACCGAAAATTGTTAGTCCTTAAAGGAAAATAGATAGACCCCACCATTAAGTATACCGAAATAATCAGGTTGAAGAGCTGAGTTGATTTAGCCATGTCCGTCTGTCCGTCTGTCTGTTTGCATGCAAACTAGTCCCCTCAATTTTTGAGATATCTTGATCAAATTTGGTGAGCGGGTGTATTTGGGTGTCCGATTAGACATTTGTCGGAACCGACCGGATCGGACCACTATAGCATATATTCTCCATACAACCGATTTTTCAGAAAAAGAGGATTTTTGTAATATCTTACCCAATTTAACAGATTGAAGCTTCAAACTTCACAATATAATTTCGTATATAGCACATATTGTTGCCTGAAAAAATTGATGAGATCGGTCGTATATATAGTATATATCCCCCACAACCGATTGTTCAGATAAGGAACTTTTCGTAATTACTGCCCTATTTTAAGATCTAGAGACTTCAAATTTCAACGAATGCTTACGTATATAGCATATATTGCTGTCTGAAAAAATCATAAAGATCGGTGGTATATATAGTATATATATGGTGGTATATATAGTATATATATATAGTATATATATATATATTTTCGCAAATTTTAGCCCCATTTCAACAGCTAGAAGCTTCAAATTTCACCGAATACTTGCGTATATAGCATATATTGTTGTCTGAAAAAATCATAGAGATCGGTTGTATATATAGTATATATCTCATACAACCGATTGTTCAGATACGAAACTTTTCGCAATTTCTACCCCATTTTAACAGCTATAAGTTTCAAATTTCACCGATTGCTTACGTATATAGCATATATTGTTGTCTGAAAAAATCATAGAGATCAGTTGTATATATAGTATATATCTCATACAACCGATTGTTCAGATAAGAAACTTTTCGCAATTTCTACCCCATTTTAACAGCTATAAGCTTCAAATTTCACCGATTGCTTACGTATATAGCATATATTGTTGTCTGAAAAAAACATAGAGATCGGTTGTATATATAGTATATATCTCATACAACCGATTGTTCAGATAAGAAACTTTTCGCAATTTCTACCCCATTTTAACAGCTATAAGCTTCAAATTTCACCGATTGCTTACGTATATAGCATATATTGTTGTCTGAAAAAATCATAGAGATCGGTTGTATATATAGTATATATCTCATAGAACAGATTGTTCAGATAAGAAACTTTTCGCAATTTCTACCCCATTTTAACAGATATAAGCTTCAAATTTCACCGATTGCTTACGTATATAGTATGTATTATTGTGTCAAAAAAACATAGAGATCGGTGATATATATAATATATATATGATGGTATATATAGTATATATATATAGTATATATATTTTTTTTTACGATTTCGGCCCCATTTTAACAGCTAGAAACTTCAAATGTCACCAAATGCTTACGTGTATAGCATATATTGATGTCTGAAAAAATCATTGAGATCGGTAGTATACATAGTATATATCTCATACAACCGATTGTTCAGATAAGAAACTTTGCGCAATTTCTGCCCCGTTTTAACAGCTAGAAGCTTCAAATTTCACAAAATGCTTACGTATATAGCATATATTGTTGTCTGAAAAAATCATAGAGATCGGTGGTATATATATTATATACTTCATATAAACTGCCATTTTTGCCCCTTTTTTACGGCTAGAAGCTTCAAAATTCATCAAATTTCATCAAATAGTTACGTTTACGACATATATTTTTGAAATACGTGATTCGTAGTCATAGTTTTTACACGCAGACCACAAAAAACATGAAGCTTTGCATCCTCACACAGATTACCTACCTATTTTTATACCTTTCATGAAAATGAAATGGTATATTAATTTCGTCACGAAACCGAAAATTGTAAGTCCTTAAAGGAAAATAGATAGACCCACCATTAAGTATACCGAAATAATCAGGTTGAAGAGCTGAGTTGATTTAGCCATGTCCGTCTGTCCGTCTGTCTGTTTGTATGCAAACTAGTCCCTCAATTTTTGAGATATCTTGATCAAATTTGGTGAGCGGGTGTATTTGGGTGTCCGATTAGACATTTGTCGGAACCGACCGGATCGGACCACTATAGCATATATCCTCCATACAACCGGTTTTTCCGAAAAAGAGGATTTTTGTAATATCTTACCCAATTTAACAGATTGAAGCTTCAAACTTCACCATATACTTTCGTATATTGCACATATTGTTTCCTGAAAAAATTGATGAGATCGGTCGTATATATAGTATATATCCCCCACAACCGATTGTTCAGATAAGGAACTTTTCGTAATTACTGTCCTATTTTAAGAGCTAGAGGCTTCAAATTTCAACGAATGCTTACGTATATAGCATATATTGTTATCTGAAAAAATCATAAAGATCGGTGGTATATATAGTATAGATATGGTGGTATATAGAGTATATATATATATAGTATATATATATATATTTTCGCAAATTTTAGCCCCATTTCAACAGCTAGAAGCTTCAAATTTCACCGAATACTTACGTATTTAGCATATATTGTTGTCTGAAAAAATCATAGAGATCGGTTGTATATATAGTATATATCTCATACAACCGATTGTTCAGATAAGAAACTTTTCGCAATTTCTACCCCCATTTTAACAGCTATAAGCTTCAAATTTCACCGATTGCTTACGTATATAGCATATATTGTTGTCTGAAAAAATCATAGAGATCGGTTGTATATATAGTATATATCTCATAAAACCGATTGTTCAGATAAGAAACTTTTCGCAATTTCTACCCCATTTTTACAGCTATAAGCTTCAAATTTCACCGATTGCTTACGTATATAGCATATATTGTTGTCTGAAAAAATCATAGAGATCGGTTGTATATATAGTATATATCTCATACAACAGATTGTTCAGATAAGAAACTTTTCGCAATTTCTACCCAATTTTAACAGCTATAAGCTTCAAATTTCACCGATTGCTTACGTATATAGTATGTATTATTGTGTCAAAAAAACATAGAGATCGGTGATATATATAATATATATATGATGGTATATATAGTATATATATATAGTATATATATATTTTTTTTACGATTTCGGCCCCATTTTAACAGCTAGAAGCTTCAAATTTCACCAAATGCTTACGTGTATAGCATATATTGATGTCTGAAAAAATCATTGAGATCGGTAGTATACATAGTATATATCTCATACAACCGATTGTTCAGATAAGAAACTTTGCGCAATTTCTGCCCCGTTTTAACAGCTAGAAGCTTCAAATTTCACAAAATGCTTACGTATATAGCATATATTGTTGTCTGAAAAAATCATAGAGATCGGTGATATATATATTATATACTTCATATAAACTGCCACTTTTGCCCCTTTTTTACGGCTAGAAGCTTCAAAATTCATCAAATTTCATCAAATAGTTACGTTTACGTCATATGTTTTTGAAATACGTGATTCGTAGTCATAGTTTTTACATGCAGACCACAAAAAACGTGAAGCTTTGCATCCTCACACAGATTACCTACCTATTTTTTATTTTATATTTATCTTAAAAATCGTTTAAATATGTTCAAATTTCACCAAATGCTTACGTGTATAGCATATATTGTTGTCTGAGAAAATCATAGATACCGGTGGTATATATAGTATATATCCCATACAACCGATTGTTCAGATAAGAAACTTTGCGCAATTTCTTCCCCATTTTCACAGCTAGAAGCTTCAAATTTCACCAAATGCTTACGTGTATAGCATATATTGTTGTCTGAAAAAATCATTGAGATTGGTGGTATATATAGTATATATCTCATACAACCGATTGTTCAGTTAAGAAACTTTGCGCAATTTCTGCCCCTTTTTAACAGCTAGACGCTTCAAATTTCACCATATGCTTACGTATATAGCATATATTGTTGTCTGAAAAAATCATAGAGATCGGTGGTATATATATTATATACCCCATATAAACTCTAATTTTTGCCCCTTTTTACAGCTAGAAGCTTCAAAATTCATCAAATTTCATCAAATAGTTACGTTTACGTCATATATTGTTGAAATACGTGATTCGTAGTCATAGTTTTTACACGCAGACCACAAAAAACCTGAAACTTTGCATCGTCACACAAAGTACCTACCTGTTTTTTATTTTATATTTATCTTAAAAATCGCTAAGGTATGTAGATCTGTTCACTATATATATCTTATCTTATACATCCGATTATTCGGAGATTACGAACGGGATACGATTATTGTTCAGCCCCATTCATGAAAGGTATGAAGTCTTCGGCACAGCCGAAGACAGTCCCGTTCTTACTTGTTTTAGTTTAAATTTTGTTCGGAATTTGAATTATGATTTTGATTAAAGTTGCATGGGGGTATATATTTAAGAGCGTTATTCTTAAATTGTTTGTGATACCAACAAATATTTGTTTGTGAATTAAAATTACGATTGTTTGAAAAATTTCTGGACTTTGAAAAATTTCGAGATTTAGATCTATTTCTATCTTTAGATTTTGAACGGATTTGTAATTGATTAATATCATTAGAAAATTTATTTTAATTTTGAAAAATAGGCGTGGTTAATTCAGTTAAATTTTTAACGCATTGTTCTAAAATATTATTATTTATACTTGAGACTACAAGAGATTTGGAAGAATGAAGTTCATTGATTAAATCAAAAAGTTTGTCAGCTAAAATAATTACTTCATCTTTATTTTGATTGTTACTAGAAGTTAAATGGATTTGTATTTCTTGTGGCACTTTACGAATCCATAATTTGAAAAGTAATTCTTGACTTACAATGGAGTCAGTACCTATAAGTGATTTCATAAATCTGAATAATTCAGTTGGTGAACGATCACAAAGTTCAGTTTTTGAGAATAATTGTTCTAATCGTTTTTCTTCGCTAAGAGAAAATCTTTCACATAAAATTTTTTTTGATTTTATCATATTTATTGAAAAGTGAAGGAGGGTGAATAACGTCAAAAATTTTAGAAATAGTATCTCGTTGAAGAGTAACTAAAACATTTTGAAATTTTAAATTATCATCATTGATATTCTTAATTTCAAATTGTCCTTCAACAAGTAAAAACCAGGCATCGGGAGATTATTGCCAAACTTGTGGTAATTTAATAGGTTTAGTAGAAGAAATCTTTAAAAAGTTATCTTGTGTTATATTAGAGATGTTGTTTTGTGTTGTATTAACGTTAGAATTTAGAGTTGTATTGTGAGTCATTGTGTTATTTGTATAGTTGTGGTTTTGATTTTCCGAATTTGTAAAATTACTGGTTCGTATTGGTGAACGTAGAACCATATAAAAAATTAAATGAATAATTTGAAAATTAGAAAAGATTTAAGAATTTTTTGGAAAGGGAGTTAACAATTTAAATAAAATATTTATTTTTATATAAAAACAAGTAAGGGAGGTTAAGTTCGGGTGTAACCGAACATTACATACTCAGTTGAGAGCTATGGTGGCAACATAAGGGAAAATAACCATGTAGGAAAATGAACCGAGGGTAACCCTGGAAGAGTATTTTAAGAGGGAGTGGGCCATAGTTCTATAGGTGGACGCCATTTAGGGATATCGCCATAAAGGTGGATCAGGGTTGACTCTAGAATTTGTTTGTACGATATGGGTATCAAATGAGAGGTGTTAATGAGTATTTTAAAAGGTAGTGATCCTTATTTCCATAGGTGGTCGCCTTTTCGAGATATCGCCATAAAGGTAGACCAGGGGAGACTCTAGAATGCGTTTGTACAATATGGGTATCAAACGAAATGTGTTAATGAGTATTTTAAAAGGGCGTGGGGCTTAGTTCTCTAGGTGGACGCCTTTTCAAGATATCGCCATAAAGGTGGACCAGGGGTGACTCTAGAATGTGTTTGTACGATATGGGTATCAAATTAAAGGTATTAATGAGGGTTTTAAAAAGGAGTGGTGGTAGTGTATAGGTGGTTGCCTTTTCGAGATATCGGCATAAAGGTGGACCAGGGGTGACTCTAGAATTTGTTTGTACGATATGGGTATCAAATGAAAGGTGTTAATGAGTATTCTAAAAGGGAGTGATCCTTAGTTCCATAGGTGGACGCCGTTTCGAGATATCGCCATAAAGGTGGACCAGGGGTGACCCTAGAATTTGTTTGTACGATATGGGTATCAAATGAAAGGTGTTAATGAGTATTTCAAAAGGGCGTGGGGCTTAGTTCTATAGGTGGACGCCTTTTCGAAATAACGCCATAAAGGTGGACCAGGGGTGAATCTAGAATGTGTTTGTACGATATCGGTATCAAATTAAAGGTATTAATGAGGGTTTTAAAAAGGAGTGGTGGTAGTTGTATAGGTGGTCGCCTTTTCGAGATATCGGCATAAAGGTGGACCAGGGTGACTCTAGAATGCGTTAATACAATATGGGTATCAAACGAAAGGTATTAATTAGTATTTTAAAAGGGAGTGGGCCTTAGAGACGCCTTCTCGAGATATAGCTATAAAGGTGGACCAGGGGTGACTCTAGAATATGTTTGTACGATATGGGTATAAAATGAAAGGTGTTAATGAGTATTTTAAAAGGGCGTGGGGCTCAGTTCTATAGGTGGACGCCTTTCCAAATTATATCGCCATAAAGGTGGTCCAGGGGTGACTCTAGAACGTGTTTGTACAATATGGGTATCAAATTAAAGGTATTAATGAGGCTTTTAAAAGGGAGTGGTGGTAGTTGTATATGTGAAGGCGTTTTCCAGATATCGACCAAAATGTGGACCAGGGTGACCCAGAACATCATCTGTTGGATACCGCTAATTTATTTATATATATAATACCACGAACAGTATTCCTGCCAATATTTCAAGGGTTTTTTATTTCGCCCTGCAGAACTTTTTCATTTCATTCTACTTAATATGGAAGGTGTCACACCCATTTTACAAAGTTTTTTTCTAAAGTTATATTTTGCGTCAATAAACTAATCCAAATACCATGTTTCATCCCTTTTTTCGTATTCGGTATAGAATTATGGCATTTTTTCGTTTTTCGTAATTTTCGATATCGAAAAAGTGGGCGTGGTTATAGTCCGATATTGTTCATTTTAAATAGCGATCTGAGATGAGTGCTCAGGAACCTACGTTCCAAATTTCATCAAGATACCTCAAAATTTACTGAAGTTATCGTGTTGACGTGCGGACGGACGGACGGACGGACGGACATGGCTCAATCAAATTTTTTTTCGATCCTGATGATTTTGATGTATGGAAGTCTATATCTATCTCGATTCCTTTATACCTTTACAACCAACCGTTATCCAATCGAGATATCGCCATAAAGGGGTGACCCTAGAATACGTTTGTACGATATGGGAATCAAATGAAAGGTGTTAATGAGTATTTTAAAAGGGAGTGATCCGTAGTTCTACAGGTGGAAGCCTTTTCGAGATATCGCCATAAAGGTGGACCAAGGGTGACTCTAGAATGTGTTTGTACGATATGGGTATCAAATTAAAGGTATTAATGAAGGTTTTAAAAGGGAGTGGGGCTCAGTTCTATAGGTGGACGCCTTTTCGAGATATCGCCATAAAGGTGGACCAGGGGTGACTTTAGAATGTGTTTGTACGATGTGGGTATTAATGAGGGTTTTAAAATGGAGTGGTGGTAGTTGTGTAGGTGGTCGCCTTTTCGAGATATCGGCATAAAGGTGGACCAGGGGTGACTCTAGAATGCGTTTGTACAATATGGGTATCAAACGAAAGGTGTTAATGAGTATTTTAAAAGAGCGTGGGCTTAGTTCTATAGGTGGACGCCTTTTCGAGATATCGCCATAAAGGTTGACCAGGGTTGACTCTAGAATATGTTTGTACGATATGGGTATCAAATGAAAGGCGTTAATGAGTATTTTAAAAGGGCGTGGTGCTTAGTTCTATAGATGGACACCTTTTCGAGATATCGCCATAAAGGTGGACCAGGGGTGACTCTAGAATGTGTTTGTACGATATGGGTATCAAATTAAAGGTATTAATGAGGCTTTTAAAAGGATGTGGTGGTAGTTGTATATGTGAAGGCGTTTTCCAGATATCGACCAAAATGTGGACCAGGGTGACCCAGAACATCATCTGTTGGATACCGCTAATTTATTTATATATATAATACCACGAACAGTATTCCTGCCAATATTTCAAGGGTTTTTTATTTCGCCCTGCAGAACTTTTCCATTTAATTCTACTTAATATGGTAGATGTCGCACCCATTTTACAAAGTTTTTCTAAAGGTTTATTTTGCGTCAATAAACTAATCCAAATACCATGTTTCATCCCTTTTTTTGTATTTGGTATAGAATTATGGCATTTTTTTCGTTTTTCGTAATTTTCGATATCGAAAAAGTGGGCGTGGTCATAGTCCGATTTCGGCCATTTTTTATACCAATACAAAGTGAGTTCAGATAAGTACGTGAACTGAGCTTAGTAAAGATATATCGATTTTTGCTCAAGTTATCGTGTTAACGGCCGAGCGGAAGGACAGACGGTCGACTGTGTATAAAAACTGGGCGTGGCTTCAACCGATTTCGCCCTTTTTCACAGAAATAAGTTATCTTCCCAGAATCTAAGCCCTTACCTAATTTCACAAGAATTGGTAAATTTGACATGTGAATCAAATGAAAGGTGTTAATGATTATTTAACACGTAGTGGGCCTTAGTTCTATAGGTGGACGCCTTTTCGAGATATCACAATAAAGGTGGACCAGGGTGACTCTATAATTTGTTTGTACGATATGGGTATCAAATTAAAAGTATTAATGAGGCATTTAAAAGGGAGTGGTGGTAGTTGTATATGTGAAGGCGTTTTCCAGATATCGACCAAAATGTGGACCAGGGTGACCCAGAACATCATCTGTTGGATACCGCTAATTTATTTATATATATGATACCACGAACAGTATTCCTGCCAATATTTCAAGGGTTTTTTATTTCGCCCTGCAGAACTTTTCATTTAATTCTACTTAATATGGTAGATGTCACACCCATTTTACAAAGTTTTTTCTAAAGTTATATTTTGCGTCAATAAACTAATCCAAATACCATGTTTCATCCCTTTTTTCGTATTTGGTATAGAATAATGACATTTTCATTTTTCGTAATTTTCGATTTCGAAAAAGTGGGCGTGGTCATAGTCCGATTTCGGCCATTTTTTATACCAATACAAAGTGAGTTCAGATAAGTACGTGAACTGAGCTTAGTAAAGATATATCGATTTTTGCTCAAGTTATCGTGTTAACGGCCGAGCGGAAGGACAGACGGTCTAATGTGAATAAAAACTGGGCGTAGCTTCAACCGATTTCGCCATTCAAAGTGGTAATAAGGCCAATTGACCTTATGGCCGTTGACCTTATATCACCACACCATCACATTAATGCATTGTCATCGAGCCTTGATACGTGTGCAAAGTTTCAATCAAACTTATGGCCATTCAAAGTGGTAATAAGGCCAACTGACCTTATGGCCTTTGACGATATGTAACCACACCATCACATTAATGCATTGTCATCGAGCCTTGATACGTATGCAAAGTTTCAATCAAACTTATGGCCATTCAAAGTGGTAATAAGGTCAATTGACCTTATGGCCGTTGACCTTATGTCACCACACCATCACATTATTGCATTGTCATTGAGCCTTGATACGTGTGCAAAATTTCAATCAAACTTATGGCCATTCAAAGTCGTAAAAAGGCCAATTGACCTTATGGTCGTTGACCTTATGGCACCACACCATCACATTAATGCATTGTCATCGATCCTTGATACGTATGCAAAGTTTAAAATTAATCAGACTTCTAGAAACCGGTGAAAATTAAGCTCAAAGATTCCGTTACATAGATACAGACCGAGCTAATAAAAGCGTGTTAATAAAGGAATGTGGTTTTCGCATTATGTGCAAGGTTTCAAATCTATGGCCATTTGGGATGGTCATAGGTTCAATTGACTTATATCCGTTAACCTTATTTCACCCCACCATTCACATTATTGCATTGTCATCGAGCCTTGATACGTGTGCAAAGATTCAATCAAACTTAGGGCCATTCAAAGTGGTAATAAGGCCAATTGACCTTATGGCCGTTGACCTTATGTCACCAAACCATCACATTAATGCATTGTCCTCGAGCCTTGATACGTGTGCAAAGTTTCAATCAAACTTATGGCCATTCAAAGTGGTAATAAGGCCAATTGACCTTATGGCCGTTGACCTTATGTCACCACACCATCACATTAATGCATTGTCATCGAGCCTTGATACGTATGCAAAGTTTCAATCAAACGTATGGCCATTCAAAGTGGTATTAAGGCCAATTGACTTTCTGGCCGTTAAATTATGTCACCACACCATCACATTAATGCATTGTCATCGAGCCTTGATACGTGTGCAAAGTCTCAATCAAACTTATGGCCATTCAAAGTGGTAATAAGGCCAATTGACCTTATGGCCGTTGACCTTATATCACCACACCATCACATTAATGCATTGTCGTCGGTCCTTGATACGTATGCAAAGCTTCAAATTAATCAGACTTCTAGAAACCGGTGAAAATTAAGCTCAAAAAATCCGTTACATAGATACAGGCCAAGCTAATGAAATGTGTTAAAATAGGAATGCGTTTTTCGCATTATGTGCAAGGTTTCAAAGCTATGGTCATTTGGGGTGGTCATAAGTTCAATTGACCTTATGTCCGTTAAACCCATGTCACCCCACCACCACATTATTGCATTGCCATCGAGCCTTGATACGTATGCAAAGTTTCAATCAAACTTATGGCCATTCACAGTCGTAATAAGGCCAATTGACCTTATGGGCGTTGACCTTATGTCACCCCACCATCACATTATTATATTGTCATCGAGCCTTGATACGTGTGCAAAGTTTCAATCAAACTTATGGCCATACAAAGTGGTAATAAGGCCAATTGACCTTATGGCCGTTGACCTTATGTCACCACATCATCACATTAATGCATTGTCATAGAGCCTTGATACGTGTGCAAAGTTTCAATCAAACTTATGGCCATTCAAAATGGTAATAAGGTCAATTGACTTATGGCCGTTGGCCTTATGTCACCACACCATCACATTAATGCATTTTCATCGAGCCTTGATACGTGTGCAAAGTTTCAATCAAACTTATGGACATTCAAAGTGGTAATAAATCCAATTGACCTTATGGTCGTTGACCTAATGTCACCAAACCATCACATTAATGCATTGTCATCAGAGCCTTGATACGCATGCAAAGTTTCAATCAAACATAGGCCATTCAAAGTCGTAATAAGGCCAATTGACCTTATGGGCGTTGACCTTATGTCACCCCACCATCACATTATTACATTGTCATCGAGCCTTGATTCGTGTGAAAAGTTTCAATTAAACTTATGGCCATTCAAAGTGGTAATAAGGCCAATTGACTTTGGCCGTTGACCTTATTTCACCACACCATCACATTAATGCATTGTCATCGAGCCTTGATATGTGTGTAAAGTTTCAATCAAACTTATGGCCATTCAAAGTGGTAATTGGCCAATTGACCTTATGTCACCACATCATCACATTAATGCATTGTCATCGAGCCTTGATACGTGTGCAAAGTTTCAATCAAACTTATGGCCATTCAAAGTGGTAATAAGGCCAATTGACCTTATGGCCGTTGACCTTATGTCACCACACCATCACATTAATGCATTGCCATCGAACCTTGATACGGGTGCAAAGTTTCAATCAAACTTATGGCCATTCAAAGTGGTAATAAGACCAATTGACCTTATGGCCGTTGGCCTTATGTCACCACACCATCACAATAACGCTTTATCATCGGTCCTTGATACGTATGCAAAGTTTCAAATTAATCAGACTTCTAGAAACCGGTGAAAATTAAGCTCAAAAATTCCGTTACACAGATACAGGCCAAGCTAATAAAAGCGTGTTAATAAAGGAATGCGTTTTTCGCATTATGTGCAAGGTTTCAAATCTATGGCCATTTGGGGTGGTCATAAGTTTAATTGGCCTTATATCCGCTAACCTTATGTCACCCCAGCATCACATTATTGCATTGTCATCGAGCCTTGATACGTGTGCAAAGTTTCAATCAAACTTATGGCCATTCAAATTGGTAATAAGGCCAATTGACCTTATGACCGTTGACCTTATGTCACCACACCATCACATTAATGCTTTGTCATCGGTCCTTGATACGTATGCAAAGTTTCAAATTAATAAGACTTCTAGAAACCGGTGAAAATTAAGCTCAAAAATTCCGTTACATTGATACAGGCCAAGCTAATAAAAGCGTGTTAAAAAGGGCTCCAGTATGCTCTTTCGTAGATGTGCCATGCACCCACTTCTATCGTTAATAAAGGAATGCGTTTTTCGCATTATGTGCAAGGTTTCAAATTTATTGTCATTTGGGGTAGTCATAAGTTCAATTGACCTTATGTCCGCTAACCTTATGTCACCCCGCCATCACATTATTGCATTGTCATCGAGACTTGATACGTGTGCAAGGTAGGTAGGTAGGTTGAACTGGCCGGTCCATGAGGACCTCACATAGACTGATTGAGTCCGTAGTGTTACCAGAAGTTTGTTTTAACGACCAAACTGAAAAACCCTATCAAAAACCAGGACCTGTGTTATAAAATAACTCCGTCCTCTTAGCAAATACTAGAAGCTTCCTAGGACTTAAGCCACTTGCTGCTTCTAGATCTGACAGCTGTATCACTCCTAATAGCTGGAGTCTTAGCCTGGCAAGTGCAGGGCACGAGCACAGAACGTGCTCGATCGTTTCCTCCTCCAACCCGCACTTCCTACATCTGCTATCACTGACCAAGCCTAGTTTGAAGGCATGTGACGCCAGAAGGCAGAGTCCAGTCAGAATACCCGTCATGAGTCTACAGTCCTCTCTTTTTAATGATAGGAGCAACTGTGTTAGTCTAAGGTTGTAAGACCTACACTTAATCTTCGACACTTTACAGCCCCGCGCTTGAACCCACGCTTTTCCCGCTTGGTCGATCATGTGCACCTCTCGCCTTCGCTTAGTCTCACCCAATCTAATTGGGACATCTACGGAGCAAGCTTCAAGGGATGCGCCCTTTTTAGCTAGTTCATCCGCTTTTTCATTCCCATCTATTCCCATATGCCCTGGGACCCAATATAGATGTATGCTTCTCCCTGTCCCGATTCTCTCCAGAGACTGCTTACACTCTAACACGCATTTAGATGCTGTGCTATGCGAGAGTATTGCCTTAATTGCTGCTTGACTGTCAATATAAAAGTTAACACGGTTGCAGCTTAAGCTATTCTCTTCCAGGGTTTCTACTGCTTTGGTTACGGCTAATATTTCCGCTTGGAAAACGCTACAGTAATCCGGCAGCCTGTAGAATCTACTTATTTCCGGATCAGCGCAGTATACCGCAGACCCTACTCCTTCCACTACTTTGGAACCATCGGTGTACACATGTATCGCCTCGTCCGCCATTTGCGCACCCTTGCGCCAACCGTCCACCTCTATTGTGGCCTTAAGATCTCCCTCGAAGCGCAGATAGGGAATCACGTAGTCTGTTCGTCTTGTGATTGATGACGCTATACTACTATGGCCATATGGTCGGCGCTCAAGCTGCCCCGAAGCACCGAGCCTGGTTGCGGTCGCTAACGCTTTGTTCTTTGCTACCAGGTCTACAGGTGGGATGTGCAAAATGGCATACAGTGCAGCCGTCGGGGTGGTTTTCAGGGCTCCCGTAATGCTAAGCATCGATAGTCTGCATACCCCCTCTAATGTTTTGAGGTATGTTATTTTTTGTGTGGCTTTCCACCAAACAAGAACTACATAGTATAGAATAGGGCTTACAATCGCTGTAAAAACCCAATGAGAGAGAGAGCGCGATAGGCCCCACGTACACCCCAGCATTCTTTTACATGCGTAGAGTGCCGTTGAGGCCTTCTTGACCCTCTTCTCCACGTTGAGCTTCCATGACAGCTTACTGTCTAGGATGATTCCTAAATATTTTGTGCAAGGTTTCTCCTGTAAGGTCACCCCTCCTAACTTAGGCCTGGTCCAATTTGGGACCTTGTACCTCTTTGTAAACAAGACCATATCCTTCTTCTCCGCATTGACTTTCAACCCGACATTAGATGCCCAGGTATGAATATCGCGAAGCGCCCGATCCATCAAAGAACTAATCGTTGGAAGGCACTTTCCACTTATGACAATTGCAACGTCATCTGCGTAAGCCGTAAGTTTTACGGGTCCCTCATCGAATTGCCTGAGCAGTTGGTTGATGACCAGCGTCCACAGCAGAGGTGATAGCATCCCTCCCTGCGGCGTGCCCCTGTACACTGATTTCGTGGCCTCGTACAATCCCCAATGTGATGTAATCTTTCTGCAATTTAACATGCAGCCGATCCATCTGATTAAGGCAGGATGTACTTTAATGTAATTAAGACCCTCCATAATCGCCCATTTTGCAACATTATTGAAAGCCCCGGCAATGTCCAAGAAGACTCCTTGAGCATACTCCTTATATTCCAGGGATTTCTCTATGTTTATTACCACCCTATGCAATGCGGTGTCTACCGACTTGCCTTTGGTGTACGCATGCTGCGTTGTGGAGAGCAGCTTTTCATCCACGTTGGACTTTATCTATACATCTATCAGCCTCTCAAGGGTTTTGAGTAGAAATGATGTTAAGCTAATGGGTCTATAGTCTTTGGAATACATGTGACCGATCTTCCCCGCCTTTGGTAGAAAAGCTACACGAGCAGTTCTCCAAGAGTGCGGTACATGATTCAGTCGTATGGACCCATCGAATATTATTGTAAGCCATTCCACGACCGCCCTACTTGAGACGTCTTCACTGCCCACTCGATCTTGGTATCGGTCACCAAGCCCGGCACTACTAGCTCCGTGATCGGAGTGTGAGTGATGTCTGCTGGCTCCTCTAAACCGTCTCCCGATGGGAAATGTGTATCGAGAAGCACCTCAAGGGATTCCTCACTATTACGTGACCATTCCCCGTTCTCTTTCTTTATTAGTCCCTGGAATATGTTTCCCTTTGCTAGGACTTTTTTCAACCGTGCTGTTTCGCTGGAGCACTCTATGTCCGTACAGAAACTTTTCCATGAGTTTCTCTTCGCCCTGGTAATTTCACGCTTGTAGATCCTCAGTAGATCCCTGTACTCGTCCCGACACGCTTCGCTTTCCGCGGTTTTTGCGAGCTTAAACATTTCTTTAACCTGTCTTCTTAGAAGACTCAGCTCATTGCTCCACCATGGCGGCTTTGCTTTTCCTCTGAATCTTCTTAGAGGGCAAGCTTTGTTATACGCAGTCATAAGCGTCCTCGTTAGGAATTCATTCGACTTTTCCAGTTCCTCTACATTAGCAACCTCTTTGGGTTGTCCCAGTTTTGTTTCTACATGTTTCTGGAATTTAGTCCAGTTCGTTGACCTAGGGTTTCTAAAGGTTCCTCCCTTCTCTTCCCTCTTTAGGGGGATGTTGAAGCTGTTATACGCATGGTCGGAGAAGGATGGTCTATCAAGGACCATCCAATCATACCTTGATATATCACGCTCGGAGCTCAATGTAATATCCAGAACATTGCTGGATGTTGGAACAATGTATGTAGTGACATTTTCCCTGTTGGCTATCTGCAAATTGGTTTGCAGTATGTAACAAAACAGAGATTCGCCTCTCTCGGTCGTATCTGCTCTTCCCCACGCATTGTGGTGCGCATTTGCATCTGCGCCTATGACCAACCGCCCTTTGCGCCCCTCCTCCTGTACTAGCCTTTTGCACTCCATCGGTGGGACCTCCGCAGCATGGGCCATGTAGCAGGACGCCAGGATAAATGCCTGCTTATTCTTTTGCTCAACGGCCACCGCTACGAGATCCTCAGTGGTGTAATTATGCAGCATATATGAATGCAGCTGTTTCCTTACCATTACTACAGCTCGCACTCGTCCTTCTGTTTGCGCGTAGTAAACGCCAAACCCGCGCACGCTAAGTCCAGAAACCTTTCTTCCCGATGAGAGCCACGACTCCTGGATCAGCGCCACGTCAAACGAAACCTCCTCAAGGGTTAGGGGGAGTTCGCTCGACGCCACTTTACTGTGTTGGAGGTTTATCTGTAGGACTCGCAGCACCATTGGGCTGTTTGTCCCCCTCCAGCACCTTCGTCTTGACGTCGTCGTCCTCCCCTTGCCCTTTTGGTTTAGAGTATTCGAGGCCCCCTTCAGCCTCTCGTGACTGTTGTGCAGGGTGTTCCTCTATGCGAGTCACAGCACCATTTAACGGTTGGTCCTCTTCTAGCACGTTCGTGGTGACGTCGGGGACCTCCACCTGTCTTTTTTCCCTTAGGCTTTTGAGGTCCTTTTCGACTTCGCCCACCTCTAGTGTGTTAGGGTTTTTATCCTCGGGACTTCTTTTCCTGAGTCGCATGTTAATTTTGCCAGTGCCAAAGGACATTTTACCAAGCTGCGTGTACAAAATATCCTCCGCCTGCTTGTTTATTTGGAAGACGTAGAACTGACCATCCTCGGTAGGCCGAGATACAGTAAGTATCTTCCAATCCTGTGTCGGTATGTTCGGATTCTAATTCTGCAGAATCGCAGTGTATCCTCCGACTTCATCACGCATGGTATCCATACCTTAACTTTTGGTACCGTGGGGATTTGCGCTTTATCCACCACCTCAAACCGCGCGTTCGTGCCTTGCCTTTGGAGGTTTGGAACCACTTCCTCCAGCCACTGCAAGCTCGCGATGTTGTCGCACGCTATCATCTTCACACCGTTATACCATCCCCCCGAATCAAAGGTTGGAAGGGGTTACTTGGTTGTTCCCGCATCATTTTAAGCATTAAGCTAATAAGCTCCCTTTCCACAGATCTCCATCTTTCAGTAGTCATTTGTCCGAAAGGACTGCTACGATCAACCAGCGCCACAGTCAGTGACTGCTTTGCCACGTCACTCATCTTCTCGGGAGAAGCAGGAGTCTTAGTGTTATCTCCCTTTAGAACCTCCGAGAACACCGGAGTCTTCGCGTTAACTCCCTTTAGCGCCTCCGAGAAAGCCGTAGTCTTAGCGTTATCTCCCTTTGGCTTATCTCCTACTTCCGTAGTTGGAACTTCCCTCTGACTGGCAGCTTTCGAGGTAGTTACTACCTCGCTATTGGAACCCATCTGTCTTACAGCTTTGGGCCTACTTGTCTTGTCTATGCGACTGCCCTGCCTCGCGGCTCTAGGACTGGGTCCTTTCTGCCTCTTGAAAGCAGGCTTGTCGCCTTCTGCCGAACGTTGCCTCTTCATTCTGCCATTCGACGCTTCTTCCTCCTCGTACCGGTTGCAGAACCGAGGGTTTCTCGCAGCAAACCTTTTGAACTGCCTTCGACCTACTTCTACCGCTTCATGGGCCCATTCCAAGCGCTCGATCTCCACTTCTGTTGGGTCGACCACTGCTCCCAAGCGTTGTACAATTCTTAGTGCTGCACGGTACTGCGAGAGAGCTCTTTTACTTCCTCTGCTCCGTACCCTTCTCCACTCTTCTACTCCGTTTTCATTTGTGTGCTTTTCCAACACGGAGTTCATTGAATCAGCACTACTCTCGCTCCCCGAGTCCGATGCATCGCTTAATTCGTATTTGTCGTTCTTGGATTGCGGCTCAGTCCTCCTCTTTACATCGTCCTTATTACAGTCAGTTAATGAGTCATTCATCTTGGTCGTACGACCACCTGCCCGACAAGGCGGGCTCAGCGGTCCAGTAGTATATACGGGGAAAGAACAGTCCGCCACAGCAGCGCCCCTTGCTGTGGTAAGGCCATTAATACTTCCCGAGGTGGCCCGGTATGGGGAAGGCTCCGTTCGAATACAGCCGAATTTATCCCCTGGCTGCAAATCGTCCAATAGGCACGGTCCGCATAACACCCTGGATTAGGGGGTTGGCAGTTCTTGGTCACCGACATCCCGCCGCCCTCGTATGAGGCGAAACGGCGTAGATGTCAGTCCTAACCAGCTCCGCCTCATAGTCGGGCGCTACGGAGTTCGGCTAAGCCCTCACACCAACGACAAGGTGCCTACCCTAGTGAGGGGATACGTGTGCAAAGTTTCAACCAAACTTATGGCCATTCAAAGTGGTAATAAGGCCAATTGACCTTATGGCCGTTGACCTTATGTCACCACACCATCACAATAATGCATTGTCATCGAGCCTTGATACGTGTGCAAACTCTCAATCAAACTTATGGCCATTCAAAGTGGTAATAAGGCCAATTGACCTTATGGCCGTTGACCTTATGTCACCACACCATCACATTAATGCATTGTCATCGGTCCTTGATACGTGTGCAAAGTCTCAAATTAATCAGACTTCCAGAAACCGGTGAAAATTAAGCTAATAAAAGCGTGTTAAGAAGGGCTCCAGTATGCTCTTTCGTAGATGTGCCATGCATCCACTTCTAGCATTAATAAAGGAATGCGTTTTTCGCATTATGTGCCAGGTTTCAATTCTATGGCCATTTGGGGTGGTAATAAGTTCAATTGACCTTATGTCCGTTAACCTTATGTCAACCCACCATCACATTATTGCATTGTCGTCGAGCCTTGATACGTGTGCATAGTTTCAATCAAACTTATGGCAATTAAAAGTGGTAATAAGGCCAATTGACCTTATAGCCGTTGACCTTATGTCACCACGCCATCACATTAATGCATTGTCATCGAGCCTTGATACGTGTGCAAAGTTTCAATCAAAATTATGGCCATTCAAAGTAGTAATAAGGCCAATTGACCTTATGGCCGTTGACCTTATGTCACCGCATCATCACATTAATGCATTGTCGTCGAGCCTTGATACGTGCGCAAAGTTTCAATCAAACTTATGGTCATTTAAAGTGGTAATAAGGCCAATTGACCTTATGGCCGTTGACCTTATGTCACCACACCATCACATTAATGCATTGTCATCGGTCCTTGATACGTGTGCAAAGTCTCAAATTAATCAGACTTCCAGAAACCGGTGAAAATTAAGCTCAAAAATTCCGTTACATAGATACAGGCCAAGCTAATGAAAGCGTGTTAATAAAGGAATGCGTTTTTCGCATTATGTGCAAGGTTTCAAATCTAAGGCCATTTGGGGTGGTCATAAGTTCAATTGACCTTATATCCGTTAACCTTATGTCACCCCACCTTCACATTATTGCATTGTCATCGAACCTTGATACGTGTGCAAAGCTTCAATCAAACTTATGGCCATTCAAAGTGGTAATAAGGCCAATTGACTTTATGACCTTTGACCTTATGTTACCACACCATCACATTAATGCATTGTCATCGAGCCTTGATACGTGTGCAAAGTTTCAATCAAACTTATGGCCATTCAAAGTGGTAATAAGTTCAATTGACCTTATATCCCTTAACCTTATGTCACGCCACTATCACATTATTGCATTGTCATCGAGCTTTGATACGTGTGCAAAGTTTCAATCAAACTTATGGCCATTCAAAGTGGTAATAAGGCCAATTGACCTTATGGCCGTTGACCTTATGTCACCACACCATCACACTAATGCATTGTCATCGAGCCTTGATACGTGCGCAAGGTTTCAATAAAACTTATGGCCATTCAAAGTGGTAATAAGGCCAACTGACCTTATGGCCGTTGACCTTATGTCACCACACCATCACATCAATGCATTTTCATCGGTCCTTGATACGTATGCAAAGTTTCAAATTAATCAGACTTCCAGAAACCGGTGAAAATTAAGCTCAAAAATTCCGTTACATAGATACAGGCCAAGCTAATAAAAGCGTGTTAATAAAGGAATGCGTTTTTCGCATTATGTGCAGGGTTCCAAATCTATGGCCATTTGGGGTGGTCATAAGTTTAATTGACCTTATATCCGTTAACCTTATGTCACTCCACCATCATATTATTGCATTGTCATCGAGCCTTGATACGTGTGCAAATTTCAATCAAACTTATAGCCATTCAAAGTGGTAATAAGGCCAATTGACCTTATGGCCGTAGACCTTATGTCACCACACCATCACACTAATGCATTGTCATCGAGCCTTGATACGTGCGCAAAGTTTCAATCAAACTTATGGCCATTCAAAGTGGTTATAAGGTTATAAGGCTAACTGACCTTTTGGCCATTGACCTTATGTCACCACACCATCACAGTAATGCATTTTCATCGGTCCTTGATACGTATGCAAAGTTTCAAATTAATCAGACTTCTAGAAACCGGTGAAAATTAAGCTCAAAGATTCCGTTACATAGATACAGGCCAAACTAATAAAAGCGTGTTAAATAAATTGTAGTTTAAAAAAACTAAAAAAAGCACGCTTTTATAGCTAACCGAACTAAAAAATAGAAAATAATTTTCAGCTAAAAAGAGTTTATATAAAAGTAGTAGAGGGTCAAACAATCCTTTATAGTTAATCACCTCAAAATGAAATTATAATAAAATTTAAGTTATTAGCAGAGTAATTTAATTCACAGTAAAAAGCGTGGGGTGCACTTGACTACATTTCATATCTTTCCTCTCAGATAGTTACCAATGGAATGATTGCAACATTCAATATCAAGCACCCCACGTTTTTTACTGTGAATTAAATTATTCTGTTAATAACTTAAATTTTATTATAATTTCATTTTGAGGTGATTAACTATAAAGGATTATTTGACCTTCTACTACTGTTATATAAACTCTTTTTAATTGAAAATTATTTTCTATTTTTTAGTTCGGTTAGCTATAAAAGCGTGTTTTTTTATTTTTTTTTTAACTATTATTTATTTTTAATATTGTAGTTCAAGTAATTTTAAAAGTTTTAGCCGACAGTGATGAAACCTTGAACCGCCAGCGGTCCATGGATGAATCCAACCCCACGGCACCGAAAAGGGCCAAGACGCAGGGAGGCTGGACGTCGTCTTTCGCCGAAATTGCCAAGGGTCGGCAGATCATTGGCATTATTGACGAGATCAGCGAAGATTGCTGGATCCCGAAACAACACTGGAAGTGGATCGCGGCCGCGCTCGCTTCGGTGGCCGTTAAGGTTAAGAAAGACAACCCTGGTCCACCGCCATCTTACACCGATTCAGGGTGGTTCCTGGGCAATATCAAGATAATTGCCTGTGACGACGCCAGGTCGGTAAACCTCTATAGGGCCGCCGTCACGCTAATTGGGGTCGTATATCCGGGCGCGCGCCTCAAGGTAGTTGAGGCGCGTGATATCCCCTGACGACCAAGGGTTTGAGCCTGGGTTCCAGTGACGCCAACGGATCCAGCTGACATCCTGGAAGCTTCTCCTCTTCACGAAGAGGTACAAAGTACCAAATCTTACACCGCCAAGAATTGGGAGTAAGTTCTTAGCGTTTAGCGATCAAGTAAAGTATTTGGGAGTCATTCTGGATAGGAAGCTGTTATGGAGTGACCATATAGTGGAGCGATCCAAGAAGGCAGCAGCAGAGCTGTTCACCTGCAAGAGGGCAATTGGCACCTCCTGGGGATTCTCCCCTAAGGTGACCTACTGGATTTAGACAGCCATTGTGCGCGCGATTCTTCTTTATGGTGCCTTGGTCTGGTTTCCTGCACTAGCTAAAAGTACCTATCTTAAAATGTTTCAAAAGGTGCAACGGAGTTCGGAGCTCTGCATTACCGGGACTCTCGGCTCCACCCCAGATTCCGTTACATACATACATGGATATATAGATACAGGGAAACTAATAAAAGCGTGTTAAAAAGGGCTTAAGTATGCTCTTTCGTAGATGTGCCATGAAACCACTTCAATCATTAATAAAGGAATGCGTTTTTCGCATTATGTGCAAGGTTTCAAATCTATGGCCATTTGGGGTGGTCATAAGTTCAATTGAACTTATGTCCATTAACCTTATGTCACCCCACCATCACATTATTGCATTGTCATCGAGTCTTGATACGTGTGCAAAGTTTCAATCAAACTTATGGCCATTCAAAGAGGTAATAAGGCCAATTGACCTTATGGCCCTTGACCTTATGTCACCACACCATCACATTAATGCATTGTCATCGAGCCTTGATACGTGTGCAAAGTTTCAATCAAACTTATGGCCATTCAAAGTGGTAATAAGTTCAATTGACCTTATGGCCGTTGACCTTATGTCACCACACGTTCATATTAATGCATTGTCATTGGTCCTTGATAAGCATGCAAAGTTTCAAATTAATCAGACTTCTAGAAACCGGTGAAAATTAAGCTCAAAGAATGCGTTACATAGATACCGGCCAAGCTAATAAAAGCGTGTTAATAAAGGAATATGTTTTTCTCATTATGTGCAAGGTTTCAAATCTATGGCCATTTGGGGTGGTCATAAGTTCAATTGACCTTATATCCGTTAACCTTATGTCACCCCACCATCATATTATTGCATTGTGATCGAGCCTTGATACGTGTGCAAAGTTTCAATCAAAGTTATGGCCATTCAAAGTCGTAATAAGGCCAATTGACCTTATGGGCGTTGACCTTATGTCACCCCACCATCACATTATTACATTGTTATCGAGCCTTGATACGTGTGCAAAGCTTCAATCAAACTTATGGCCATTCAAAGTGGTAATAAGTTCAATTGACCTTATGGCCGTTGACCTTATGTCACCACACGTTCACACTAATGCATTGTCATTGGCCCTTGATAAGCATGCAAATTTTCAAATTAACCAGACTTCTAGAAACCGGTGAAAATTAAGCTCAAAGATTGCGTACATAGATACCGGCCAAGCTAATAAAAGCGTATTAATAAAGGAATGGGTTTTTCTCATTATGTGCAAGGTTTCAAATCTATGGCCATTTGGGGTGGTCATAAGTTCAATTGACCTTATATCCGTTAACCTTATGTCACCCCACCATCACATTATTGCATTGTGATCGAGCCTTGATACGTGTGCAAAATGTCAATCAAACTTATGGCCATTCAAAGTGGTAATAAGGCCAATTGGCGTTATGGTCGTTGACCGTATGTCACCATACCATCACATTAATGCATTGTCATCGAGCCTTGATACATGTGCAAAGTTTCAATCAAACTTATGGTCATTCAAAGTGGTAATAAGGCCAATTGACCTTATGGCCGTTGGCCTTATGTCACCACACCATCACATTAATGCATTGGAATCGAGCATTGATACGTGTACAAAGTTTCAATCAAACTTATTGCCATTCAAAGTGTTAATAAAGCCAATTGACCTTATGTTCGTTGACCTTATGTCACCAAACCATCACATTAATGCATTGTCATCGAGCCTTAATACGTATGCAAAATTACAATCAATCTTATGGCCATTCAAAGTCGTAATAAGGCCAATTGACCTTATGGGCGTTGACCTTATATCACCCCACCATCCAATATTACATTGTCATCGAGCCTTGATATGTGTGCAAAGTTTCAGTCAAACTTATGGCCATTCAAAGTGGTAATAAGGCCAATTGACCTTATGGCCGTGGACCTTATGTCACCACACCATCACATTAATGCATTGTCATCGAGCTTTGATACGTGTGCAAAGTTTCAATCAAACTTATGGCCATTCAAAGTAGTAATAAGGCCAATTGACCTTATGGCCGTTGACTTTATGTCACCACACCATCACATTAATGCATTGCCATCGAGCCTTGATACGTGTGCAAAGTTTCAATCAAACTTATGGTCATTCAAAGTGGTAATAAGGCCAATTGACCTTATGGCCGTTGACCTTATGTCACCACACCATCACATTAATGCATTGCCATCGAACCTTGATACGTATGCAAAGTTTCAATCAAACTTATGGCCATTCAAAGTGGTAATAAGGCCAATTGACCTTATGTCCGTTGACCTTTTGTCACCACACCATCACAATAACGCTTTATCATCGGTCCTTGATACGTATGAAAAGTTTCAAATTAATCAGACTTCTAGAAACTGGTGAAAACTAAGCTCAAATATTCCGTTACATAGATACAGGCCAAGCTAATAAAAGCGTGTTAAAAAGGGCTCCAGTATGCTCTTTCGTAGATGTGCCATGCACCCATTTCTATCATTAGTGAAGGAATGGTAATAAGGCCAATTGACCTGATGGCAGTTGACCTTATGCCACCACACCATAACATTAATGCATTGTCATCGGTCCTTGATACGCATGCAAAGTTTCAAATTAATCAGGCTTCTAGAAACCGGTGAAAATTAAGCTCAAAGATTCGTTACATACATACAGCCCATGTTAATAAAGGAATGCGTTTTTCGCATTATGTGCAAGGTTTCAAATCTATGGCCATTTGGGGTGGTCATAAGTTCAATTGACCTTATATCCGTTAACCTTATGTCACCCCACCATCACATTATTGCATTGTCATCGAGCCTTGATACGTGTGCAAAGTTTCAATCAAACTTATGGCCATTCAAAGTGGTCATAAGGCCAATTGACCTTATGGCCGTTGGCCTTATGTCACCACACCATCACATTAATGCATTATCATCGAGCCTTGGTACGCGTGCAAAGTTTCAATCAAACTTGTGGCCATTCAGAGTGGTAATAAGGCCAATTGACCTTACGGCCGTTGGCCTTATGTCACCACACCATCACATTAATGCATTATCATCGAGCCTTGGTATGCGTGCAAAGTTTCAATCAAACTTGTGGCCATTCAAATGGTAACAAGGCCAATTGACCTTATGGCCGTTGACCTTATGTCACCACAACATCACATTAATGCATTGTCAGCGCCTTGATACATGTGCAAAGTTTCAATCAAACTTATGGCCATTCAAAGTGGTAATAAGGCCAATTGACCTTATGGCCGTTGACCTTATGTCACCACACCATCACATTAATGCTTTGTCATCGGTCCTTGATACATATGCAAAGTTTCAAATTAATCAGACTTCTAGAAACCGGTGAAAATTAAGCTCAAAAATTCCGTTACATAGATACAGGCCAAGCTAATAAAAGCGTGCTAAAAAGGGCTCCAGTATGCTCTTTCGTAGAGGTGCCATGCATCCGCTTCTATCATTAATAAAGGAATGCGTTTTTTCGCATTATGTGCAAGGTTTCAAATCTATGGCCATTTTAGGTGGTCATAAGTTCAGTTGACCTTATGTCCGCTAACCTTATGTCACCCCACCATCACATTATTGCATTGTCATCGAGCCTTGATACGTGTGCAAAGTCTCAATCAAACTTATGTCCATTCAAAGTGGTAATAAGGCCAAATGACCTTATGGCCGTTAACCTTATGTCACCACACCATCACATTAATGCATTGTCATCGAGCCTTGATACGTGTGCAAAGTTTCAATCAAACTTATGGCCATTAAAGTGGTAATAAGGCCAATTGACCTTATGGCCGTTGACCTTATATCACCACACCATCACATTAATGCATTGTCATCGGTCCTTGATACGTGTGCAAAGTTTCAAATTAATCACTTCCAGGAACCGGTGAAAATTAAGCTCAAAGATTCCGTTACATACATACAGGCCATGTTAATAAAGGAATGCGTTTTTCGCATTATGTGCAAGGTTTCAATTCTATGGCCATTTGGGGTGGTCATAAGTTCAATTGACCTTATATCCGTTAACCTTATGTCACCCCACCATCACATTATTGCATTATCATCGAGCCTTGATACGTGTGCAAAGTTTCAATCAAACTTATGGCCATTCAAAGTGGTCATAAGGCCAATTGACCTTATGGCCGTTGGCCTTATGTCACCACACCATCACATTAATGCATTATCATCGAGCCTTGGTACGCGTGCAAAGTTTCAATCAAACTTGTGGCCATTCAGAGTGGTAATAAAGCCAATTGACCTTATGGCCGTTGGCCTTATGTCACCACACCATCACATTATTGCATTGTCATCGAGCCTTGATACGTGTGCAAAGTTTCAATCAAACCTATGGCCATTCAAAGTGGTAATAAGTTCAATTGACCTTATATCCGTTAACCGTATGTCACCCCACCATCACATTATTGCATTGTCATCGAGCCTTGATATGTGTGCAAAGTTTCAATCAAACTTATGGCCATTCAAAGTGGTAATAAGGCCAATTGACCTTATGGCCGTTGACCTTATCTCACCACACCATCACATTAATGCATTGTCATCGAGCCTTGATACGTGTGCAAAGTTTCAATTAAACTTATGGCCATTCAAAGTGGTAATAAGGCCAATTGACCTTATGGCCGTTGACCTTATGTCACCACACCATCACATTAATGCATTGTCATCGAGCTTTGATACGTGTGCAAAGTTTCAATCAAACTTATGGCCATTCAAAGTGGTAATAAGGCCAATTGACCTTATGGCCGTTGACCTTATGTCACCACACCATCACATTAATGCATTGTCATCGAGCTTTGATACGTGTGCAAAGTTTCAATCAAACTTATGGCCATTCAAAGTGGTAATAAGGCCAATTGACCTTATGAACGTTGACCTTATGTCACCACACCATCACACTAATGCATTGTCATCGGCCCTTGATACGTATGCAAAGTTTCAAATTAACCAGACTTCTAGAAACCGGTGAAAATTAAGCTCAAAGATTCCGTTACATAGATACAGGCCAAACTAATAAAAGCGTGTTAAATAAATTATAGTTTAAAAAAACTAAAAAAAAACACGCTTTTATAGCTAACCGAAATAAAAAATAGAAAATAGTTTTCAGTTAAACAGAGTTTATATAACAGTAGTAGAGGGTCAATCCCCTCAAAATGAAATTATAATAAAATTTAAGTTATTAACAGAATAATTTAATTCACAGTAAAAAGCGTGGGGTGCATTTGACTACATTTCATATCATTCCTCTCAGATAGTTACCAATAGAATGATTGTGACATTCAATATCACGCACCCCACGGTTTTTACTGTGAAGTAAATTATTCTCTTAATAACTTAAATATTATTATAATTTCATTTTGAGGATTGTTTGACCTTCTACTACTGTTATATAAACTCTTTTTAATTGAAAATTATTTTCTATTTTTTAGTCTGTTAGCTATAAAAGCGTGTTTTTTTTAGTTTTTTTAAACTTGTTTAGGCCACCAGCTTAAATATTTCGGACTACCCTAACACGCACATTAGTTATTTTATTATTAATACCGGTAACGGCTAACACCAGCCGAGAGCTAACTTTGAAGGGGAAAAACTCAGCGAAATTTAGCTATCGGCAGGTGCCGCGGACTTGTTCGCGGTCTTGGCTCCTTCTTCTATTTTGGAACGTTCACGAGCCAGCAGCTAGCCCCAGGTGAGTAATACAAACCAACCATTTTCCACATTTTCCATTTTTCTACTTATAATTAATTTTGCCGATTACTCAAGTGTAATTTTTGAACTTTGAATTGCCAAGTGTAAATTTCTTATATTTAACCATTTGCACTTGCATTAAGATTGCAAGTAATTAATTTGATAAATTCGAATTGTCAGAGTGTATAGTGAAGTGTGCATTTAATTAACTCTTTCCTTTTACCAGTATATATTTCTGGTTGAATTCTAATTTAGTCCGTGCACGAATTTGTAATTAAACACTGTGGAACATTGAATTTAGAATTCGGTTGTGAAGTAATACTTCTATTCCATAACAAATACAGAATTTATATTGTTTATAAAGTGAAAATAATTTGTTATTGCTCGTTACTAATTCTTCCTTTTTATTTCTTTTATTTGCGTGCGATCGCGCCCCACGACAGGGGTGCCACATTCCCCCCGCAACATTTGGTCCTTACGCGCAGAGGAAATTAAGATTGTGAAAGAAAACACCCGTAAAACCAAAGAAACCGGCAAATTTGGAGATTTGATACATCTTTTTAAAGGAGTCTATTATAATAAAATCATCAAAAGCCGACGAGAAACCCACAACATTGTTGGCAACTCCCTATCACACACACACACATACAGTCGATTCATCACATCGAAATCACATCATCAAACACCATCCATTAGCATCACATCAACAGTAGCATACATCGACATCACAACATCAAACAGTCCACTAATCAACATCACATGCAGTCCATTAGCATCGAGATCACATAATCATACAATCAATTATCACTCAGACAATCCATTAATCATCACATTCATTTATCACATCAACACATCGCCGATCAACGACTCACTTAAAGATTTTAAGGTACGTGGTTGCTTGGTTGCACAAACTTTTTTTTATGTACGTGATTCACGTAAAAAAGTGCATTGATTGTGATTGATACAAGGCAAAGCAAGTGAAATTGCTAAATTTCGTGTTTTTTAAGCACACAACGCCTTTTGACGATCGGGTAATTCCCCCCACCAGTGGTAAGGGTTACTCGACACCGCTCCAGGCAGACAGTCAGTGATTTTTTTTTAGTTTTTTTTTTCACACTCATCACTGCACTGTGTTGTACCCCCTCGTCGTCACATACGTTGACAAAACTTGCTGCAGGAACCATATTTTCACTTGGTTGATAGCCTTAGCTTATCTATCACAGAGTTTACTTTAGTAATCAGTCTGCGAGCTGAGGTAACACCAAAAGCCAAAAAAGTATCACTACGTTGGGTGGCTAGTGGCTTGATCATACAATAAACTATATCACCTTATATTATGTAGCTGTATTTTTCTCATTTTTTTTTAATAAATATTTTAAACTGTACGGTTTCCACGTCAAGTTGAATACACAAAATTTATTTCTTTTTGTTGGGAAAAATACCCTGGTTGGCTACTCGAGGATACTGATCAGCGTTCACATCACACTTTTTGTATACACATGAAATCCTCGTTGGGATTTCTATCTGTGGTTCAAACTTTACACACTATTTGGATTACCATCTTTTTGAATTTTTTTTTTTAAACACGCTAAATTTTTGGAAAATATTTCTATCTGTGTCCAACACACCTGCTAAGACACATTAAATATTTGCAGACGTTTTCTTCTCTGCATTGCACATCACTGTAGACACATTAAATCCTTTCAGGACTTCTATCCGTGTTTAATATCACTTTGTACACACTAGAACCTTTCAGGATTTCTATCTGTGCTGCATATCACTACATACATAATAAATCCTCTCAGGATTTCAATCTGTATTTTATATCACTTTATACACACTAAATCCTCGTCAGGATTTCTATCTGTGTTTATTTCCATATCACTGTATACACATTAAATCCTCGTCAGGATTTCTATCTGTGGCTTACATAATCCTCGTGAGGATCTCTATAAGTGGTTCATATCACTGGCTACACATTACATTTACGTCAAGATTTACATCTGATTCCAATTTTTGCTTTTCACTAAATTCACATAAGATTGCTATCTGTGTTAACACATTCAATCAGATCAGAATTTCAATCCGTGTGTTTTTAAATACTCTAATTATACAGCACAATCACAGCAGGATTGACAGCTGGACTACGTTCAAAAAAAAAATAAAAATTCACACTTATAATTTCTGCTGCGGTTAAATTCACACCAACGCCACTTAGTATTTTGTCTCCAAGCTCGAACCCTTTAAAGAATCAAGATATTCAAATTAATAAAATCAATGGAGACTTATATTAGACTGGCTGATTCCATAGCCGAGTTTGAACAAGATTTCAAATCCGCCCGGCCGAATCCCGGAACAAGCACACCCTTGCACTACTGCAAGAGGAGCTAGGGGCACTATGGAAGAAGACCAAGTCCACATATGAAAGTCTTCTCAGAAATCCTGAGCTGTCCAAAGACGAACTCAGCTCACAAAGAAGGAAGAATAAAAGCCGCTTCGAGTGCTACTTGCAATGCATGTCTGCTGTGGCGGCTGAAGCTGAAGCTATCACCCCACAGCCAGCAAAAGATGAAGCAAAGGATTATGGCTCTTCGCGCCGTGGACATAAAATGCGGCTGCCGCCTTGTGACACCCATGTATTTAAAGGCGACTACCTTTCGTGTCCAGCCTTTAGATATATGTTCACGGCCATTGACATCCACAATACTGATCAGAAAGATGTCGACAAATTATATTATCTAAAACAAAAAACTCAAGGGGAGGCAAAAGAAATAGTGGGCAGGTGCTCATTAACAAACGAGGGTTTTGCAACCGCTGGAAAAATCGAAGCGACAGGTACGAAAATAAACGTATCCTCGTCAACACACAACTAAAACTTTTATTTAATCTGACGGCAGTCGAGCAGGAGTGTGGAACATCAATCAAAAAATTGCAACGTGAGATCAACAATTGCATTTCTGCGCTACAATGTCATAACATTGACATCACAAATTGGGATGCAATTATAACTTACTTATGCTCCACAAAACTTCCTGAATCTACACCGGCCAGACCGTACAACGAAAAACAGATACCCCTAAATGGAAGGATATGGACAAATTCCTGTCCAATCGCTTCCAGACATTAGAGACGGTTTCTGATCTTAGTGGTAAAAAAACTACAAAAGCACCCAAAAGCAAAAATTCGAATTCTAGGGAAAATTCTACGAAACTTGGGGTTTACCAAGCCAGCGTACCAAAATCGGCATGTAAGATGTGCAACAGTACGGAGCACAAATTACGAAATTGCCAAAAATTAGGTAGGTTGTCTACGTCAGGGATAATCGAGTTTGTAAAAAGCAATAGTTATTATCTGAATTGTCTGTCGGGTGGATACACCGTGACACGATGCACCAGCCCAATCCACTGCAGCACGTGCCACGCAAGGCACATCAACTTGCTCCATCTCCCGACAGCGCAACCAAAGACAACTCCTCAAAGGTGGACTCAAAACGCCACCGACAACACACCTTCAACCTCACAGCAGGCTAGGGCAAGGATGGAGTCTGAAAAAAGGCAAGATAATACTAATAACGTCTCTTCGTGTCATGCTAACACCACTAAAGGGGTGTTATTATGAACAGCACGTGTTAATATACACTATAATGGAGTAAAATTTTCCACCAGAGCGCTCATAGAATCTGGGTCTGAATGCTCTTTCATAACAGAAAGACTAAAAAAGCGAATAAACCTTCCATCCAAACGTTTCCATGGGCAAGTGTCAGGAAAAAATAATACACCATCTGCACAGGTAAAGGAATCGTGTGCGATTACGTTAGGTTCGCTTACAAACCCCTTAGTAAGCATTGATACAGTGGTCCTAGTCCTGCCTCAACTAACAGGGGACCTTCCGACTTGCCAAGTTAGCGCAAAGACTCGGCAAGCGTTCCCTGATCTGATTCTGGCGGATAAGAGGTTCTTCGTTAATGAACCAGTCGATCTCATACTTGGAGGCAACGTTTATCCCCAGATCATACTAAACGGTATACGGAAGAACGTTCTAAATACGCTTCTCGCCCAAGAAACCGTCTTCGGTTGGATTTTAACCGGTCGTGCAGATGCACCTCACCCAACCAATACGCGGGTATTCTTTTTCAATGAAATTAGCCTAGACAAGCAGCTAGCCGCTTTCTGGGAACGTGAAAACGTACCTACAAAAAAGGTCCTGACCGAAGATAATGCCTATTGCGAGGCACTATATAAAAACACAACGGAAAGGAATTCAGATGGAAGATATACCGTCGCCCTTCCATTCAAAGAAAGCTTCCCAAAAACCGTCTGTTTGGGCCCATCTCTCAAGAGCGTCTGCTCTCAGTTCTATCGGAACGAGACACGACTAGCCAAGACACCGGCCATACAGACGGAATACAATAGGGTACTGACAGAATACGTCACGTTAGGGCACAAAGAGGAAAGTACAACGACTAAAGTGAGGGTCGTGTTCAAGGCGTCGTGCCCGACATCCAATGGCATAAGCCTTAACGATGTTCTACACACCGGCCCAGTACTTCAATCCGACTTAACAATACTTCTCCTCCGATGGAGATTCTACAAGTACGTCTTCAACAGCGACATTGAGAAGATGTACAGGCAAATTTGGGTAAAGGAATATCAAACCCAATACCAAAGAATAGTTTTTCGACTCAAAGCAGAGGACCCTGTCAGCGTGTATGAGCTCAACACGGTAACCTTCGGGGTCAACTGTGCCCCCTATCTAGCGACCAGAACCCTACATCAACTTGCAGATGACGTCGAACCTTCACTGCCGATCGCGTCGCACATCTTGCGAAATAGCATGTACGTCGACGACGTCCTGGCAGGGGGGCATAGCATCGAGGCAGCGATCACTGCTCGCGATGAAATCACTGCTGCATTAAAGTCAGCAGGATTCCCTCTGCGAAAATGGACCTCTAATTGCAGTAAGATACTACAGGGCATACCCAAGCCTCACAGGCTTACGGCAGACTTTCTGGAGTTCGAGGACGCGAGTATGGTAAAAACCCTAGGCATCCGTTGGAACGCGCATTCCGACTATTTTTATTTCACAGCGAAACCAATCGAAAACCAGGACATCTTAACAAAGAGAGCGATCCTATCTGCTATCGCCAAACTCTTCGACCCTTTAGGCTGGCTCGCCCCAGTTATCATCGTAGCCAAGATATTAACGCAGAAAATTTGGCTGGAGGGACGGATTTGGATGTACCGGTATCCACAATCACTCTAGATCGGTGGCAAACCTTTATGCAGGAGTACTCTGCCATTAACCGGATTCGTATACCTCGGTGGGTGCACTTCACCCAACCAATGATATAGCAATTCAAGGCTTCTGTGACGCGTCCGAAAAAGCCTACGCGGCTACGGGTTACGTGCGAGCTAAAATCAACGATAGGATCTACTTTAGTCTACTTATGGCAAAAACAAGGGTGTCACCAGTGAAAACAATTTCATTACCACGATTGGAGTTGTGCGGTGCCGTCTTGCTGGCAGAAACTATGGAAACTGTGATGGAGAACCTGAACTTAGGCACATTTAACCTTCACCTATGGACAAATTCGACCATCGTCCTAGCATGGACTCGAAAACCCCCTTGTTCCTGGTCAACATTTGTAGCTCACAGGGTGACAAAAATCGTGGAAAAGGTAGGAACGAAAGCATGGCATCATGTTGAGTCCGCATCAAATCCAGAGGACTTAGCCAGCAGAAGACTTCCAGCCACGGACCTAGTCGACAACTCTTTGTGGTGGCAAGGACCTTCTTGGCTGCAAGAAGGCAAACTGAAATGGCCATCTCAAGGCGAACAGGAGTACCACACAAACATCGAAGAAAAACGAGTACAAGTGCATGCAGTAACGAACATCAACAATAGCCAGTATATTCTTAATCGGTTCTCCGATCTATCCAGAGCGTTGCGGGTAATCTCCTACATTATAAGATTTTCGAACTCATCCAAAAACTAAAGTATCCTTTAAAGCAGAGTCTCACCAGATCTCGCCCGACGAAATCAAAGTTACGACTAGCCGTCTCATAAGGATATCCCAAACTAACTACTATGCCGAGGATATGAACGCTCCGAGAAATAGGAAACCCATCGCGGCCAAAAGCGAGATCCTCTCTCTAGACCCCTTATCGACGAAAATAATGTCCTTCGGGTGGGGGGTCGTCTCAACGTATCCAGGGACGTTCCCGTTGACGAGCGTCACCCGATAATCCTTCCTTACGCCTGCCGACTCACACGTCTCCTAGTCCAGTTTGTCTACACCATTTCCATACATGGCGGAAACCAACTAATGCTGCGGCTCCTACGCACGCAGTATTGGATACCTCGGGTCAAAAACATGATCCGATCCATCATCCACCACTGCAAGGCCTGTACGCTATTCCGCAAACGTTCCCCGACGCAACTCATAGGAATTCTCCCTGCGGAACGCACTACCTTTTCTCGGGCATTTACCACCACCGGGGTGGATTTTTCCGGACCGTTTGACATCAAGTCTTACAGCGGACGAGGATGCCGCATGTCTAAGGGTTACGTTTGCCTATTCGTTTGCTTTGCAACTAAGGCGATCCACTTAGAGGCGACTAGCGACCTCAGCACCGCCGCGTTTCTCGCAGCATTTAGCCGGTTTGTCGCCAGACGAGGATGCCCGAAAAACCTCTATTCCGACAACGGGACGAACTTTGTCGGTGCGTCGAAGGCCCTCCGCTCATAGCTCAAGGCATTCCTCGTTGATGCGCGCGACCAAACCCTCTTTAAATACGCCCACCAAACCCTGACATGGCATTTCATACCAGCAGCTGCTCCTCATATAGGCGGGCTGTGGGATGCGGGAGTAAAGAGTTTCAAAACTCATTTCAAAAAGATCGCATCGGATCATAAATTTACTCTCGAGGAGTTTAGCACCCTTCTGTGTAGGATTGAATCCTGTCTCAACTCCCGACCCCTAAGCCCATCGTCAAATGACCCGTCCAACCTGGAACCACTTACGCCCGGACACTTCCTAGTCGGGGGCCACCTACAAGCGCCACCCGAGATTGACGTCAGCGAGAATCGCGCTTCACTCGTCAATCGATGGGAGAAACTTAAGGTGCTGCATCAAAACTTCTACAAACGGTGGAAGACTGAGTATCTCACCGAACTGCAGAAGCGCGCTAAGTGGAAGCATCCACAATCAAACCTCAAACAGGGGGACCTAGTCGTGATTAAGGAGGATAATCTGCCCCCTAACGAATGGCGATTGGGTCGGATAGCCAACCTGCACTATGACCCCGATAACCGAGTTCGAGTCGTCGAACTGGATACGGCAAGGGGACTAACCACCATACCAATCACGAAATTGGTCCTACTACCACCCTCCAGTGAGGGTGAGGGAGACTTGTAACTCCCAACCGTTATAACAAACCCCGGAACCAACTCTCGTTCACCCCGAACGAGGCCAACAAACCCCATAACCCAGCCCTCGATCAACCCGAACGAGGCCACCACATCCCTACCGTAGATCTACTATCTGCCACAGAACATAAACGCACTCAGCCAAAGGCACGAGGCCGAAAGGACTTAGTAGTTAAAAATACAAAGCCATCAGGTTACGAATAGCTGATAAGTACTGAATTGCATAATTGCTTAGAACATTTCTTGATCTTATGATGAATTTACTAACCATGCCATGATCTATTAGTGTGGATGAACATAAGTAATTTTATGAAAAGTACCTAAATGAAGATTCATCGCTCCACGTCAACCGGACCAGCAAATCGATTCACGTAAAAATGTCATTAAAAAACAATGGAGATGCCATAACGACATGTATTCATTGAGTAAGTGAACGTACTCGCTCCGTATGTTCGAAGCCTACGTCCCCATTTAAGAATCTGTGGAATCGTTTTATATTTGGAATATTATGTGCATGCATACTTATTTGGAATATTTGGACCTCTAAGGATTTCAAAGTTTTCTCACTCAACTTCCAATGCAACAGTCGCAGAAAGCTTTACCGTCACCTTTAGTATGATTACTGAAACCTACACCCCGACTGTATTTGTATATAGAATGTGTCCCTACCCCTCGGCGATAGGTCAATGTATTCAACATGAATGTAAATTCACAGTTTTTTCTTATGAAGGATAATTCCCTGATGGCAAATAATAGATCTATGAGATAATAGACCAACTTATAATTTATGTACCGCTACTAGCGTTGGTTGGCTGGAAGATCGATCGACTCGTGTGCGGACTGACCAGGCTATTTAGATGAGGTTATCCGAAAATGATATCGTGGCTCAGTGTGCAGAGGCAATCTTCCAGCCAGCCCACGGGCTATTTCGAAAATTTTGCAAAATTTGTATAGAATGTTTCACTCACGTCATTTGACTCGCGTCATTATTCGCTTCCGTAGCCGCGACAGCAGACGTAACCGCTCACAACATTTCACCATAAGGTAATCACAGGTTGTGACCAACCGTCCAGGCCTAGCCATACGAGCTCCAAAGGTTTGCGAATACCGGTCAGCTCTGGTTGAAAGCTATCTCGACAGGTTACTAAATTAAATATAGACATATGTACAAAGATATAGGTTTCGTCATAAAAATTGGGGTTTATACTTTTTACACACCTCAGAAGTATATCCATCTATACTCTTAGAGTCCTTTTCAACGTCCTGATTTGGGTGCGATTCCGTGGTTTGAAAACGACTACTGTGCCGTAAATCCTTGGGGTCTTGCTCACTGCGGGTTTATGACGCGTCATATATTTGTTTGGACTGGCAGCGTTTCGAGATTCCTTAACCGTTGAAGATGATCTACGAAATATGTAATCCAAAATTTCACAAACGGCTTGCGTTTGAGAATGCTCTTCCATTATAAGGTTTCTCAAGTAAGATACCAGCTCCATGTCCCTAGTATTTTCTTCGCTGATTAGATTGGCGTTAAACAACAAAACTCGCACAAGCATTGCACAGGCAGATGGCTAAAGTCACCTTCACTACTATGGCTACTACGAGCTGAGCACGTATTGAATGCAAGGCCTCCGTACAATTAGCGGCGTGAGAATGATAACATAAGAAAATACCGTAATATATGTAGGTAAATGTAATAGCAAACCAGGCGACGGATTGGAGACAAGGCCTCTTCAACCGTTCGAATACTGCTCCAGGTGAAGGAATAAAGCACGGATTGGAGACACGACCTCTTCAACCGTGCGACCAAAAGCAGTCAACATACACGCAACAACAAACCTACGGATTGGAGACAAGGCCTCTCCAACCGTAGAAACAACGAGTATGAGGGTAAACGTCTCACATGCAATCAGAGTTTATACTCGGATTGGAGAGAAGACCTCTCCAACCGGTGGAAGTACGAGGAAAGCCCCGTTACGTATTGTGGAAAAAAAAAAACAAAAACAAAAAACAAAAAAAAAAAAAAAAAAACAAAAATTCAAAAAAAAAAAAAAAAAAATTCTATTTATACATATATAATTTATTTACACATATATACATATGTAAAAAACAAAACCCTACAATACAAGTAGTCGAACGCACAAGCATGCCACAAGCACTATATGCACAGTGTTTAAGGTAGGCTTGCAAATATTCGTAGAAGTGGTATGCGTCAAGCACATTCAGGTAGTAAGCAGGGCGTGTCAGTCCCAGCGCTAACCATACCACGGCACTATCTAAGTACAGCAACGTGACCCCGACAGACGTAGAGCTTAGTGCTCAACCTACCTCCCGACAGAATACTTGACGGTAGTACCGGGGGGTAAATGGTACTCAGACGGTAGGAGGTTTAGTGCGGTTAAAGTCCCACACTGACTATGAGGCTTTCGATGCTTCCTCCTCGTAAAACAAAAAAAAAAAAAAAAAAGAAAAAACAAAACCTTCACTACTATGTATTAAGTCAGAAAGCCAGGGCATTGATTTAGTTGTACCTTGCGCTGGATTATATCAAGAAGCAAGTCTGGACGCCGGCATCTACATAAAAGATAACAAAGTTTCAAGCTCCTGTTGAGACTCTTTACTTGCTCTAAAAAAATGTTTGGGATTTGGTGAACCGGCCCCATTGGATCCATAAGTATCAACTGCGACATCAAAATTGCATTATTTTCAGTTTTTATGGCCTGTGACGTTTGACCAGCTAAGTAGGATTCTAATGGAAGAATTTGTTCCTTTTCCAGGGAAACTAGCTGCGGTTCTTCTTTCTTCCTCTATACCCCACGCTTTCTTCCTTTTATAATGAAAATAAATACTAAGGAAAATTTCAAAAAATAAATAAATAAATAAAATGAGAAAAGTGCTGTCTATGTAGATGTGTTGTCTTAATTAAATGATTGCCTGGATGGTTTTTTTGTTTTCATATAGAAGAATAGTAGAGTTTGAAAATCAGTTAAGGACCGATTGCTACGGGTTGTACTGTTTTGGAAAAAATTTGAAATAATATGTGAAGTTACACCATCGAAAACTGTTTCACGATTTTTATTATTTTGGTTTCTTTAAAGGCTAACATATATACATGTAAGACTCTGTCTTTTTACGTAGCTGAATGCAATCTTTGTCAGGCACTTTCCATGGCAATAGCTTGCCACGTTCGTACAAATGCGTTAGAGCGCTAGTAAATCTCGATTCTGCCATGCTGTTCGATCTGCTACAACATGTTCAAAAAATGTATTTTCCAACTTATATGCCTTTTTAACCGGCTTACAAATATACGACTTTATTAATGACTTCGCTGAATTTTAATGCCAATAAATTTCCACAATTACAATTTTCTCATTAACTAAATAAATATTAAATTTGAATTACCAATGAAAGATAAAACAAGGTTTTAAATTTGAAGTTAACTTGGATAATCTAAAATTTCCCAAATAAAAATTCAATTTTCTCTGAGTTCACTTGTTACACTTTACTGCCTTCTTTCTATGCAGGGCAGATTAAACGATTAGGATATAAATGCTCTAGTCACATATATATAGTCCCTTGTACATTTTATATCCTTACCACTGGCAACAAAATCTACTAGGCAATAGTAAAAAAGACAATTCAAATAAATTCAAAACTATGTTACAAAGTTCACCATACAACGCATGCAACATCTTAAGTCTTATAAGTACACCTAGTATTTGTAGTGATCACGTTTGAATGGACCAGCCTGTGGCACACCCAAATACTTGGACAGATCATCAGTAAATTTTGTCAACTTCACACCCAATTTCTCCAAATGTAGACTAGCTACCTCTTCATCCAGAATTTTCGGCAACATATGTACACCCAGAGTATAGTTATCAGCCTTGGTCCACAGCTCGATTTGTGCAAGCACTTGATTACTGAATGAATTGGACATAACAAAACTTGGATGACCATGCGCGCAACCCAAATTTACCAAACGTCCTTCGGTCAGCAAAATAACCATTCAAAATTTGGATAAGGAATATTACATGTCAAAGCAACTATATAAGGATTATATTTTCTGCCTTTATCTTTACGATGGACACGTGGTGGCGTAAATGTTGCTTTAGATTTCAATAAAATAAATTCACCCAACAATTCTGCAAGAAAATTGTCAGAGATAATCTGAGCAAAATCATCATAAATACAAACAGGCTCATTCTGTACACCATCCCAATGCTTAGTAATATTACGCGTAAAAAATAATTGATCATATGTTTAAGAATTAACTGCCATTAAACAATGAGCAGTTAAATCTTTAGTAATAAAACTATTCCCTATTTGTGATGAACCATGACTACAAAGAAAATATGGTTCAATACCTATATTGCCTGCGGCACTTCATTCGTTTGCAATGGCTTATAATAATGCCCATGTTGCTTGGCGCTTTCGCTCGCTGTACAGGATTAGTTATATCTTGTATAAATGGATTATAATGGGACAATTCCATGTCCATGTTGATTTTTGAATATCATCTTTAGTGGTGCTTTTTTTGAATATCATCTTTAATAGTTAAAGTATTAACATTTGTATTGCAGCTCTCAGGCAAATCCAAGTCACTTCCCAATCAAATGTAAACCTACGTACGGAATTTACTCGGCCACCGGCCTATCGGTAGAAAACGTCTTGTTTATTAATCACCTGAAATGAAATAAAAGAATAAAAAATTAGGAAAATTTATAAAGTTTTAAAAAGGGAACGATACTAGTATACTTACCCAGCACAAGTTTTTCTTCGTTATGACAATTCATTCAAAAATGTCTATACTCATTTCCATGAATGAATGACATTTTGAATGAACGAAACAAGGTTGCCACTCGATGACATTTGCTTTTGTCTTTTCTTACGCCCTAAACACATTGTGCGCGACCCCATGGGATCACAAGTCGGATCCTCGGGATCCAACAAACTCGAGTGTTAGTAACCGAACAACTTTAATTTTTTTCCGACAAATGAAAATTTGTTTTAGTTTGACAATTTGGTACATAAAGACACAATCAAAATCATCTTACTTGAAAAAAAAAAGAAGGTGAACCACTCGAGACCGAAATAATTCTCGCGGTTTATTTGCATTGTTTTCATTGTTAAAAAGGGTAGTGCAAAATTAAAATGTAAAACATAAACAAAAACATGTCACACTCAATTGTGATCTCGCTTTCATGATAGAATTGTTTTTGTGTATTGAAATACCCATAAATTTTTGTCAGTCCTTTTAGCTTGGTATCCAAGCAAGAACAAAGTAGTGTCATACATGCTTTAGATTTTACAAACGAGGGAGAAAGTAAAATTTTTAGAAAAGACTATAAACTTTATGTCGCGTCAGTACTCAGACGCGAGTTTTCCCTAAATACTTTCATGACATGACCATTATATACAATTACGCTGCCCAATGGGCAGCACCGCACAGCTGTCTCGCTCAACTCTGTGGTAGAGCTAACAGCTGATCGTTCCACGAATTACCGCACTCAGTAAGGTAGTCTATTCCCGCCAGGGTTGTGTTGAAATCAACAAACACACCACAATTTTTGCTTCTCACCCCAAAATTGCCAAAATCACCACAAATATTGTCCCAGCGCAGCGAATAAGGGCCACTTTACATCTGTCGCTCATTTATTTGCACGACGTCGCTTAAACGACAATCCCACTCACCAGCTCTGAGTTACAAAGCGTCGTGAAAATACACGGGTAACCCGTGATACCATATGTTACACAAATATAGCGTATATTACCGCGTATTGCCTGCATTAGGCAAACACCAAAGAATATAGTTTGTCTTTAGTCTATATTCAATAATTTGTTAATTTTTATTTTTTTCACCATTGTTGACTGCTTTCAATATCAGAATTTCATTATGATGAGAATATTTACCAAAACTAAAGATACCTTTAGCCGTATCTCAATAAAATTATATTAAATATAACAGTGGTTTCAACCACTACAGACACATCATTACATCGACAGAATAACCTAATAAGATTATGCATTCCACGTGAATCCCTTATCCCGAGTACGCCAACCAATATGTCAGCCAGAATCGACCCCTGGTCTTCGTCCATTAGCCACCCAACCAACCTATGCAGCGATATTACTAAACGCTACCACTTCCAGACATGCCTGGATTTGCATTCAAACGCTCCAAAACCGAGGCACGCCCAATGCGTTCACCATCGCTTGCCGTCTGTGCACCAAACAGCACGGAGTGAGATTGTGCCCAATTTACCGTGGTATGTTGACTGAGGAGCCACTACGCGCAATACTCATTCACCGCTATTGTCCCAACTATCCCCGTTCCACCGCCTGGAAATATGCCCCAGCCAAGACCGAAGCCGACGTTGCAGTGAACTACATCACACGACGCTACATATGGATGTGGATCAGCCGTCGCCACCTCAAAGCAGGCACGACGACGATGATGCAAGCTCGGATGGGGTCCTCTCCATCCATGTCACGGAGCAAACGAAATCATGGGCCCAGCAAGTCGAGGAAGAAGGGAGGCTGGCCAATGCAGCAGAGGTAGCCCAATCGGGCAGCTTAGAAACGCCGCGATTCCGGCCACCACTACGTCACGAGAGATCCGGGAACCGCTCGCCTATGCACGGCGCTTTCGCGCGCTTACAAATTGGGGATGGCGCGGAGACACGTCCTTTCCGCCCATCGCACCGCCCTACTGGTAAACAGCGTGACGACGCGGAACCGCGTCCGTCCCGCTCGTCACGACAGTTCACTGGGAGGGCAGCCCCTAATAAGATGCGCAACAACCATAGTGCTCTCGTGAGGCAACAACAAACCCCTACTGGCTTCAGGAGTGGTCGATTCCAGGACAATTTAGCGGCACAGACTATAACTCGAGCATTGATCGCCATCGCGCCGACAGCCATAGTCAGAATTGAGGCAGGAAGCCGTTTACACTTGGTCCGCGCCGTATTAGATGCCTGCGCTCCCACCAGCATTACCGATGCCAATCTATACAAGGATCTACACCTGGAGCGTAACAATACCGCACGTCTTTCGAGGTGCACCGTCGTTCTTCGAGGGAAGTATGGGGTAGCGGGAAAGATCACGACCCAAGCCACCGTAATAGCAAACTATGCCAGGTTAAACCCCACGGCAAATCTGGAACCGTCGGTAGCGACCCCATTCCAGTTCATGAAGCTGGCCGATCCGACGTTTTACCGATCGTCGCCAGTGTTGCTCACTTTGGGCGCCGACGTCTACGCCAGTATTATGGTCGGCGGAGCACCCGCGTCGACTGTCGGCGGGCTCCTCACCCAATCCACAATTTTCGGCCACGTCGTGTCTGGAGCCCACCCACTATAAAAACTTTAATTATACCACAAGGTGCATTTTAAACCAAGCAACCCCACGTACTTGAACACTAACGCTTTTCTCTTTCATCCACAGTTCAGCGAGGTTGCAGTATTGAAAGCACGGATGTCCAACGGAGATCGCACTTACCATACAACTATACATACATATCATATTTTTTTAATTTATTTAGTTTATCCTGCCTTGGGAAGGTTGCTGGCGTACTCACCGAGTTTCAAGTTGTTCGCCGCAAGGGGGCCGGCATGTTTAGGCCATTAGTTATTTTATTAATAATACCGGTAACGGCTAACACCAGTCGAGAGCTAACTTTGAATGGGAAAAACTCAGCGAAAGTTAGATATCGGCAGGTGCCGCAGACTTGTTCGCGGTCTTGGCTCCTTCTTCTATTTGGGAACGTTCACGAGCCAGCAGCTAGCCCCAGGTGAGTAACAGAAACCAACCATTTTCCACATTTTCCATTTTTCGAATTATAATTAATTTTGCCGATTACTCAAGTGTAATTTTTGAACTTTGAATTGCCAAGTGTAAATTTCTTATATTTAACCATTTGCACTTGCATTAAGATTGCAAGTAATTAATTTGATAAATTCGAATTGTCATAGTGTATAGTGAAGTGTGCATTTAATTAACTCTTTCCTTTTACCAGTATATCTTTCTAGTTGAATTCTAATTTAGTCCGTGCACGAATTTGAAACTAAACACTGTGGAACATTGAATTTAGAATTCGGTTGTGAAGTAATACTTCTATTCCATAACAAATACAGAATTTATATTGTTTATAAAGTGAAATAAATTTTTTATTACTCGTTACTAATTCTTCATTTTTATTTCTTTTATTTGGATACGATCGCGCCCCTCGACACGGGTGCCACATTCCCCCCGCAACAAAACTATTATTTATTTTTAATTTTTTAGTTCAAGTAATTTTAAAAGTTTTGGTCGAGAGTGATGAAACCTTGAAACGCCAGCGGTCTATGGATGAATACAACCCCACGGCACCGAAAAGGGCCAAGACGCAGGGAGGCTGGACGAGGTCTTTCGCCGAAATTGCCAAGGGTCGGAAGATCATTGGCATTATTGACGACAGCAGCGGTGGATGGTGGCCGCGCTCGCTTCGGTGGCCGTTAAGGTTAAGAAAGGCAACCCTGGTCCGCCGCCATCTTACACCGATGCAGGGTGGTTCCTGGGCAATGTCAAGCTAATTGCCTGTGACGACGCCAAGTCGGTAAACCTCTATAGGGCCGCCGTCACGCTGATTGGGGTGGTATATCTGGGCGCGCGCCTCAAGGTAGTGGAGGCTCGTGATATTCCCTCACGACCAAGGGCTAAAGCCTGGGCTCCAGTGACGCCAACGGACCCAGCTGACATCCTGGAGCTGCACCAGGAGTACAACCCGCCACAGGTTTAGAAGTTAACCCGGATAAAACGGAGTTTGTCCTCTTCACGAAGAGGTATAAAGTATCAAATCTTACACCGCCAAGAATTGGGGGTACGTTCTTAGCGTTTAGCGATCAAGTAAAGTATTTGGGAGTCATTCTGGATAGGAAGCTGTTATGGAGTGACCATATAGTGGAACGATCCAAGAAGGCAGCAGCAGAGCTGTTCAGCTGCAAGAGGGCAATTGGCACCTCCAAGGGATTCTCCCCTAAGGTGACCTACTGGATTTACACAGCCATTGTGCGCGCGATTCTTCTTTATGGTGCCTTGGTCTGGTTTCCCGCACTAGCTAAAAGTACCTATCTTAAAATGCTTCAAAAGGTGCAACGGAGTTCGGAGATCTGCATTACCGGGACCCTCGGCTCCACTCTAGATTCCGTTACATACATACATGGATATATAGATAGATACAGGGCAAGCTAATAAAAGCGTGTTAAAAAGGGTTTAAGTATGCTCTTTCGTAGATGTGCCATGCATCCACTTCAATCATTAATAAAGGAATGCGTTTTTCGAATTATGTGCAAGGTTTCAAAGCTATGGCCATTTGGGGTGGTTATAAGTTTAATTGACCTTATGTTCGTTAACCTTATGTCACCCCACCATCACATTATTGCATTGTAATCGAGTCTTGATACGTGTGCAAAGTTTCAATCAAGCTTATGGCCATTCAAAGTAGTAATAAGGCCAATTGACCTTATGGCCGTTGACCTTATGTCACCACACCATCACTTTAATGCATTGCCATCGAGCCCTGATACGTGTGCAAAGATTCGATCAAACTTATGGCCATTCAAAGTGGTAATAAGGCCAATTGTAGTGTAAACAGCCAACAATTTAATCCCAAACATTTAAATCAGTCTAATATGCTACCCTGCTACAAAAATAGTCTAAATGTTCGTCAAACATAAATATGCATTTGATAATTAATGCTGACATAGCCATTAAAACAGGTGTGTGTACAACACACAACCAAACAAATTTGAGTTCCAGCAAATTGGCAAGGTTTGCATTTCCCATAGAAGTCGCAGCTCAACACAGATGTGTAGGTACATATTTTGTGTCGAGTTGTATGTAGGTATGTAGGTATGTATGGTTAAGGTAGATATGCATGCAAGTATGTATGCTTAAATGTAAATATGTATGTAAGAATATGTTTAGAATAATTTAATATAAATAAGCTGAAATATTTGAATAAAGATACATTCAGACATTCAGATTTCACTCATTAACGTCACAACAGTTTTTATTACATTTTAATCTTTTATATGGCGATCCTGCCTATGATTCTACTGGCTGAATTTTCAGCCTAATTTCATAGCTAGCAGGGATTTTACTGGCTGATTACAGCCTAAGCCGTGTAAAAGAAGCAAATGATGTTTAGCAATTTTTACGATAATTTACGGGCTTTATAATCGAACTGATGCAGGAGCAGTAGATATGACCAATTTGGAGCACTCAAGAATGACACCATTTAGCAATTTATGGGCTTTATAATCGAATTGATGCAGGAGCAGTGAATACGACCAATTTTGAGCACTCAAAAATGACGCCATTTAGCAATTTTTATGATAATTTACGGGCTTTATAATCGAAATAATGCAGGAGCAGTGGATATGACCAGTAAAAATATTGATATTACCTTGGAAGGAACAAACAGTGATAAGGTGGTATAAACGGTGATAAGGTGGTATAACAACAGGACCGGCAGCATAAGTATAAGTATGCATAATAAGTATAATCAGCTTAATTTTGAAATAGTTTGAACATTTTAGACATAATTTATAAGCAGGAAAAATATTCGGGCAACCTAGCGGCTGCTTATTGACAAGCAAAAATTCAAATTTTTGCTGTAAAAACTTTTTGTTAGTAATTATTGAGCTAAAAAAAAAAAAAAACAAAGAAATAAGCATAAATTAGAATTTTTCCACCACCCCCAAGGAAACAGGAATAAATTTTTAATTTCTCTTTCAATCATATCATCTCTTTAAAATGTCTTCGTGGACAAAAATTAACCCCATAGCTGGTTACGAGGTAGGAAAAAGAAACTCTGAAACGTCAGAGAATAGAATATTAAAATATGAACCACCAGCTGAACTAGAGCCAAAAATTAACCTAAACATTTCAGATGTTTGGCTAGCAGTTTCAACCTGCGGGATCGTGCTATTGATATAATATTCAAATTTAGCACCCTAAATCCTCTAAATTCAACCCAATTACGATAAGAACAGTAAATATTACAAATGAATCGCTCCAAAATGCCTCACTCAATAGAGGAATTTATTAAGACAGCTTCACTAGCACTGTATAAGTTCAAGAATTTGCTAATTCATAGTAGTAGCTGTCAAAATAGAAGATTTATACCACAAACCTTTAGCAACATAATGCTTGACTAAAAACTTTACGTAAGAAGAAATATGCTAAATACCTAAAGTTACCACAAGATGGGAAACTTCAAAACCAGCCAGAATGAAGAAAATAAAAAGTCACAAAGAGAACCTTATTATAAATAAAGCGCTTAATAAATAAATTTGCAATTAGAAATGTCACGCTCGTTTTCACCCAAAAGGATAGAAAAATTGTAGCGTAATACAAGCAACCAGATTATTGAGGAAGTTATTGACTTAGGACAATATTCAACCAGGCTTAAAAATGCCGGCAATCAAAGACTTTTAATAGAAAAAGACAGTTGTCCCTTAGGAGACAAATTGGTCAAGAATAATGAATACTCGAGTAAGCATCTTTAAAAATAAAAAAATAGGTATTCAAGTTCTCAAAGATCTAATATTTGCATTGACCCCAGAAGTTATGCATGTGACAAATGTCGACAGAAATTAAAGAAATTCTTCATAAATATCATGACGATCCCATCTGGGAAGGCCACCCAGAAAATCGCATGACACATAAGATCTAATAAAAATATTGCTGGAAAATATGAAAAATGGTATAAGAAAAGATTTATTACATTTTAATCTTTTATACAATTGACCTTATGGCCGTTGACCTTATGTCACCACACCATCACATTAATGCATTGTCATCGAGCCTTGATACGTGTGCAAAGTTTCTATCAAACTTATGGCCATTCAAAGTGGTAATAAGGCCAATTGACTTTATGGCCGTTGACCTTATGTAACCACACCATCACATTAATGCATTGTCATCGAGCCTTGATACGTGTGCATGATTTCAATCAACCTTATGGCCATTCAAAGTGGTAATAAGGCCAATTGACCTTATGGCCGTTGACCATATGTCACCACACCATCACATTAATACTTTTTCATCGGTACTTGATACGTATGCAAAGTTTCAAATTAATCAGACTTCTAGAAACCGGTGAAAATTAAGTTCAAAGATTCCGTTACATAGATACAGGCCAAGCTAATAAAAGCGCGTTAAAAAGGGCTCCAGTATGCTCTTTCGTAGATGTGCCATGCATCCACTTCTATCATTAATAAAGGCATGCGCTTTTCGCATAATGTGCAAGGTTTCAAATCTATGGCCATTTGGGGTGGTCATAAGTTCAATTGACCTTATGTCCGCTAACCATATGTCACACCACCATCACATTATTGCATTGCCATCGAGCTTTGACACGTGTGCAAAGTTTCAATCAAACCTTTGGCCATTCAAAGTGGTAATAAGGTCAATTGAATTTATGGCCGTTGACCCTATGTCACCACACCATCACATTAATGCATTGTCATCGAGCCTTGATACGCGTGCAAAGTTTCAATCAAACCTATGGCCATTCAAAGTGGTAATAAGGCCTTGGCCTTAGGGCCGTTGACCTTATGTCACCACACGATCACATTAATGCATTGTCATCGGTCCTTGAAACGTACGCAAAGTTTCTAATTAATCAGACTTCTAGAAACCGGTGGAAATTAAGCTCAAAGATTCCGTTACATAGATACAGGCCAAGCTAATAAAAGCGTGTTAAAAAGGGCTCCAGTATGCTCTTTCGTAGATGTGCCATGCATCCAGTTCTAGCATTAATAAAGGAATGCGTTTTTCGCATTATGTGCAAGGTTTCAAATCTATGGCCATTTGGGGCGGTCATAAGCTCAATTGACCTTATGTCCGTTAACCTTATGTCAACCCACCATCACATTATTGCATTGTCATCGAGCCTTGATACGTGTGCAAAGCTTCAATCAAACTTATGGCCATTCAAAGTGGTAATAAAGCCAATTGATCTTATGGCCGTTGACCTTATGTCACCACACCATCACATTAATGCATTGTCATCGAGCCTTGATACGTGTGAAAAGTTTCAATCAAACTTATGGCCATTCAAAGTGGTAATAAGGCCAATTGACCTTATGGCCGTTGACGTTATGTAACCACACCATCAGATTAATGCATTGTCATCGAGCCTTGATACGTGTGCATGATTTCAATCAACCTTATGGCCATTCAAAGTGGTAATAAGGCCAATTGACCTTATGGCCGTTGACCATATGTCACCACACCATCACATTAATGCATTGTCATCGGTCCTTGATACGTATGCAAAGTTTCAAATTAATCATACTTCTAGAAAATGGTGCAAATTAAGCTCAAAGATTCCGTTACATAGATACAGGCCAGGCTAATAAAAGCGTGTTAAATAAATATTATTTTAAAAAAACTAAAAAAAACACGCTTTTATAGCTAACCGAACTAAAAAAGAGAAAATAATTTTCAGTTAAAAAGAGTTTATATAACAGTAGTAGAGGGTCAGACAATGCTTTATAGTTAATCACCTCAAAATGAAATTATAATAAAATTTAAGTTACTAACAGAATAATTTTATTCACAGTAAAAAGCACCCGACTACATTTCATATATTTCCTCTCAGATAGTTGCCAATAGAATGTTTGTAACATTCAATATCAAGCACCCCACGCTTTTTAATGTGAATTAAATTATTCTGTTAATAACTTAAATTTTATTATAATTTCATTTTGAGGCGATTAACTATAAAGGATTGTTTGACTTTCTACTACTGTTATATATACTCTTTTTAATTGAAAATTATTTTCTATTTTTTAGTTCGGTTAGCTATAAAAGCGTGTTTTTTTAGTTTTTTTAAACTATTATTTATTTTTAATTTTTTAGTTCAAGTAATTTTAAAAGTTTTAGTCGAGAGTGATGAAACCTTGAAACGCCAGCGGCCCATGGATGAATCCAACCCCACGGCACCGAAAAGCGCCAAGACGCAGGGAGGCTGGACTCGGTCTTTCGCCGAAATTGAGTAACCATATAGTGGAGCGATCCAAGAAGGCAGCAGCAGAGCTGTTCACCTGCAAGAGGGCATTTGGCACCTCCTGGGGATTCTCCCTTAAGGTGACCTACTGGATTTACACAGCAGATGTGCGCCCGATTCTTCTTTATGGTGCCTTGGTCTGGTGGCCTGCACTAGCTAAAAGTACCTATCTTAAAATGCTTCAAAAGGTGCAATGGAGTTCGGAGTTCTGAATTACCGGGGCTCTCGGCTCCACTCCAGATTCCCTTACATACATACATGGATATATAGATAGATACGGGCAAGCTCATAAAAGTCTGTTAAAAAGGGCTCCAGTATGCTCTTTCTTAGATGTGCAATGCATCCACTTCTATCATTAATAAAGGAATGCGTTTTTCGCATTATGTGCAAGGTTTCAAATCTATGGCAATTTGGGGTGGTCATAAGTTCAATTGACCTTATGTCCGTTAACCTTATATTACCCCACCTTCACAATATTGCATTGCCATCGAGCCTTGATACCTGTGCAAAGTTTCAATCAAACTTATGGCCATTCAAAGTGGTAATAAGGCCAATTGACATTATGGCCATTGATCTTATGTCACCACACCATCACACTAATGCATTGTCATCGAGCCTTTATACGCGTGCCAAGTTTCAATCAAACTTATGGGCATGCAAAGTGGTAATAAGAACAATTGACCTTATGGCCGTTGATCTTATGTCACCACACCATCGCATTAATGCATTGTCATCGAGCCTTGATTCGTGTGCAAAGTTTCAATCAAACTTATGGCCATTCAAAGTGGTAATAAGGCCAATCGACCTTATGGCCGTTGACCTTATGTCACCACACCATCACATTAATGCATTGTCATCGACTCTTGATACGTGTGCAAAGTTTCAATCATACTTATGGCCATTCAAAGTGGCAATAAGGCCAATTGACCTTATGGGCGTTGACCTTATGTCACCACACCATCACTTTAATGCATTGTCATCGAGCCTTGATACGTGTGCAAAGTTTCAGTCAAACTTATGGCCATTCAAAGTGGTAATAAGGCCAATTGACCTTATGGCCGTTGACCTTATGTCACTACACCATCACATTAATGCATTGTCATCGAGCCCTGATACATGTGCAAAGTTTCTATCAAACTTATGTCCATTCAAAGTGGTAATAAGGCCAATTGACCTTATGGCCGTTGATCTTATGTCACCGCACCATCACATTAATGCATTTTCATCGGTCCTTGATACGTATGCATAGTTTCAAATTAATCAGACTTTTAGAAACCGGTGAAAATTAAGCTCAAAGATTCCGTTACATAGATACAGGCCAAGCTAATAAAAGCGTATTAATTAATAAAAAAAAGGGCTCCAGTGTGCTCTTTCGTACATGTGCCATGCATCCACTTCTACCATTAATAAAGGAATGCGTTTTTCGCATTATGTGCAAGGTTTCAAATCTATGGCCATTTGGGGTGGTCATAAGTTCAATTGACCTTATATCCGTTAACCATATGTCAACCCACCATCACATTATTGCATTGTCATCAAGCCTTAATACGTGTACAAAGCTTCAATCAAACTAATGGCCATTAAAAGTGGCAATAGGGCCAATTGACCTTATGGCCGTTGACCTTATGTCACCACGCCATCACATTAATGCATTCTCATCGAGCCTTGATACGTGTGCAAAGTTTCAATCAAACTTATGGCCATTCAAAGTGGTAATAAGGCCAACTGACCTTATGGCCGTTGACCTTATGTCACCACACCATCACATTAATACTTTGTCATCGGTCCTTGATACGTATGCAAAGTTTCAAATTAATCAGACTTCTAGAAACCGGTGAAAATTAAGCTCAAAGATTCCGTTACATAGATACAGGCCAAGCTAATAAAAGCGTGTTAAAAAGGGCTCCAGTATGCTCTTTCGTAGATGTGCCATGCATCCACTTCTATCATTAATAAAGGCATGCGCTTTTCGCATTATGTGCAAGGTTTCAAATCTATGGCCATTTGGGGTGGTCATAAGTTCAATTGACCTTATGCCCGCAAACCATATGTCACCCCACCGTCACATTATTGCATTGACATCGAGCTTTGATACGTGTGCAAAGTTTCAATCAAACCTTTGGCCATTCAAAGTGGTAATAAGGCCAATTGAATTTATGGCCGTTGACCTTATGTCACCACACCATCACATTAATGAATTGTCATCGAGGCTTGATACGTGTGCAAAGTTTCACTCAAACCTATGGCCATTCAAAGAGGTAATAAGGCCTTGGCCTTATGGCCGTTGTTCTTATGTCACCACACCATCACATTAATGCATTTTCATCGAGCCTTGATACGTGTGCAAAGTTTCAGTCAAACTTACGGCCATTCAAAGTGGTAATAAGACCAATTGACCTTATGGCCGTTGACCTTATGTCACCACACCATCACATTAATGCATTGTCATCGAGCCTTGATACGTGTGCAAAGTTTCAATCAAACCTATGGCCATTCAAAGTGGTAATAAGGCCAATTGACCTCATGGCCGTTGACCTTATGTCACCACACCACCACATTAATGCATTGTCATCGGTCCTTGATACGTATGCAAAGTTTCAAATTAATCAGACTTCTAGAAACCGGTGAAAATTAAGCTCGAAGATTCCGTTACATAGATACAGGCCAAGCTAAGAAAAGCGTGTTAATATAGGAATTCGTTTTTCGCATTATGTGCAAGGTTTCAAATCTATGGCCATTTGGGGTGGTCATAAGTTCAATTCACCTTATGTCCGTTAACCTTATGTCACCCCACCATCACATTATTGCATTGTCTTCGAGCCTTGATACGTGTGCAAAGTTTCAATCAAACCTATGTCCATTCAAAGTGGTAATAAAGCCAATTGACCTTACGGCCGTTGACCTTATGTCACCACACCACCACATTAATGCATTGTCATCGGTCCTTGATACGAATGCAAAGTTTCAAATTAATCAGACTTCTAGAAACCGGTGAAAATAAGCTCAAAGATTCCGTTACATAGATACAGGCCAAGCTAATAAAAGCGTGTTAAAAAGGGCTCCAGTATGCTCTTTCGTAGATGTGCCATGCATCCACTTCTATCATTAATAAAGGCATGCGCTTTTCGCATTATGTGCAAGGTTTCAAATCTATGGCCATTTGGGGTGGTCATAAGTTCAATTGACCTTATGTCCGTTAACCGTATGTCAACCCACCATCACATTATTGCATTGTCATCGAGCCTTGACACGTGTGCAAAGTTTCAATCAAACCTTTGGAAATTCAAAGTGGTAATAAAGCCAATTGAATTTATGGCCGTTGACCTTATGTCACCACACCATCACATTAATGCATTGTCATCGAGCCTTGATACTTGTGCAAAGTTTCAATTAAACTTATGGCCATTCAAAGTGGTAATAAGGCCAATTGGCCTTATGGCCGTTGACCTTATGTCACCACACCATCACACTAATGCATTGTCATTGAGCCTTGATACGTGTGCAAAGTTTCAATCAAACGTATGGCCATTCAAAGTGGTAATAAGGCCTTGGCCTTATGGCCGTTGACCTTATGTCACCACACCATCACATTAATGCATCGTCATCGGTCCTTGATACGTACGCAAAGTTTCAAATTAATCAGACTTCTAGAAACCGGTGAAAATTAAGCTCAAAGATTCCGTTACATAGATACAGGCCAAGCTAATAAAAGCGTGTTAAAAAGGGCTCCAGTATGCTCTTTCGTAGATGTGCCATGCATCCAGTTCTAGCATTAATAAAGGAATGCGTTTTTCGCATTATGTGCACCGTTTCAAATCTATGGCCATTTGGGGATGTCATAAGTTTAATTGAACTTATGTCCGTTAACCTTATGTCAACCCACCATCACATTATTGCATTGTCATCGAGCCTTGATACGTGTGCAAAGCTTCAATCAAACTTATGGCCATTCAAAGTGGTAATAAAGCCAATTTACCTTATGGCCGTTGACCTTATGTCACCACACCATCACACTAATGCATTGTCATCGAGCCTTGATATGTGTGAAAAGTTTCAATCAAACTTATGGCCATTCAAAGTGGTAATAACGCCAATTGACCTTATGGCCGTTGACCTTATGTAACCACACCATCACATTAATGCATTGTCAACGAGCCTTGATACGTGTGCAAAGTTTCAGTCAAACTTATGGCCATTCAATGTGGTAATAAGGCCAATTGACCTTATGGCCATTGATCTTATATCAACACACCATCACATTAATGCATTGTCATCGAGCCTTGATACGCGTTCAAAGTTTCAATCAAACTTATGGCCATTTAAAGTGGTAATAAGGCCAATTGACCTTATGGCCATTGATCTTATGTCACCACACCATCACATTAATGCATTGTCGTCGAGATTTGATACGTGTGCAAAATTTCAATGAAACTTATGGCCATTCAAAGTGGTAATAAGGCCAATTGACCTTATGGCCGTTGACCTTATGTCACCACACCATTACATTAATGCATCGTCATCGGTCCTTGATACGTATGCAAAGTTTCAAATTAATCAGACTTCTAGAAACCGTGAAAATTAAGCTCGAAGATTCCGTTCCATAGATACAGGCCAAGCTAATAAAAGCGTGTTGATAAAGGAATTCCTTTTTCGCATTACGTGCAAGGTTTCAAATCTATGGCCATTTGGGGTGGTCATAAGTTCAATAGAACTTATGTCCCCTAACCTTATGTCACCCCACCATCACATTATTGCATTGTCATCGAGCCTTGATACGTGTGCAAAGTTTCAATCAAATGGCCATTCAAAGTGGTAATAAGGCCAATTGACCTTATGGCCGTTGATCTTATGTCACCACACCATCGCATTAATGCACTGTCATCGAGCCTTGATACGTGTGCAAAGTTTCAATCAAACTTCTGGCCATTCAAAGTGGTAATAAGGTCAATTGACCTTATAGCCGTTGAACATATGTCACCATACCATCACATCAATCAAACTTATGGCCATTCAAAGTGGTAATAAGGCCAATTGACCTTATGGCCGTTGACCTTTTGTCACCACACCATCACATTAATGCATTGTCATCGAGCCTTGATACGTGTGCATAGTTTCAATCAAACTTATGGCCATTCAAAGAGGTAATAAGACCAATTCACCTTATGGCCGTTGACCTTATGCCACCACATCATCACATTAATGCATTGTCATCGAGCCTTGATACTTGTGCAAAGTTTCAATCAAACCTATGGCCATTCAAAGTGGTAATAAGGCCAATTGACCTTATGGCCGTTGACCTTATGTCACAACACCATCACATTAATGCATTGTCATCGAGCCTTGATACGTGTGCAAAGCTTCAATCAAACTTATGGCCATTCAAAGTGGTAATAAGGCCAATTGACCTTATGGCCGTTGACCTTATGTCACCACACCAACACATTAATGCATTGTCATCGGTCCTTGATACGTATGCAAAGCTTCAAATTAATCAGACTTCTAGAAACCGGTGAAAATTAAGCTCGAAAATTCCGTTACATAGATACAGGCCAAGCTAATAAAAGCGTGTTAATAAAGGAATTCGTTTTTCGCATTATGTGCAAGGTTTCAAATCTATGGCCATTTGGGGTGGTCATAAGTTCAATTGACCTTATGTCCGTTAACCTTATGTTACCCCACCATCACATTATTACATTGTCATCGAGCCTTGATACGTGTGCAAAGTTTCAATCAAACCTATGGCCATTCAAATTCATAATAAGGCCAATTGACCTTATGGGCGTTGACCTTATGTCACCCCACCATCACATTATTACATTGTCATCGAGCCTTGATACGTATTCATTCATTCATTCATTCATTTATTAGAAATTACATTAGTACAGTAAGGTAATATATCTTTTATAGTACAACAAACAGTGTCATGGATATGTATTTAACAAGATTGAATAAAATTTTGGAATAAAAAGGGATACAAGTATTACTAAAGTTAACCTAAGTGAATGATGTTATACAAAGTACGGTAGTAGTGATATCAAATATATGTAGATATAGTACACAACTTAAAGACATTTAATTAAAACTATACTCAAAGTAAACGACTTAGGAAAAAATTGAGTAAAAAAGAAAAAAAAAAAAACAAAGAAAAAACAAAATGGTCAGACTAAGGTTAATGTGTAGAGAAATAATTGAAAAGAATGCGCTTAAATTTCTTTGGTTTACATTGTTCCTTTTTGCAGCTGGGATTGAGTTCCATATACGAATGGTGTTGACGAAAAACAGCCTTGTAGAGACAACAAAATTGAAGCTGGGTACAACTATACTACATGACCTGAGAGATCTAGCAAATGTGAGTTTTTCATATAAGTACGGTGGCGATTTAGTAGAAATCAACCCGAACAAGAAGATTACACTTCTAGCCTTCTGATAGGCAAATATGTCACATCCTAAGAGTTGAGACCGCCACGCAGAAATATGATCGAACCTGCGTAACCCAAATACGTAGCGAGTTAACTGATTAAAGGCAATCTCAATTTTATGTGCAGAGCACGAATCTAATTTGTTGTAAACTAGCTCAGAGTAGGTTATTATTGGCAACATAAGCTGTACGGCAAGCTTTCTTCTAATATGAGGAGGCGTAAACGGTGCAGATTGCCTCAGATTGCGCAATGTACCATAGACTTTACCAACAACAGAGTTGATATGGTCAACACAAGTTAGGTTTGAGTTAATTACGAAACCCAGATTTGTGATTTTAGTAACAGTTTGTAGAGCAGAATTACCAATGCATATAGTAGGAGTTAGTACATCGACGACCTTTTTCTTAGAAATAGGTAATACGAACGATTTATTAGCATTAATGCAAAGATGCTTACTATTGGCCCAGTACTGCACGCATGATAGGTCATTATTTACTTTGACACAAAGTGTGCTTAGATTCGCGAAACTACCAGATAAATACATTTGTATATCATCTGCATACGCATGCATGCTCATGTGCTTACACACTGAAAGAATGTCGTTTATAAAAATACTAAATAATAAGGGCCCAAGGATGAAGCCCTGCGGAACACCTTGGGATAAGTTTTTCACACCCGACACTTCACTTCCTGTGTTGACAAATTGAGCTCTTCCGGTTAAATAACTATCCATTAACATCAAGGCGCTTTTAGTAAATTCGAAGTATAGCTGTAGTTTATAACAGAGCAACTCGTGGTCGACAAACTCGAAAGCTTTTGAAAAGTCTAGCAAGCAGAGCAGGGTGAGCTGGTTATTATCGAAGGGTATTCGGATATCATCGATTACTTTTAGTAATGCAGTTGCACAGCTGTGATTAGCTCTAAAACCCGACTGGTACGGCGAAAGTAGATTATGCCTCCAAATTTGTGAGTTGATTTGATCTGCTAGCAGCCTTTCAAAAACTTTAGATAATACTGGCAGAATGCTTATGGGTCGATAATCAGTGACTGAGCTCGCAGACCGTTTTTTAGGAACAGGTTTGACTATGGCACATTTCCACAACTCAGGAAAGCAAGATGTCGTAATGCAGTGGTTAAGAATGTGCGTAAGGGTACTCAACACAAATGGTAAAATAATTTTTATAAATTTAATTGGTACACCATCCGTTCCAGTTGCGTTAGACTTTATTTTAAGAATACTTCTTACTACCTCACATTCAGTAACCGCAGTGAATTCGAATGGACTTCCAGAGAAACACACAGAACCATTTGGAACAAAATTACCAAAGTCAACACCAACCACGGAACTATGCACAAACGCGTCATAAAGGGTATCTGCATTCAAAGTACAATCTTGCCTTTTATTTCCATATATTCGAAGACTCTTTAAATTACGCCAAAGAGATTTAAGAGGTAATGAGGGATTTAGCCTTGAGGTGAAGAAATTACATTTTTAGTTTCTTATAATCCTAGTAGCAGTGTTTCTAGCGATTCTGTAGGCCTGCCATGCTACATCAGTTTTAATCCTCCTCCACGATTTGTATGCCTTATTGCGCGCTTTAATTGCAGAAATAACTTGGCCGTTATACCAGGGACAGGACCTATTTGTAGGGTTGCTATAGCGAGTGGGGACATGCTTGTTATAGGCGTCTAGGATCTTATTATTAAGAAACTCAAGTTTTTCGTTGGCAGTAACGAGGCGCCAACATTCACTGAAATCAAATTGGGAAAAATCGGAGTACAAAGCATTGTTGTCAAGAAAACGATAATCCCTAAAAGCAAAAGAGCTATTTGCGTCACAGCGGCCAAAGTTAAAGTCAAAGGAACAAAAGATAAGGTATGCAAAGTTTCAAATTAATCAGACTTCTAGAAACGGGTGAAAATTAAGCTCAAAGATTCCGTTACATAGATACAGGCCAAGCTAATAAAAGCGTGTTAAAAAGGGCTCCAGTATGCTCTTTCGTAGATGTGCCATGCATCCACTTCTATCATTAATAAAGGCATGCGATTTTCGCTTTATGTGCTAGGTTTCAAATCTATGGCCATTTGGGGTGGGCATAAGTTCAATTGACCTTATGTCCGCAAACCATATCTCACCCCACCATCACATTATTGCATTGCCATAGAGCTTTGTTAAGTGTGCAAAGTTTCAATCAAACCTTTGGCCATTCAAAGTGGTAATAAGGCCAATTGAATTTATGGCCGTTGACCTTATGTCACCACACCATCACATTAATGCATTGTCATCGGGCCTTGATACGTGTGCAAAGTTTCAATTAAACCTATGGCCATTCAAAGTGGCAATAAAGCCTTGGCCTTATGGCCGTTGATCTTATGTCACCACACCATCACATTAATGCATTGTCATCGAGCCTTGATACGTGTGCAAAGTTTCAATCAAACTTATGGCAATTCAAAGTGGTAATAAGACCAATTGACCTTATGGCCGTTGACCTTATGTCACCACACCATCACATTAATGCATTGTCATCGAGCCTTGATAAGTGTGCAAAGTTTCAATCAAACCTATGGCCATTCAAAGTGGTAATAAGGCCAATTGACCTTATGGCCGTTGACCTTATGTCACAAAAACCTCACATTAATGCATTGTCATCGAGCATTGATACGTGTGCAAAGTTTCAATCAAACTTATGGCCATTCAAAGTGGTAATAAGGCCAATTGACCTTATGGCCGTTGACCTTATGTCACCACACCAACACATTAATGCATTGTCATCGGTCCTTGATACGTATGCAAAGCTTCAAATTAATCAGACTTCTAGAAACCGGTGAAAATTAAGCTCGAAAATTCCGTTACATAGATACAGGCCAAGCTAATAAAAGCGTGTTAATAAAGGAATTCGTTTTTCGCATTATGTGCAAGGTTTCAAATCTATGGCCATTTGGAGTGGTCATAAGTTCAATTCACCTTATGTCCGTTAACCTTATGTCACCCCACCATCACATTATTGCATTGTCTTCGAGCCTTGATACGTTTGCAAAGTTTCAATCAAACTTATGGCCATTCAAAGTGGTTGTTTAGGCCACCAGCCTAAATATTCGCTACCACCCTAATGCACATTTTTTGGCAATATTATTATTTACCGGTAACGGCCCACCCCTGCCGAGCGCTAACTTCAAAGGGGAAAAACTCGACGAAAGTTGGCTATCGGCAGGTGGTGCGGACCTTTTTCGTTTTTAAATATTTCTTTTCTATTTTGGAACGTTTACGAGCCAGCAGCTAGCCCAAGGTGAGTTATCCAAACCAACCATTTTTCATTTTTTTCTAAGTTGCGATTCTCATTATAATTAATATTTGAGATAACTAATTTTCCTACATGTGAATTTGCCAAGTGCATAGTAAAGTGTGCTGTAATTAATTCTCCGCTTTGTGGGGTTATATATTTTTACAATTTAATATTTGCGATTGTTATTGAATCTAGATTTCCAATTAATCACTTGCCTAAATTTAAATGTGCACATGCCCTGTGGATTTGAATTAATTTGAATTTGTTAAACCCCTTGCAATAAACAAAGCAAAGAGTGTCCTTTTTAATATAGTGAATAAAATTGTTATTGTGTGATACTAACTCGGTCTTTTCTTTTCTTTTATTTGCGACGCACCCGCCCGACTTCCTGGGTCTCCACTGCCACGCAAAACATTGGTCCTTACGCGCCGAGAAAAATCTCACAGAGTTCACGCGACATATTACACAGGAATATTACACAAAATTTCCATTGGATTAAATTATTAAACATTAAAATCATCAAAACCAGCGAGAAAACAAACCAATATAGCCGACCAACTCGTCATCTCACACAACATTGACACACACATACAGTCAATCGATTCATCACATCATCAAACACATCCATTGGCACATCATACAGTCCATTATCACTCATACAGTCCATTAATATTATCGTCAAACCGAAATCACATCACATCATCATCAGAACATCACATTCAACAGCCACAGTCCATTATTATCGCATACAGTCCATTTATCACATCATCGTTATATTGCAATCACTCATGCAGTCCATTCGCATCACATCGAAAACACATTATCATCACTTCACATCAACACATAAAAACTTAAGGTACGTACGTGGTTGCTTGGTTGCACAAAAACCTTTTTTTTTTATTATTTTTAGCTGCGTGATTTTACGCACGGAAAGTGCATTCCGTGTTAGATATAATAAAGGCAAAGCAAGTGAAATTGCTAAATTTCGTGTTTTTTAAACACACCAATAGCCTTTTGACGATTGGGTAATTCCCCCCACCAGTGGTAAGGGTTACGCGACACCGCTCAAGGCAGACAGTCAGTGAATTTTTTTTTTAGTTTTTTTTCACATTCATCACTGCACTGTATTGTACCCCTCGTCGTCACAGACGTTGACAAAACTTCCAAGTCAGGAACCATATTTTCACTTGGTTGATAGCTTTAGCTTATTTATCACGGAAGTCACTTTAGTAATCAGTTTGCGAGCTGAAATAACACCAAAAGCCAAAAAATTAGCACTGCGTTGGGTGGCTAGTGGCTTGATCACAAATAAACTGTATCACTATATTATATAGCTTGTATTTTTTCTCATTTTTTCTTAATAAATATTTTAAATTGTACGTATTCCACGTCAAGTTGAATATACAAAATTTATTTCCTTTGGTTGGGAAAGATACCCTGGTTGGCTACTCGAAGATATTCATCAGCGTTCACATATCACTTTTTGCATACACATTAAATCCTTGTTGGGATTTCTATCTGTGGTTCACATTTTACACTATATCCACATTGGGATTACCATCTGCGTTTTAATTTTTTTTAAACACGCCAAATTTTTTTTTGGAAAATATTTCTATCTGTGTCCAACACACCTGTTAAGACACATTAAATATTTGCAGACGATTCTCTTCTCTGCATTGCACATCACTGTAGACACATTAAATCCTTTCAGGACTTCTATCCGTGCTTAATATCACTTTGCACGCACTAGAACCTTTCAGGATTTCTATCTGTGCTGCATATCACTACATTTATATCACTTTATACACACTAAATCCTAGTCAGGATTTCTATCTGTGTTTATTTCCATATCACTGTATACACATTAAATCCTCGTCAGGATATCTATCTGTGGCTTACATAATCCTCGTGAGGATCTCTATAAGTGGTTCATATCACTGGCCACACATTACATTCACGTCAAGATTTACATCTGATTCAAATTTTTTCTTATCACTAAATTCACTTAAGATTGCTTTCTGTGTTAACACATACAATCCGATCAGAGTTCAAATCCGTGTATTTTTTAGATTTTACTCACACAGCACAATCACAGCAGGATTGATAGCTGGGCTACGTACAAAAAAAAAACAAAACACTCTTATAATTTTTGCAGCGGTTGAATATACACCAACGCCACTAAGTCTTTTGCCTTCAAGCTCGACACCTTCAAAGGAACAAAATATTCAAATTAATAAAATCAATGGAGACTTATATTAGATTGGCTGATTCCATAGCCGAGATTGAACAAGATTTCAACTCCACCCCGGCCGAATCCCGGAACAAGCACACCCTTGCACTACTGCAAGAGGAGCTAAGGGCACTATGGAAGAAGACCAAGTCCACATATGAAAGTCTTCTCAGCAATTCTGAACTGTCCAAAGACGAGCTCAGCTCATTAAGAAAGAAGAATAAAAGTTGCTTTGCATGCTACCTGCAATGCATGCCTGCTGTGGCGGCTGAAGCCGAAGCTATCGGCCCACAGCCGGCGAAAGATGAAGCAAAGGATGAAGACTCTTCGCGCCGTGGACATAAAATTCGGCTGCCGCCTTGTGACACCGATGTATTTAAAGGCGACTACCTTTCCTGGCCAGCCTTTAGAGATATGTTCACGGCGATATACATCCACAATACTGATCTGAAAGATGTCGAGAAATTATATTATTTAAAACAAAAAACGCAAGGGGAGGCAAAAGAAATAGTGGGCAGGTGCTCATTAACAAACGAGGGTTTTGCAACCGCCTGGAAAAATCTAAGCGACAGGTACGAAAATAAACGTATCCTCGTCAACACACAATTAAAACTTTTATTTAATCTGACGGCAGTCGAACAGGAGTGTGGAACCTCCATCAAAAAATTGCAACGGGAGATAAACAATTGCATTTCTGCATTACAATGTCATAATATTGACATCACAAATTGGGATGCAATTATAACCTACCTATGCTCCACAAAACTCCCTGAATCTACGTTGGCTCTTTGGGAACAGACCGTAGAACGAAAAACAGATATCCCAAAATGGGAGGATATGGACAAATTCCTGTCCAATCGCTTCCAGACATTAGAGACGGTTTCTGATCTTAGGGGTAACAAAACCACAAAAGCACCCAAAAGTCAAAATTCAAACTCTCGGGAAAATTCTACGAAACTTGGGGTTTACCAAGCCAGCGTACCCAAATCAGCCTGTAAGATGTGCAACAGTACAGAGCACAAATTACGAAATTGCCAAAAATTACGTAGGTTGTCCACGTCAGGAAAAATTTAATTTATCAAAAACAATAGTTACTGTCTGAATTGTCTGTCGGGTGGACACACCATGACACGATGCACTAGCCAATTCAATTGCAGCACGTGCCACGCGAGGCACAACACCTTGCTCCATCTTCCGACAGCACAATCAAAGACAACTCCTCAAAGGTGCACTCAAAACGCCCCCGACAACACACCTTCAACCTCACAGCAGGCTAGGGCAAGGATGGCGTCTGAAAAAAGACAAGATAATGCTAATAACGTCTCTTCGTGTCATGCTAACACCACTAAAGGGGTGTTATTAGGAACAGCACGTGTTAATATACACTATAATGGAGTGAAATTTTCCGCCAGAGCGCTGATAGACTCTGGGTCCGAATGCTCTTTCATAACAGAAAGACTAAAAAAGCGAATAAACCTTCCATCCAAACGTCTGCATGTGCAAGTGTCAGGAATAAATAATACCCCATCTGCACAGGTAAAGGAATCATGTGTGATTACGTTAGGTTCGCTCACAGACCCCAGTCTTAGTGCTGCCCAAATTAGCAGGGGACCTTCCGACTTGCCAAGTTAGCGCAACGACTCGACAAGCGTTTCCTGATCTGATTCTGGCGGATAAGAGGTTCTTCATTAATGAACCAGTCGACCTCATACTTGGAGGCGACATTTATCCCCAGGTAATACTGAACGGTATAAGGAAGAACGTTCTAAGTACGCTTCTCGCCCAAGAAACCGTCTTCGATTGGATTCTAACTGGTCGTGCAGAAGTACCTCACCCACCTAATACACGGGTATCCTTTTTTAATGAAATCAGCTAGACAAGCAACTAACCGCTTTCTGGGAACTTGAAAACGTACCTAAGAAAAGGGCACTTAACGAAGATAATGCCTATTGCGAGGAACTTTTCAGACTTACAACAGAAAGAAATTCCGATGGCAAATATACTGTCGCCCTTCCTTTTAAACAGGATTTTCCCAACAACATATCCTTAGGGCCTTCCCTAAACGGCGTCTGCTCCCAATTCTACCGGAATGAGACGCGCCTAGCCAAGACACCGGCCCTACAGACAGAGTACAATAGGGTACTAGCGGAATATGAGACATTGGGACATATGTCAAAAGTTCCAAAAATCATACCACCCCACGTGACCGATTGCTACTTCTTACCCCATCATGCGGTTATAAAAGAGGAAAGCACCACGACCAAAGTTCGTGTGGTGTTCAACGCTTCGTGTCCCACAGCCAATGGCACAAGCCTAAACGACGTACTTTATACAGGCCCAGTGCTTCAGGCCGACTTAACGATTCTACTCCTTCGTTGGAGATTCTTTAAATATGTTTTTAATAGCGACATCGAAAAGATGTACCGGCAGATATGGGTAAAGCCAAACCAAACACAATTCCAGAGAATAGTTTTTCGCAACAATCCTAGTGACCCTATCAGCGTCTACGAATTAAAGACAGTCACCTTTGGAGTAATTGTGCTCCTTATCTGGCGATAAGGATACTGCACCAACTAGCAGGCGACGTTGAAACTTCATTACCCATTGCCGCAGATATCTTACGGACAGGTATGTACGTCGATGACGTTCTAGCCGGGGGACATAGCATCGAATCCACACTCAAAGCTCGCGATGAAATCACAGATGCATTACAGTCCGCTGGTTTTTCCCTCCGCAAATGGACGTCAAATTGCTCAAGAATACTTAAAGGAATACCCAAACTTCATCTGCTCAACGAAGACTTTTTGGAATTCGAGGACACGAGTGCGGTCAAGACCCTAGGTATTCGATGGAACGCGCATGCGGATTATTTTTACTTAACGGCAAAACCAATTGAAAATCGGGATATGTTAACGAAAAGGACAATACTTTCTGCAATCGCTAAACTTTTCGATCCTCTAGGTTGGCTCGCCCCAGTCGTCATTGTTGCAAAAATCATTATGCAAGACGTTTGGCTAGAGGGGACTGACTGGGACGAACCAGTGTCGGCAGGAACCCTAGACCGATGGCATAATTTTATGCAGGAATACCCCTCCATTAACGGAATTCGTATCCCACGTTGGGTGTATTTTACGCCAACCAACGACGTTGAAATACACGGCTTTTGCGACGCCTCGGAAAAATCTTACGCCGCGACAGTCTTTTTACAAGCAAAGATAAAGGATGAGGTCTACGTTAACTTATTAATAGCAAAAACAAGAGTAGCACCCATTAAAACAATTTCCTTACCCCGATTAGAGCTATGTGGTGCAGTGTTGCTGGCCGAAACCATCGAATCAGTGCGTGAAAATCTGCATTTAGAAAATGTCAATCTACACCTATGGACAGACTCCACGATTGTTTTGGCGTGGATAAGAAAACCCCCTTGTTCTTGGTCAACCTTTGTCGCTCATCGAGTAACGAAAATAGTAGAAAAGGTAGGAAACAAATCCTGGCACCACGTAGAATCCGCATCCAACCCTGCAGACCTGGCTAGCCGAGGACTATCAGCGAAGGAGTTAGTCAATAACTCTTTGTGGTGGCAGGGACCTTCTTGGTTACAAGAAGATAAGACAGAATGGCCAATACGAGAAAAGGACTATCGGACTAACATAGAGAAGAAACGGGTGCAGGTTCATACAACTTCAAAAATAAGAGATAAAGACGACATCCTCGAACGGTTTTCCAATTTATCCAGGGCCTTGAGGGTCATATCCTATGTTCGAAGATTTATCGAAATAACCAATCCTAAGACAAAATCTTCCTTTAAAGCGGCATCGCCCTTCATTTCACCCGATAAAATCCAGGCCACGACAAGTCAGTTAATAGCTTTCTACCAACGGAGGCACTATTCGGAGCAACTTTCGAGTTTAAATTCCGGGAAGCTCATCGGTTCAAAGAGTGAAATCCTCCCTCTCACCCCCCTTGTCGATGAAAAGGGCATATTGAGGGTGGGCGGTCGTCTTTCAGGGGCCAAGGATCATCCCTACAGTGAACGGCACCCGATCATTCTGCCGTATGACTGCCGGCTCACACGACTTCTTGTCCAGTTCATCCATAAAGACACCCTGCATGGGGAGAACCAACTTATGTTTCGTCGCCTACGCACACAATATTGGATCCCTAGGGTCAAAAATATGATCCGATCGGTCATACACAATTGCAAAACGTGCACAATATTCCGCAAACGGACCCAAACCCAACTTATGGGAGATCTACCCTCAGAACGAATCACCTTTTCCCGGGCTTTCACCAATGCGGGGGTAGATTTTGCCGGACCATTTGACATCAAATCTTATAGTGGAAGAGGATGCCGCATGTCAAAGGGTTACGTCTGCCTCTTTGTTTGCTTTGCAACCAAGGCGATTCACTTGGAAGCCACTAGTGACCTCAGTACTGCCGCATTCCTGGCAGCGTTCGATAGGTTTGTTGCCCGGCGAGGTTGTCCAAAGAACATCTACTCCGACAACGGAACCAACTTTGTGGGAGCCTCCAGAGCTCTCCGCTCAGAACTCAAAGCCTTCCTGGCGGATGCTCGCAACCGAACTCTATCCAAGTACTGTCACCAAAACCTGACATGGCATTTCATACCACCAGGAGCTCCTCACATGGGCAGACTATGGGAGGCAGGGGTCAAGAGCTTCAAGAACCACTTAAAGAAGATCGCTTTGGATCACAAATTTACCCTTGAAGAGTTCAGCACACTACTTTGTCGAATCGAGTCCTGTCTCAATTCTCGACCGTTAAGCCCCTCCTCCAACGAGCCGTCCAACTTGGAGCCACTTACTCCAGGCCATTTCCTCGTGGAAGGGCACCTGTTAGCTCCACCGGAGATCGACGTCAGCGAGAATCGCGCATCACTCGTCAATCGATAGGAAAAACTTAAGGCGCTGTATCAAACCTTCTGCAAACGGTGGAAAACGGAGTATCTCACCGAATTGCAGAAGCGCGTTAAGTGGAAGCATCCACAATCAAACCTTAAACAGGGAGACCTAGTCGTCATTAAGGAGGATAATCTGCCCCCCAACGAATGGAGACTAGGTCGGATAGCCAATCTTCATTATGGCCCTGATAGCCGAGTTCGAGTCGTCGAACTGGATACGGCAAGGGGACAAACCACCAGACCAATCACGAAATTGGTCCTACTACCACCCTCCAGTGAGGATGAGGGAGACTTGTAACTCCCACCCGTTATAACAACCCGCTTAACCCAGCTTTCGTTCACCCCAAACGAGGCCAACAACCCGCTTAACCCAGCTCTTGTTCAACCCGAACGAGGCCAACAACCCGCTTAACCCAGCTTTCGTTCACCCCAAACGAGGCCAACAACCCGCTTAACCCAGCTCTCGCTCACCCCGAACGAGGCCAACAGAACCCTACCGCAGATCTACTATCTGCCACAGAACCTATACGCCCTCGGCCAAAGGCACGAGGCCAACAGAATTTAGTATAAAAAGCATTCAGTTTACGAATAGCTGACAAGTACTGAACTGCATAATTGCTTCGAATATTTCTTAATTTTATGATGAATTTACTAACTATACCATGATCTATTAGTGTGGATGAACACAAGTAATTGTATAAAAAGTACGGATACCTATACACATCCGAAACCTAATTTAAAATTCATCGATCCACAGCAACTGGACCAGCACAGCGATTCGCGCAAAAATGTCATTAAAAAACAATGCCTGAGCTATCAGCATTGAAAAGACAAAAATAAAATAAAACATTAAATAATACACCGAATATGTCATCTGGTAAGATGTGGTGAGCGATATAAATCACTATACATCTCAAAATGGCGGACATCCACCTTCTCTTTCGTGAGCACTCGTATCTAGTCATATAACAAGGGCAGGAACGCAAAGGCGCCAAATATAAGGCTGATTCATTGGGGAAGCAAAACGGTGTCACATCGGATATAGTTACAAAGCGTTGCACCAGCTTAAATAGCAGCGGCGAGACGATGTGTAGCTATGCCGAGCTAAATAATTTAAGGCCAAGTTTCAACACGGTAATGTATGCACATTGAGTTAGCCGTTAGCCAACGTTTCTCGCAACGTACCTACAGATTGTCTCTTTCAGCTTTTGAAAATTTTGTGGGCCAAAATCCAAGAAAATCATTGCTCTGGGTTACATGCATAAAGTTTCGTGTTTTAGGAGCCAGAAATTTTTTCATTTAATACTCACCCTGAGTAATAGATTAACGTTGTACTTTTTGTTGTTGAGTATTTTGCTCCAACATAATCCATGCTCGCTTGCCAAATATCTGTATTACAAAACTATTATATTTGTACTGAACCTATCCAGCGCATATCACAAAAAAAAAAAAACAACTTCTCATAGGCCATTGTAAGTACACGATTTTCACGTATCGCTTTCATATTGTGGATGTTTGCGTACTCTTCGCCCAAGAACAGTTTTTGAAAGATCAAACTTTTGTGCGGCTTTTCGCACTCATACCTTCTATGACTGCTTGTAGCGCATAATATAACGAATCTACAGGTGTATTGGTTACCGATGCACAAGCAACAGCAGCATTCAAGGGTTCATAAGTGTCATCAGTCTTTACTGCTGAAATTGGATCAGCAGTGGGATTAAGTGCATTATACAAGGATTGGTGATGGTGGTGCTGCTGTTGCAGTTTTTCATTTTCTGTTGTTCCAATTGCCTATTTATATGGACTTCTTTCAGTTTGGGTGTCTTTAGACGTAAGCCATGTTTTTTAAAGAAGTAATGAGCTGAAACGAAACAAAAGAATAAAAAATTAGTCAATTTATAAAATTATAAAAAAGGAACGATACCTGCATAATTACCCATCACACAAGTTTTTTCTTCATAGTGAAAATTCATTCAAAATGTATCTATCCTCATTTCCATGAATGAATGTCATTTTAATGAACGAAACAAGGGTGCCACTCGATGCCTTTTTCGTACGCAGTAAGCACATTGCGCGCGATCCAAAGGGTATCACAACTCGGATCCATGAGATCCAATACACCCGAGCGTTAGCACGTGAACAAAAATCAGAATACATATATAATCGCGAAAATATAGACCTAAACAAGAAGGCGCGCTCTGGTTTGTATCATGAGCTTCCTTTTATCAAAACCAAAAAAAAAATAACAATGGAAAAAATAAACAAAATAGGTATCTTCCTTAAATCCGTTTCCATTTATATTTTTATTAGGAAAAGTTAAGTTTTCTTCTAAACTCCAACTTAGTTTAGACTGTTTCGTGAACTATAAAGAAATAACTTCGAAATTTAAGACCGTAACATTTCCAAGCCTTTCAACGTGTTTAGTAGCGTATACTTAACGGTGGAAGAGCTAATGGGAGATTTCAATACAATCTTTAAGATTGATAAAATAATTAAAGAAAGGGTCAGAATGTTTTTACGAAATAATAATTCAACAAAATCAACGTGATGGGAGAACCCAAAACAAAAAAATGAAAATTTCCAGAAATAATTATTAGCGTTGATGTCGCGTCAAGACTCAAACGCGAGCTGTCCCTAAATGATTGCATGACATGACCATTATGTCTCATTACGCTGCCAAATTGGCAGCACCGCACAGCTGTCTCATTCCAACGATTGGAAGAGTGAGCAGCTGACAGCTCTAACAAATTACCACACTCGATAGTGTAGGCTATCCCCGCCTGGGTTGTGTTGGAATCAACAAACACACCACAATTTGTGATTCTCACACAACATGGCCCAAAGCAACACAAAGAGTGTTCCCAGACAGCGAATGAAGGCCTCTTTACATCTGTCGCACATTTTATCTGCACGACGTCAATTGACTAGTCATTTTACAGGCATTCATAGGTTATATTCATAGCCACATTTGCATGGGCGCGGGTAAGGTTTGTGACCAAATTTTTGTAGGGCAATTACAAGGAGCCGTGACAACACACGAGTTTACCGTGATATACCGTATATTGTCGCGCATTGCCTGCCTTAGGCAACCACCAAAAAACATAGTTTGCCCTAAGTCTATATTTAGTAATTCTTAATCTTACTATTGGTGGCTTTCAATATCAGCAATTTCATTCTGATGAAACTAATTTCAAAGGGTCATTTTAGGCGTATGTCAATCAAATTTTACTAAACCTAACAGTGGGTTCAACCACTACACGTCACTACATCGGCAGAATAACTTAACCAGATTATTCATCCCAAATAAACCCTTAACCCGAGTACGCCAACCACAAGCTCGACCAATTAAGCTTCTACTCTCCGCCCATACGCCACCCAACTCCCTTAAAATGCAAAACAAATAATACCAAGTTCCGGTTCCAGAATGACGGGTTTCTCGGTCAAACGCAACAAGACGGAGCAACGCGTTGACTCCTTCACCGTCTCCTGCCGGTTGTGCCAGAAGAACCACGGCATACGACTATGCCCGCGGTACAGGGGAATGTCGGCAGAAGAACGCCTCCGGGCCATCCTTATACACCGGCACTGCCCCAATTGCCTATCGCTGTTCCATCGGTTAGAGATATGCCCTAGCAACGACCGTTGCCACCGCTGCCGTGAACCACACCACACTACGCTTCACATGGAGGACGAGCAAGCACGGCCACGCCCGATCCCTTGCGCAGAGCGCGACGACGACGAAAGCGACGAGGTGCTATCGATCAACATCACCGAGGACACACGATCGTGGGCCCAACAGGTAGAAGAGGAGGAGAAGGAGATGGAAGAGTTCACGAGAGGTGCAGCCGCCTTAGCCATCGCCCCAACGGCCAGTGGAGAAGCACGATCCTTCCGGCCGCTGCTTCAGCATGAGAAGCAGAAAAGCAAGCAGCGACACATGGAACACGGGGATGGCGCGGAGACCCGTCCTTTCCGCCCATCGCACCGCAATGCCAGTGGGCGCCGGGGCGGCGCGGAGCCGCGTCTGTTCCGCTCGACCAGACTCTCTACTGGCAGAGCGGCCCCGTATCAACCACGCAAGGAGGGTACCACAACCACCCTCGCGCGCCAAACAACAACCCCAGCCGGCTTCAGAAGTGGTCGACTCCGGGATAATTTAGCGGCACCGACTATAACTTGAGCACTGATCGCCATCGCGCCGACAGCCATAGTCCGAATTGAGGCAGGAGGCCGTTTACACCTGGTCCGCGCCCTATTAGACGCCTGCGCTCCCACCAGCATTATCGATGCCAATTTGTGCAAGGATCTACACCTGGAGCGTAACAATACCGCACGTCTGTCGAGGTGCACCATCGTTCTTCGAGGAAAGTATGGGGTAGCGGGAAAGGTCACGACCCAAGCCACCGTAATAGCAAACTATGCCAGGTTAAACCCCACGGCGAATCTGGACCCGTCGGTAGCGGCCCCACGCCAGTTCATGAAGCTGGCCGACTCGACGTTTTACCGATCGTCGCCAGTGTTGCTCACTTTGGGCGCCGACGTCTACGCCAATATTATGGTCGGCGGCACACCCGCGTCGACTGTCGGCGGGCTCCTCACCCAAGCCACAATATTCGGCCTCGTCGTGTCCGGAGCCCACCCACTATAAAACCTTAAACTATACCACAAGGTGCATTTTAAACCAAGCAACCCCACGTACTTGAATACTAACGCTTTTCTTTTTCATCCACAGTTCAGCGAGGCTACATTACTGCGAGTACGGATGTCCGCCGGAGATCGTACTTACGATCCAACGCTACATACACATCATAGTTTTAATTTATTTATTTTATCCTGCCTCGGGAAGGTTGCTGGCGTACTCACCAGTTTTTTCTTTTGCTCTTTCGAGTTGCTCGCCGCAAGGGGGCCGGCATGTTTAGGCCACCAGCCTAAATATTCGCTACCACCCTAATGCACATTTTTTGGCAATATTATTATTTACCGGTAACGGCCCACCCCTGACGAGCGCTAACTTCAAAGGGGAAAACTCGACGAAAGTTGGCTATCGGCAGGTGGTGCGGACCTTTTTCGTTTTTAAATATTTCTTTTCTATTTTGGAACGTTTACGAGCCAGCAGCTAGCCCAAGGTGAGTTATCCAAACCAACCATTTTTCATTTTTTCTAAGTTGCGATTCTCATTATAATTAATATTTGAGATAACTAATTTTCCTACATGTGAATTTGCCAAGTGCATAGTAAAGTGTGCTGTAATTAATTCTCCGCTTTGTGGGGTTATATATTTTTACAATTTAATATTTGCGATTGTTATTGAATCTAGATTTCCAATTAATCACTTGCCTAAATTTAAATGTGCACATGCCCTGTGGATTTGAATTAATTTGAATTTGTTAAACCCCTTGCAATAAATAAAGCAAAGAGTGTCCTTTTTAATATAGTGAATAAAATTGTTATTGTGTGATACTAACTCGGTCTTTTCTTTTCTTTTATTTGCGACGCACCCGCCCGACTTCCTGGGTCTCCACTGCCACGCAAAACAGTGGTAATGAGGCCAATTGACCTTATGGACGTTGACCTTATGTCACCACACCATCACATTAATGCATTGTCATCGAGCCTTGATACGTGTGCAAAGTTTCAATCAAACCTATGGCCATTCAAAGTGGTAATAAAGCCAATTGACCTTACGGCCGTTGACCTTATGTCACCACACCACCACATTAATACATTGTCATCGGTCCTTGATACGTATGCAAAGTTTCAAATTAATCAGACTTCTAGAAACCGGTGAAAATTAAGCTCAAAGATTCCGTTGCATAGATACAGGCCAAGCTAATAAAAGCGTGTTAAAAAGGGCTCCAGTATGCTCTTCCATGCATCCACTTCTAGCATTAATAAAGGAATGCGTTGTTTGCATTATGTGCAAGGTTTCAAATCTATGGCCATTCGGGGTGGTCATAAGTGCAATTGACCTTATGTCCGTTAACCTTATGTCACCGCACCATCACATTATTGCATTGTCATCGAGCCTTGATACGTGTGCAAAGTTTAAAGTAAACTTATGGCCATTCAAAGTGGTAATAAAGCCAATTGACCTTATGGCCGTTGACCCTATGTCCCCACACCATCACATTAATGCATTGTCATCGAGTCTTGATACGTGTGCAAAGTCTCAATCAAACTTATGGCCATTCAAAGTGGTATTAAGGCCAATTGACCTTATGGCCGTTGACCTTATGTCACCAAACCATCACATTAATGCATTTTCCTCGACCCTTGATACGTGTGCAAAGTTTCAATCAAGCCTATGGCCATTCAAAATGGTAATAAGGCCCATTGACCTTATGGCCGTTGATCTTATGTCACAACACCATCACATTAATGCATTGTCATCGGTCCTTTATACGTATGCAAAGTTTCAAATTAAGCAGACTTCTAGAAACCGGTGAAAATTAAGCTCAAAAATTCCGTTACATAGATAGAGGCCAAGCTAATAAAAGCGTGTTAAAAAGGGCTCCAGTATGCTCTTTCCTAGATGTGCCATGCATCCACTTCTAGCATTAATAAAGGAATGCGTTTTTCACATTGTGTGCATGGTTTCAAATCTATGGCCATTTGGGGTGGTCATAAGTTCAATTGACCTTATGGCCGTTGACCTTATGTCACCACACCATCACATTAATGCATTGTCATCGAGCCTTGATACGTGTGCAAAGTTTCAATCAAACTTATGGCCATTCATAGTGGTAATAAGGCCAATGGACCTTATGGCCGTTGACTTTATGTAACCACACCATCACATTAATGCATTGTCATCGAGCCTTGATACGTGTGCAAAGTTTAAATCAAACTTATGGCCATTCAAAGTGGTAATAAGGCCAATTGACCTTATGGCCGTTGATCTTATGTCACCACACCATCACATTAATGCATTTTCATCGAGCCTTGATACGTGTGCAAAGTTTCAATCAAACTTATTGCCATTCAAAGTGGTAATAAGGCCAATTGACCTTATGGCCGTTGACCTTATGTAACCACACCATCACATTAATGCATTGTCATCGAGCCTTGATACGTGTGCTAGATTTCAATCAAACTTATGGCCATTCAAAGTGGTAATAAGGCCAATTGACCTTATGGCCGTTGACCTTATGTCACCACACCATCACATTAATGCATTGTCATCGTTCCTTGATACGTATGCAAAGTTTCAAATTAATCAGACTTCTAGAAACCGGTGAAAATTAAGCTCAAAGATTCCGTTACATAGATACAGGCCAAACTAATAAAAGCGTGTTAAATAAATAATAGGTAAAAAAACTAAAAAAACACGCTTTTATAGCTAACCGAACTAAAAAATAGAAAATAATTTTCAGTTAAGGAGAGTTTATATAACAGTAGTAGAGGGTCAAACAATCACCTCAAAATGAAATTATAATAAAATTTAAGTTACTAACAAAATAATTTAATTCACAGTAAAAAGCGTGGGGTGCATTTGACTACATTTCATATCTTTCCTCTCAGATAGTTGCCAATAGAATGATTGTAACATTCAATATCAAGCACCCCACGTTTTTTACTGTGAATTAAATTATTCTGTTAATAACTTAAATTTTATTATAATTTCATTTGAGGTGATTAACTATTAAGAATTATTTGACCTTCTACTACTGTTATATAAACTCTTTTTGAAAATTATTTTCTATTTTTTAGTTCGTTTAGCTATAAAAGCGTGTTTTTTTAGTTTTTTTAAACTATTATTTATTTTTAATTTTTTAGTTCAAGTAATTTTAAAAGTTTTAGACGAAAGTGATGGAAACTTGAAACGCCAGCGGTCCATGGATGAATCCAACCCCACGGCATCGAAAAGGGCCAAGACGCAGGGAGGCTGGACGCGGTCTTTCGCCGAAAATGCCAAGGGTCGGCAGATCATTGGCATTATTAACGAGAGCAGCGAAGATGGCAGGATCCTGAAACAACAGTGGAAGTGGATCGAGGCCGCGCTCGCTACGGTGGCCATTAAGGTTAAGAAAGACAACCTGGTCCACCGCCATCTTACACCGATGCAGGGTGGTTCCTGGGCAATGTCAAGCTAATTGCCTGTGACGACGCCAGGTCGGTAAACCTCTATAGGGCCGCCGTCACGCTGATTGGGGTGGTATATCCGGGCGCGTGCCTCAAGGTAGTGGAGGCGCGTGATATCCCCTCACGACCAAGGGCTAGAGCCTGGTTTCCAGTGACGCCAACGGACCCAGCTGACATCCTGGAGCTGCTCCAGGAGTACAAACCGCCACAGGTTTAGAAGTCATCCCGGATAAAACCGAGCTTGTCCTCTTCACGAGGAGGTACAAAGTACCAAATCTTACACCGCCAAGAATTGGGGGTACGTTCTTAGCTTTTAGCGATCAAGTATTGTATTTGGGAGTCATTCTGGATAGGAAGCTGTTATGGAGTGACCATATAGTGGAGCGATCCAAGGAGGCAGCAGCAGAGCTGTTCACCTGCAAGAGGGCAATTGGCACCTCCTGGGGATTCTCCCCTAAGGTGACCTACTGGATTTACACAGCCATTGTGCGCCCGGTTCTTCTTTATGGTGCCTAGGTCTGGTGGCCTGCACTAGCTAAAAGTACCTATCTTAAAATGCTTCAAAAGGTGCAATGGAGTTCGGAGTTCTGAGTTACCGGGGCTCTCGGCTCCACTCCAGATTCCGTTACATACATACATGGATATATAGATAGATACAGGGCAAGCTCATAAAAGTCTGTTAAAAAGGGCTCCAGTATGCTCTTTCATAGATGTGCAATGCATCCACTTCTATCATTAATAAAGGAATGCGTTTTTCGTATTATGTGCAAGGTTTCAAATCTATGGCAATTTGGGGTGGGCATAAGTTCAATTGACCTTATGTCCGCAAACCATATCTCACCCCACCATCACATTATTGCATTGCCATCGAGCCTTGATACGTGTGCAAAGTTTCAATCAAACTTATGGCCATTCAAAGTCGTAATAAGGCCAATTGACCTTATGAGCGTTGACCTTATGTCACCCCACCATCACATTATTACATTGTCATCGAGCCTTGATACGTGTGCAAAGTTTCAATCAAACTTATGGCCATTCAACGTGGTAATAAGGCCAACTGACCTTATGGCCGTTGATCTTATGTCAGCCCACCATCACATTAATACTTTGTCATCGGTCCTTGATACGTATTCATTCATTCATTTATTAGAAATTACATTAGTACAGTAAGATAATATATATTTTATAGTACAACAAACAGTGTCATGGATATGTATTTAACAAGATTGAATAAAATTTTGGAATAAAAAGGGATACAAGTATTACTAAAGTTAACCTAAGTGAATGATGTTATACAAAGTACAGTAGTAGTGATATAAAATATATGTAGATATAGTAGACAACTTAAAGACATTTAATTAAAACTATACTCAAAGTAAACGACTTAGGAAAAAATTGAGTAAAAAAGAAAAAAAAAAAACAAAATGGTCAGACTAAGATTGATGTGTAGAGAAATAATTGAAAAGAATGCGCTTAAATTTCTTTGGCTTACATTGTTCCTTATTGCAGCTGGGATTGAGTTCCATATAAGAATGGTGTTGACGAAAAACAGCCTTGTAGAGACAGCAAAATTGAAGCTGGGTACAACTATCCTACATGACCTGAGAGATCTAGCAAATGTGAGTTTTTCATATAAGTACGGTGGCGATTTAGTAGAAATCAACCCGAACAAGAAGATTACACTTCTAGCCTTCTGATAGGCAAATATGTCACATCCTAAGAGTTAAGACCGCCACGCAGAAATATGATCGAACCTGCGTAACCCAAATACGTAGCGAGTTACCTGATTAAAGGCAATCTCAATTTTATGTGCAGAGCACGAATCTAATTTGTTGTAAACTAGCTCAGAGTAGGTTATTATTGGCAACATAAGCTGTACGGCAAGCTTTCTTCTAATATGAGGAGGCGTAAACGGTGCAGATTGCCTCAGATTGCGCAATGTACCATACACTTTACCAACAACAGAGTTGATATGGTCAACACAAGTTAGGTTTGAGTTAATTACGAAACCCAGATTTGTGATTTTAGTAACAGTTTGTAGAGCAGAATTACCAATGCATATAGTAGGAGTTAGTACATCGACGACCTTTTTCTTAGAAATAGGTAATACGAACGATTTATTAGCATTAATGCAAAGACCATTACTTTTGGCCCAGTACTGCACGCATGATAGGTCATTATTTACTTTGACACAAAGTGTGCTTAGATTCGCGAAACTACCAGATAAATACATTTGTATATCATCTGCATACGCATGCATGCTCATGTGCTTACACACTGAAAGAATGTCGTTTATAAAAATACTAAATAATAAGGGCCCAAGGATGAAGCCCTGCGGAACACCCTGGGATAAGTTTTTCACACCCGACACTTCACTTCCTGTGTTGACAAATTGAGCTCTTCCGGTTAAATAACTATCCATTAACATCAAGGCGCTTTTAGTAAATCCGAAGTATAGCTGTAGTTTATAACAGAGCAACTCGTGGTCGACAAAGTCGAAAGCTTTTGAAAAGTCTAGTAAGCAGAGCAGGGTGAGCTGGTTATTATCGAAGGGTATTCGGATATCATCGATTAATTTTAGTAATGCAGTTGCACAGCTGTGATTAGCTCTAAAACCCGACTGGTACGGCGAAAGTAGATTATGCCTCAAAATGTGTGAGTTGATTTGATCTGCTAGCAGCCTTTCAAAAACTTTAGATAATACTGGCAGAATGCTTATGGGTCGATAATCAGTGACTGAGCTCGCAGACCGTTTTTTAGGAACAGGTTTAACTATGGCACATTTCCACGACTCAGGAAAGCAAGATGTCGTAATGCAGTGGTTAAGAATGTGCGTAAGGGTACTCAACACAAATGGTAAAATAATTTTTATAAATTTAATTGGTACACCATCCGTTCCAGTTGCGTTGGACTTTATTTTAAGAATACTTCTTACTACCTCACATTCAGTAACCGCAATGAATTCGAATGGACTTCCAGAGAAACACACAGAACCATTTGGAACAAAATTACCAAAGTCAACACCAACCACGGAACCATGCACAAACGCGTCATTAAGGGTATCTGCATTCAAAGTACAATCTTGCCTTTTATTTCCATATATTCGAAGACTCTTTAAATTACGCCAAAGAGATTTAAGAGGTAATGAGGGATTTAGCCTTGAGGTGAAAAAATTACATTTTTGGTTTCTTATAATCCTAGTAGCAGTGTTTCTAGCGATTCTGTAGGCCTGCCATGCTACATCAGTTTTAATCCTCCTCCACGATTTGTATGCCTTATTGCACGCTTTAATTGCAGAAATAACTTGGCCGTTATACCAGGGACAGGACCTATTTGTAGGGTTGCTATAGCGAGTGGGGACATGCTTGTTATAGGCGTCTAGAATCTTATTATTAAGAAACTCAAGTTTTTCGTTGGCAGTAACGAGGCGCCAACATTCACTGAAATCAAATTGGGAAAAATCGGAGTACAAAGCATTGTTGTCAAGAAAACGATAATCCCTAAAAGCAAAAGAGCTATTTGCGTCACAGCGGCCAAAGTTAAAGTCAAAGGAACAAAAGATAAGGTATGCAAAGTTTCAAATTAATCAGACTTCTAGAAACCGGTGAAAATAAGCTCAAAGATTCCGTTATATAGATACAGACCAAGCTAATAAAAGCGTGTTAAAAAGGGCTCCAGTATGCTCTTTCGTAGATGTGCCATGCATCCACTTCTATCATTAATAAAGGCATGCGCTTTTCGCATTATGTGCAAGGTTTCAAATCTATGGCCATTTGGGGTGGTCACAAGTTCAATTGACCTTATGCCCGCTAACTATATGTCACCCCACCATCACATTATTGCATTGCCATCGAGCCTTGATACGTGTGCAAAGTTTCAATCAAACCTATGGCCATTCAAAGTGGTAATAAGGCTTTGGCCTTATGGCCGTTGACCTTATGTCACCACACCATCACACCAATGCATTGTCATCGAGCCCTGATACGTGTGCAAAGTTTCAATCAAACCTATGGCCATTCAAAGTGGTAATAAGGCCAATTGACCTTATGGCCGTTGACCTTATGTCACCACACCATCACACTAATGCATTGTCATCGAGCCTTGATACGTGTGCAAAGTTTCAATCAAACCTATGGCCATTCAAAGTGGTAATAAGGCCTTGGCCTTATGGCCGTTGACCTTATGTCACCACACCATCACATTAATGCTTCGTCATCGGTCCTTGATACATACGCAAAGTTTCAATCAAACCTATGGCCATTCAAAGTGGTAATAAGGCCTTGGCCTTATGGCCGTTGACCTTATGTCACCACACCATCACACTAATGCATTGTCATCGAGCTTTGATACGTGTGCAAAGTCTCAATCAAACCTTTGGCCATTCAAAGTGGTAATAAGGCCAATTGAATTTATGGCCGTTGACCTTATGTCACCACACCATCACATTAATGCATTGTCATCGAGCCTTGATACGTGTGCAAAGTTTCAATCAAACCTATGGCCATTCAAAGTGGCAATAAGGCCTTGGCCTTATGGCCGTTGATCTTATGTCACCACACCATCACATTAATGCATTATCATCCAGCCTTGATACGTGTGCAAAGTTTCAATCAAACTTATGGCCATTCAAAGTGGTAATAAGACCAATTGACCTTATGGCCGTTGACCTTATGTCACCAAACCATCACATTAATGCATTGTCATCGAGCCTTGATAAGTGTGCAAAGTTTCAATCAAACCTATGGCCATTCAAAGTGGTAATAAGGCCAATTGACTTCATGGCCGTTGACCTTATGTCATAAAACCTCACATTAATGCATTGTCATCGAGCCTTGATACGTGTGCAAAGTTTCAATCAAACCTATGGCCATTCAAAGTGGTAATAAGGCCTTGGCCTTATGGCCGTTGACCTTATGTCACCACACCATCACATTAATGCTTCGTGATCGGTCCTTGATACGTACGCAAAGTTTCAATCAAACCTATGGCCATTCAAAGTGGTAATAAGGCCTTGGCCTTATGGCCGTTGACCTTATGTCACCACACCATCACACTAATGCATTGTCATCGAGCTTTGATACGTGTGCAAAGTTTCAATCAAACCTTTGGCCATTCAAAGTGGTAATAAGGCCAATTGAATTTATGGCCGTTGACCTTATGTCACCACACCATCACATTAATGCATTGTCATCGAGCCTTGATACGTGTGCAAAGTTTCAATCAAACCTATGGCCATTCAAAGTGGCAATAAGGCCTTGGCCTTATGGCCGTTGATCTTATGTCACCACACCATCACATTAATGCATTGTCATCCAGCCTTGATACGTGTGCAAAGTTTCAATCAAACTTATGGCCATTCAAAGTGGTAATAAGACCAATTGACCTTATGGCCGTTGACCTTATGTCACCACACCATCACATTAATGCATTGTCATCGAGCCTTGATAAGTGTGCAAAGTTTCAATCAAACCTATGGCCATTCAAAGTGGTAATAAGGCCAATTGACTTCATGGCCGTTGACCTTATGTCATAAAACCTCACATTAATGCATTGTCATCGGTCCTTGATACGAATGCAAAGTTTCAAATTAATCAGACTTCTAGAAACCGGTGAAAATAAGCTCAAAGTTTCCGTTACATAGATACAGGCCAAGCTAATAAAAGCGTGTTAAAAAGGGCTCCAGTATGCTCTTTCCTAGATGTGCCATGCATCCACTTCTATCATTAATAAAGGCATGCGCTTTTCGCATTATGTGCAAGGTTTCAAATCTATGGCCATTTGGGGTGGTCATAAGTTCAATTGACCTTATGTCCGCTAACGATATGTCACCCCACCATCACATTATTGCATTGCCATCGAGCTTTGATTCGTGTGCAAAGTTTCACTCAAACTTATGGCCATTCAAAGTGGTAATAAGCCCAATTGACCTTATGGCCGTTGACCTTATGTCACCACACCTTCACACTAATGCATTGTCGTCGGTCCTTTATACGTATGCAAAGCTTCAAATTAATCAGACTTCTAGAAACGGGTGAAAATTAAGCTCGAAAATTCCGTTACATAGATACAGGCCAAGCTAGTAAAAGCGTGTTAATAAAGGAATTCGTTTTTCGCATTATGTGCAAGGTTTCAAATCTATGGCCATTTGGGGTGGTCATAAGTTCATTTCACCTTATGTCCGTTAACCTTATGTCACCCCACCATCACACTATTGCATTGTCATCGAGCCTTGATATGTGTGCAAAGTTTCAATCAAACTTATGGCCATTCAATGTGGTAATGAAGCCAATTGGCCTTATGGCCGTTGACCTTATGTCACCACACCACCACATTAATGCATTGTCATCGGTCCTTGATACGAATGCAAAGTTTCAAATTAATCAGACTTTTAGAAACCGGTGAAAATAAGCTCAAAGTTTCCGTTACATAGATACAGGCCAAGCTAATAAAAGCGTGTTAAAAAGGGCTCCAGTATGCTCTTTCCTAGATGTGCCATGCATCCACTTCTATCATTAATAAAGGCATGCGCTTTTCGCATTATGTGCAAGGTTTCAAATCTATGGCCATTTGGGGTGGTCATAAGTTCAATTGACCTTATGTCCGCTAACGATATGTCACCCCACCATCACATTATTGCATTGCCATCGAGCTTTGATTCGTGTGCAAAGTTTCAATCAAACTTATGGCCATTCAAAGTGGTAATAAGGCCAATTGGCCTTATGGCCGCTGACCTTTTGTCACCACACCAACACATTAATGCATTGTCGTCGGTCCTTGATACGTATGCAAAGCTTCAATCAAACTTATGGTCATTCAAAGTGGTAATAAGGCCAATTGGCCTTATGGCCGTTGACTTTATGTCACCACACCATCACACTAATGCATTGTCATCGAGCCTTGATACGTGCGCAAAGCTTCAATCAAACTTATGGTCATTCAAAGTGGTAATAAGGCCAATTGGCCTTATGGCCGCTGAGCTTATGTCACCACACCAACACAATAATGCATTGTCGTCGGTCCTTGATACGTATGCAAAGCTTCAAATTAATCAGACTTCTAGAAACCGGTGAAAATTAAGCTCGAAAATTCCGTTACATAGATACAGGCCAAGCTAGTAAAAGCGTGTTAATAAAGGAATTCGTTTTTCGCATTATGTGCAATTTTTCAAATCTATGGCCATTTGGGGTGGTCATAAGTTCATTTCACCTTATGTCCGTTAACCTTATGTCACCCCACCATCACACTATTGCATTGTCATCGAGCCTTGATACGTGTGCAAAATTTCAATCAAACTTATGGCCATTCAAAGTGGTAATGAGGCCAATTGACCTTATGGCCGTTGACCTTATGTCACCACACCATCACACTAATGCATTGTCATCGAGCCTTGATACGTGTGCAAAGCTTCAATCAAACTTATGGTCATTCAAAGTAGTAATAAGGCCAATTGGCCTTATGGCCGCTGACCTTATGTCACCACACCAACACATTAATGCATTGTCGTCGGTCCCTGATACGTATGCAAAGCTTCAAATTAATCAGACTTCTAGAAACCGGTGAAAATTAAGCTCGAAAATTCCGTTACATAGATACAGGCCAAGCTAGTAAAAGCGTGTTAATAAAGGAATTCGTTTTTCGAATTATGTGCAAGGTTTCAAATCTATGGCCATTTGGGGTGGTCATAAGTTCAATTGACCTTATGTCAGTTAACCTTATGTCACCCCACCATCACACTATTGCATTGTCATCGAGCCTTGATACGTGTGCAAAGTTTCAATCAAACCTATGGCCATTCAAAGTGGTAATAAGGCCTTGGCCTTATGGCCGTTGACCTTATGTCACCACACCATCACACTAATGCATTGTCATCGAGCCTTGATACGTGTGCAAAGCTTCAATCAAACTTGTGGTCATTCAAAGTGGTAATAAGGCCAATTGGCCTTATGGCCGCTGACCCTATGTCACCACATCAACACATTAATGCATTGTCGTCGGTCCTTGATACGTATGCAAAGCTTCAAATTAATCAGACTTCTAGAAACCGGTGAAAATTAAGCTCGAAAATTCCGTTACATAGATACAGGCCAAGCTAGTAAAAGCGTGTTAATAAAGGAATTCGTTTTTCGCATTATGTGCAAGGTTTCAAATCTATGGCCATTTGGGGTGGTCATAAGTTCATTTCACCTTATGTCCGTTAACCTTATGTCACCCCACCATCACACTATTGCATTGTCATCGAGCCTTGATACGTGTGCAAAGTTTCAATCAAACTTATGGCCATTCAAAGTGGTAATGAAGCCAATTGGCCTTATGGCCGTTGACCTTATGTCACCACACCATCACATTAATGCATTGTCATCGAGCCTTGATAAGTGTGCAAAGTTTCAATCAAACCTATGCCCATTCAAAGTGGTAATAAGGCCAAATGACTTCATGGCCGTTGACCTTATGTCACAAAACCTCACATTAATGCATTGTCATCGCGCCTTGATACGTGTGCAAAGTTTCAATCAAACCTATGGCCATTCAAAGTGGTAATAAAGCCAATTGACCTTACGGCCGTTGACCTTATGTCACCACACCACCACATAAATGCATTGTCATCGGTCCTTGATACGAATGCAAAGTTTCCAATTAATCAGACTTCTAGAAACCGGTGAAAATAAGCTCAAAGTTTCCGTTACATAGATACAGGCCAAGCTAATAAAAGCGTGCTAAAAAGGGCTCCAGTATGCTCTTTCCTAGTTGTGCCATGCATCCACTTCTATCATTAATAAAGGCATGCGCTTTTCGCATTATGTGCAAGGTGTCAAATCTATGGCCATTTGGGGTGGTCATAAGTTCAATTGACCTTATGTCCGCTAACGATATGTCACCCCACCATCACATTATTGCATTGCCATCGAGCTTTGATTCGTGTGCAAAGTTTCAATCAATCTTATGGCCATTCAAAGTGGTAATAAGCCCAATTGACCTTATGGCCGTTGACCTTATGTCATCACACCATCACACTAATGCATTGTCATCGAGCCTTGATACGTGTGCAAAGTTTCAATCAAACCTATGGCCATTCAAAGTGGTAATAAGGCCTTGGCCTTATGGCCGTTGACCTTATGTCACCACACCATCACACTAATGCATTGCCATCGAGCCTTGATACGTGCGCAAAGCTTCAATCAAACTTATGGTCATTCAAAGTGGTAATAAGGCCAATTGGCCTTATGGCCGCTGAGCTTATGTCACCAAACCAACACATTAATGCATTGTCGTCGGTCCTTGATACGTATGCAAAGCTTCAAATTAATCAGACTTCTAGAAACCGGTGAAAATTAAGCTCGAAAATTCCGTTACACAGATACAGGCCAAGCTAGTAAAAGCGTGTTAATAAAGGAATTCGTTTTTCGCATTATGTGCAAGGTTTCAAATCTATGGCCATTTGGGGTGGTCATAAGTTCATTTCACCTTATGTCCGTTAACCTTATGTCACCCCACCATCACACTATTGCATTGTCATCGAGCCTTGATACGTGTGCAAAGTTTCAATCAAACTTATGGCCATTCAAAGTGGTAATGAGGCCAATTGACCTTATGGCCGTTGACCTTATGTCACCACACCATCACATTAATGCGTTGTCATCGAGCCTTGATACGTGTGCAAAGCTTCAATCAAACCTATGGCCATTCAAAGTGGTAATAAAGCCAATTGACCTTACGGCCGTTGACCTTATATCAACGAACCACCACATTAATGCATTGTCATCGGTCCTTGATACGTATGCAAAGTTTCAAATTAATCAGACTACTAGAAACCGGTGAAAATTAAGCCCAAAGATTCCGTTGCATAGATACAGGCCAAGCTAATAAAAGCGTGTTAAAAAGGGATCCAGTATGCTCTTTCGTAGATTTGCCATGCATCCACGTCTAATATTAATAAAGGAATGCGTTGTTTGCATTATGTGCAAGGTTTCAAATCTATGGCCATTCGGGGTGGTCATAAGTGCAATTGACCTTATGTCCGTTAACCTTATGTCACCGCACCATCACATTAATGCATTGTCATCGAGCCTTGATAAGTGTGCAAAGTTTCAATCAAACTTATGGCCATTCAAAGTGGTAATAAGGCCAACTGACCATATGGCCGTTGACCTTATGTCACCACACCATCACATTAATGCATTGTCATCGAGCCTTGATAAGTGTGCAAAGTTTCAATCAAACTTATGGCCATTCAAAGTGGTAATAAGGCCAATTGACCTTACGGCCGTTGACCTTATGTCACAACACCATCACATTAATGCATTGTCATCGGTCCTTGATACGTATGCAAAGTTTCAAATTAATCAGACTTCTAGAAACCGGTGAAAATTAAGCTCAAAAATTCCGTTACATAGATACAGGCCAATTGACCTTATGGCCGTTGACCCTATGTCACCACACCATCACATTAATGCATTGTCATCGAGTCTTGATACATGTGCAAAGTCTCAATAAAACTTATGGCCATTCAAAGTGGTATTAAGGCCAATTGACTTTATGGCCGTTGACCTTATGTCACCACACCATCACATTAATGCATTGTCATCGACCCTTGATACATGTGCAAAGTTTCAATCAAACCTATGGCCATTCAAAGTGGTAATAAGGCCAATTGACCTTATGGCCGTTGACCTTATGTCACAACACCATCACATTAATGCATTGTCATCGGTCCTTGATACGTATGCAAAGTTTCAAATTAATCAGACTTCTAGAAACCGGTGAAAATTAAGCTCAAAAATTCCGTTACATAGATAGAGGCCAAGCTAATAAAAGCGTGTTAAAAAGGGCTCCAGTATGCTCTTTCGTAGATGTGCCATGCATCCACTTCTAGCATTAATAAAGGAATGCGTTTTTCGCATTGTGTGCAAGGTTTCAAATCTATGGCAATTTGGGGTGGTCATAAGTTCAATTGACCTTATGGCCGTTGACCTTATGTCACCACACCATCACATTAATGCATTGTCATCGAGCCTTGGTACGTGTGCAAAGTTTCAATCAAACTTATGGCCATTCAAAGTGGTAATAAGGCCAATTGACCTTATGGCCGTTGACCTTATGTCACCACACCATCACATTAATGCATTTTCATCGAGCCTTAAAACGTGTGCAAAGTTTCAATCAAACTTATTGCCATTCATAGTGGTAATAAGGCCAATTGACCTTATGGCCGTTGACTTTATGTCAACACACCATCACACTAATTCATTGTCATCGAGGCTTGATACGTGTGCAAAGTTTCAATCAAACTTATTGCCATTCATAGTGGTAATAAGGCCAATTGACCTTATGGCCGTTGACTTTATGTCAACACACCATCACATTAATTCATTGTCATCGAGGCTTGATACGTGTGCAAAGTTTCAATCAAACTTATGGCCATTCAAAGTGGTAATAAGGCCAATTGAACTTATGGCCGTTGACCTTATGTCACCACACCATCACATTAATGCATTGTCATCGAGCCTTGATACGTGTGCAACGTTTCAATCAAACTTATGGCCATTCAAAGTGGTAATAAGGCCAATTGACCTTATGGCCGTTGACCTTATGTCACCACACCATCACATTAATGCATTGTCATCGAGCCTTAAAACGTGTGCAAAGTTTCAATCAAACTTATTGCCATTCATAGTGGTAATAAGGCCAATTGACCTTATGGCCGTTGACTTTATGTCAACACACCATCACATTAATTCATTGTCATCGAGGCTTGATACGTGTGCAAAATTTCAATCAAACTTATGGCCATTCAAAGTGGTAATAAGGCCAATTGACCTTATGGCCGTTGATCTTATGTCATCACACCATCACATTAATGCATTTTCATCGAGCCTTGATACGTGTGCAAAGCTTTAGTCAAACTTATTGCCATTCAAAGTGGTAATAAGGCCAATTGACCTTATGGCCGTTGACCTTATGTAACCACACCATCACATTAATGCATTGTCATCGAGCCTTGATACGTGTTCTAGATTTCAATCAAACTTATGGCCATTCAAAGTGGTAATAAGGCCAATTGACCTTATGGCCGTTGACCTTGTGTCACCACACCATCACATTAATGCATTGTCATCGTTCCTTGATACGTATGCAAAGTTTCAAATTAATCAGACTTCTAGAAACCGGTGAAAATTAAGCTCAAAGATTCCGTTACATAGATACAGGCCAAACTAATAAAGCGTGTTAAATAAATAATAGGTAAAAAAAACTACAAAAACACGCTTTTATAGCTAACCGAACTAAAAAATAGAAAATAATTTTCAGTTAAAGAAAGTTTATATAACAGTAGTAGAGGGTCAAACAATCACCTCAAAACGAAATTATAATAAAATTTAAGTTACTAACAGAATAATATAATTCACAGTAAAAAGCGTGGGGTGCATTTGACTACATTTCATATCTTTCCTCTCAGATAGTTGCCAATAGAATGATTGTAACATTCAATATCAAGCACCCCACGTTTTTTACTGTGAATGAAATTATTCTGTTAATAACTTAAATTTTATTATAATTTCATTTGAAGTGATTAACTATTAAGAATTGTTTGACCTTCTACTACTGTTATATAAACTCTTTTTAATTGAAAATTATTTTCTATTTTTTAGTTCGTTTAGCTATAAAAGCGTGTTTTTTAGTTTTCTTAAACTATTATTTATTTTTAATTTTTTAGTTCAAGTAATTTTAAAAGTTTTAGACGAGAGTGATGGAACCTCGAAACGCCAGCGGTCCATGGATGAATCCAACCCCACGGCACCGAAAAGGGCCAAGACGCAGGGAGGCTGGATGCGGTCTTTCGCCGAAATTGCCAAGGGTCGGCAGATCATTGGCATTATTATCGAGAGCAGCGAAGATGGCAGGATCCCGAAACAACAGTGGAAGTGGATCGAGGCCGCGCTCGCTACGGTGGCCGCTAAGGTTAAGAAAGACAACCCTAGTCCACCGCCATCTTACACCGATGCAGGGTGGTTCCTGGGCAATATCAAGCTAATTGCCTGTGACGACGCCAGGTCGGTAAACCTCTATAGGGCCGCCGTCACGCTGATTAGGGTGGTATATCCGAGCGCGTGCCTCAAGGTAGTGGAGGCGCGTGATATCCCCTCACGACCAAGGGCTACAGCCTGGGTTCCAGTGACGCCAACGGCTCAGCTGACATCCTGGAGCTGCTCCAGGAGTACAAACCGCCACAGGTTTAGAAGTCAACCCGGATAAAACCGAGCTTTTCCTCTTCACGAGGAGGTACAAAGTACCAAATCTTACACCGCCAAGAATTGGGGTACGTTCTTAGCTTTTAGCGATCAAGTATTGTATTTGGGAGTCATTCTGGATAGGAAACTGTTATGGAGTTACCATATAGTGGAGCGATCCAAGAAGGCAGCAGCAGAGCTGTTCACCTGCAAGAGGGCAATTGGCACCTCCTGGGGATTCTCCCCTAAGGTGACCTACTGGATTTACACAGCCATTGTGCGCCCGGCTCTTCTTTATGGTGCCTAGGTCTGGTGGCCGGCACTAGCTAAAGTACCTATCTTAAAATGCTTCAAAAGGTGCAACGGAGTTCGGAGCCTTGCATTACCGGGGTTATCGGCTCCACTCCAGATTCCGTTACATACATACATGGATATATAGATAGATACAGGGCAAGCTCATAAAAGTCTGTTAAAAAGGGCTCCAGTATGCTCTTTCATAGATGTGCAATGCATCCACTTCTATCATTAATAAAGGAATACGTTTTTCGCATTATGTGCAAGGTTTCAAATCTATGGCAATTTGGGGTGGTCATAAGTTCAATTGACCTTATGTCCGTTAACCTTATGTTACCCCACCTTCACAATATTGCATTGCCACCGAGCCTCGATACGTGTGCAAAGTTTCAATCAAACTTATGGCCATTGATCTTATGTCACCACACCATCACATTAATGCATTTTCATCGAGCCTTGATACGCGTGCAAAGTTTCAATCAAACTTATGGCCATTCAAAGTGGTAATAAGGCCAATTGACCTCATGGCCGTTGAACTTATGTCACCACACCATCACATTAATGCATTGTCATCGAGCTTTGATACGTGTGCAAAGTTTCAATCAAACTTATGGCCATTCAAAGTGGTAATAAGGCCAACTGACCTTATGGCCGTTGAACTTATGTCACCATACCATCACATCAATCAAACTTATGGCCATTCAAAGTGGTAATAAGGCCAATTGAGCTTATGGCCGTTGACCTTATGTCACCACACCATCGCATTAATGCATTGTCATCGAGCCTTGATACCTGTGCAAAGTTTCAATCAAACTTATGGCCATTCAAAGTGGTAATAAGGCCAATTGGCCTTATGGCCGTTGAACTTATGTCACCATAACATCACATCAATCAAACTTATGGCCATTCAAAGTGGTAATAAGGCCAATTGACTTTATGGCCGTTGACCTTATGTCACCACACCATCACATTAATGTATTGTAATCGGTCCTTGATACGTATGAAAAGTTTCAAATAAATCAGACTTCTAGAAACCGGTGAAGTTTAGGCTCAAAGATTCCGTAACATAGATACAGGCCAAGCTAATAAAAGCGTGTTAAAAAGGGCTCCAGTATGCTCTTTCGTAGATGTGCCATGCATCCACTTCTAGCATTAATAAAGAAATGCGTTTTTCGCATTATGTTCAAGGTTTCAAATCTATGGCCATTTGGGGTGGTCATAAGTTCAACTTACCTTATGTCCGTTAACCTTATGTCACCCCACCATTACATTATTGCATTGTCATCGAGCCTTGATACGTGTGCAAAGTTTCAATCAACCTCATGGCCATTCAAAGTGGTAATGAGGCCAATTGACCTTATGGCCGTTGACCTTATGTCACCACACCATCACATTAATGCATTGCCATCGAGCTTGGATACGTGTGCAAAGATTCAATCAAACCTATGGTCATTCAAAGTGGTAATAAGGCCAATTGCCGTATGGCCGTTGACCTTATGTCACCACACGATCACATTAATTCATTGTGATCCGTCCTTGATACGTATGCAAAGTTTCAAATTAATAAGACTTTTAGAAACCGGTGAAAATTAAGCTCGAAGATTCCGTTACATAGATACAGGCCAAGCTAATAAAAGCGTGTTAAAAAGGGCTCCAGTATGCTCTTTCGTAGATGTGCCATGCATCCACTTCTAGCATTAATAATGGAATGCGTTTTTCGCATTATGTGCAAGGCTTCAAATATATGGCCATTTGGGGTGGTCATAAGTTCAATTGACCGTATGTCCGTTAACCTTATGTCAACCCACCATCACATAATTGCATTGTTATCGAGCCTTGATATGTGTGCAAAGTTTCAATCAAATGGCCATTCAAAGTGGTAATACGGCCAATTGACCTTATGGCCGTTGATCTTATGTCACCACACCATCGCATTAATGCATTGTCATCGAGCCTTGATACGTGTGCAAAGTTTCAATCAAACTTATGGCCATTCAAAGTGGTAATAAGGCCAATTGACCTTATGGCCGTTGAACTTATGTCACCATACCATCACATCAATCAAACTTATGGCCATTCAAAGTGGTAATAAGGCCAATTGACCTTATGGCCGTTGACCTTTTGTCACCACACCATCACATTAATGCATTGTCATCGAGCTTTGATACGTGTGCATAGTTTCAATCAAACTTATGGCCATTCAAAGAGGTAATAAGACCAATTGACCTTATGGCCGTTGACCTTATGTCACCACATCATCACATTAATGCATTGTCATCGAGCCTTGATACGTGTGCAAAGTTTCAATCAAACCTATGGCCATTCAAATTGGTAATAAGGCCAATTGACCTTATGGCCGTTGACCTTATATCACAACACCATCACATTAATGCATTGTCATCGAGCCTTGATACGTGTGCAAAGCTTCAATCAAACTTATGGCCATTCAAAGTCATGTCACCACACCAACACATTAATGCATTGTCATCGGTCCTTGATACGTATGCAAAGCTTCAAATTAATCAGACTTCTAGAAACCGGTGAAAATTAAGCTCGAAAATTCCGTTACATAGATACAGGCCAAGCTAATAAAAGCGTGTTAATAAAGGAATTCGTTTTTCGCATTATGTGCAAGGTTTCAAATCTATGGCCATTTAGGGTGGTCATAAGTTCAATTCACCTTATGTCCGTTAACCTTATGTCACCCCACCATCACACTATTGCATTGTCATCGAGCCTTGATACGTGTGCAAAGTTTTAATCAAACTTATGGCCATTCAAAGTGGTAATGAGGCCAATTGACCTTATGGCCGTTGACCTTATGTCACCACACCATCACACTAATGCGTTGTCATCGAGCCTTGATACGTGTGCAAAGCTTCAATCAAACCTATGGCCATTCAAAGTGGTAATAAAGCCAATTGACCTTACGGCCGTTGACCTTATGTCACCACACCACCACATTAATGCATTGTCATCGGTCCTTGATACGTATGCAAAGTTTCAAATTAATCAGACTTCTAGAAACCGGTGAAAATTAAGCTCAAAGATTCCGTTGCATAGATACAGGCCAAGCTAATAACAACGTGTTAAAAAGGGCTCCAGTATGCTCTTTCGTAGATGTGCCATGCATCCACTTCTAGCATTAATAAAGGAATGCGTTGTTTGCATTATGTGCAACGTTTCAAATCTATGGCCATTCGGGATGGTCATAAGTGCAATTGACCTTATGTCCGTTAACCTTATGTCACCGCACCATCACATTATTGCATTGTCATCGAGCCTTGATACGTGTGCAAAATTTAAAGTAAACTTATGGCTATTCAAAGTGGTAATAAAGCCAATTGACCTTATGGCCGTTGACCCTATGTCCCCACACCATCACATTAATGCATTGTCATCGAGTTTTGATACGTGTGCAAAGTCTCAATCAAACTTATGACCATTCAAAGTGGTATTAAGGCCAATTGATCTTATGGCCGTTGACCTTATGTCACCACACAATCACATTAATGCATTGTCATCGACCCTTGATACGTGTGCAAAGTTTCAATCAAACCTATGGCCATTCAAAGTGGTAATAAGGCCAATTGACCTTATGGCCGTTGACCTTATGTCACAACACCATCACATTAATGCATTGTCATCGGTCCTTTATACGTATGCAAAGTTTCAAATTAATCAGACTTCTAGAAACCGGTGAAAATTAAGCTCAAAAATTCCGTTACATAGATAGAGGCCAAGCTAATAAAAGCATGTTAAAAAGGGCTCCAGTATGCTCTTTCGTAGATGTGCCATGCATCCACTTCTAGCATTAATAAAGGAATGCGTTTTTCGCATTGTGTGCAAGGTTTCAAACCTATGGCCATTTGGGGTGGTCATAAGTTCAATTGACCTTACGGCCGTTGACCTTATGTCACCACACCATCACATTAATGCATTGTCATCGAGCCTTGATACGAGTGCAAAGTTTCAATCAAACTTATGGCCATTCATAGTGGTAACAAAACCAATTGACCTTATGGCCTTTGACTTTATGTCACCACACCATCACATTAATGCATTGTCATCGAGCCTTGATACGTGTGCAAAGTTTAAATCAAACTTATTGCCATACAAAGTGGTAATAAGGCCAATTGACCTTATGGCCGTTGACCTTATGTCACCACACCATCACATTAATGCATTGTCATCGAGCCTTGATACGAGTGCAAAGTTTCAATCAAACTTATGGCCATTCATAGTGGTAACAAGGCCAATTGACCTTATGGCCGTTGACTTTATGTCACCACACCATCACATTAATGCATTTTCATCGGGCCTTGATACGTGTGCAAAGTTTCAATCAAACTTATTGCCATTCAAAGTGGTAATAAGGCCAATTGACCTTATGGCCGTTGATCTTATGTAACCACACCATCACATTAATGCATTGTCATCGAGCCTTGATACGTGTGCTAGATTTCAATCAAACTTATGGCCATTCAAAGTGGTAATAAGGCCAATTGACCTTATGGCCGTTGACCTTATGTCACCACACCATCACATTAATGCATTGTCATCGTTCCTTGATACGTATGCAAAGTTTAAAATTAATCAGACTTCTAGAAACCGGTGAAAATTAAGCTCAAAGATTCCGTTACATAGATACAGGCCAAACTAATAAAAGCGTGTTAAATAAATAATAGGTAAAAAAACTAAAAAAACACGCTTTTATAGCTAACCGAACTAAAAAATAGAAATAAATTTTCAGTTAAGGAGAGTTTATATAACAGTAGTAGAGGGTCAAACAATCACCTCAAAATGAAATTATAATAAAATTTAAGTTACTAACAGAATAATTTAATTCACAGTAAAAAGCGTGGGGTGCATTTGACTACATTTCATATCTTTCCTCTCAGATAGTTGCTAATAGAATGATTGTAACATTCAATATCAAGCACCCCACGTTTTTTACTGTGAATTAAATTATTCTGTTAATAACTTAAATTTTAGTATAATTTCATTTGAGGTGATTAACTATTAAGAATTGTTTGACCTTCTACTACTGTTATATAAACTCTTTTTAATTGAAAATTATTTCTATTTTTTAGTTCGGTTAGCTATAAAAGCGTGTTTTTTTTAGTTTTTTTAAACTATTATTTATTTTTAATTTTTTAGTTCAAGTAATTTTAAAAGTTTTAGACGAGAGTGATGGAAACTTGAAACGCCAGCGGTCCATGGATGAATCCAACCCCACGGCAGCGAAAAGGGCCAAGACGCAGGGAGGCTGGACGCGGTCTTTCGCCGAAATTGCCAAGGGTCGGCAGATCATTGGCATTATTAACGAGAGCAGCGAAGATGGCAGGATCCCGAAACAACAGTGGAAGTGGATCGAGGCCGCGCTCGCTACGGTGGCCATTAAGGTTAAGAGAGACAACCCTGGTCCACCGCCATCTTACACCGATTCAGGGTGGTTCCTGGGCAATGTCAAGCTAATTGCCTGTGACGACGCCAGGTCGGTAAACCTCTATAGGGCCGCCGTCACGCTGATTGGGGTGGTATATCCGGGCGCGTGCCTCAAGGTAGTGGAGGCGCGGGATATCTCCTCACGACCAAGGGCTAAAGCCTGGGTTCCAGTGACGCCAACGGACCCAGCTGACATCCTGGAGCTGCTCCAGGAGTACAAAACGCCACAGGTTTAGAAGTCAACCCGGATAAAACCGAGCTTGTCCTCTTCACAAGGAGGTACAACGTACCAAATCTTACACCGCCAAGAATTGGGGGTACGTTCTTAGCTTTTAGCGATCAAGTATTGTATTTGGGAGTCATTCTGGATAGGAAGCTGTTATGGAGTGACCATATAGTGGACCGATCCAAGAAGGCAGCAGCAGAGCTGTTCACCTGCAAGAGGGCAATTGGCACCTCCTGGGGATTCTCCCCTAAGGTGACCTAATGGATTTACACAGCCATTGTGCGCCCGGTTCTTCTTTATGGTGCCTAGGTCTGGTGGCCTGCACTAGCTAAAAGTACCTATCTTAAAATGCTTCAAAAGGTGCAATGGAGTTCGGAGTTCTAAGTTACCGGGGCCCTCGGCTACACTCCAGATTCCGTTACATACATACATGGATATATAGATAGATACAGGGCAAGCTCATAAAAGTCTGTTAAAAAGGGCTCCAGTATGCTCTTTCATAGATGTGCAATGCATCCACTTCTATCATTAATAAAGGAATGCGTTTTTCGCATTATGTGTAAGGTTTCAAATCTATGGCAATTTGGGGTGGTCATAAGTTCAATTGACCTTATGTCCGTTAACCTTATGTTACCCCACCATCACATTATTACATTGTCATCGAGCCTTGATACGTGTGCAAAGTTTCAATCAAACTTATGGCCATTCAAAGTCGTAATAAGGCCAATTGACCTTATGGGCGTTGACCTTATGTCACGCCACCATCACATTATTACAATGTCATCGAGCCTTGATACCTGTGCAAAGTTTCAATCAAACTTATGGCCATTCAACGTGGTAATAAGGCCAACTGACCTTATGGCCGTTGATCTTATGTCACCACTCCATCACATTAATACTTTGTCATCGGTCCTTGATACGTATTCATTCATTCATTCATTCATTTATTAGAAATTACATTAGTACAGTAAGATAATATATATTTTATAGTACAACAAACAGTGTCATGGATATGTATTTAACAAGATTGAATAAAATTTTGGAATAAAAAGGGATACAAGTATTACTAAAGTTAACCTAAGTGAATGATGTTATACAAAGTACAGTAGTAGTGATATAAAATATATGGAGATATAGTAGACAACTTAAAGACATTTAATTAAAACTATACTCAAAGTAAACGACTTAGGAAAAAATTGAGTAAAAAAGAAAAAAAAAAAAACAAAATGGTCAGACTAAGATTAATGTGTAGAGAAATAATTGAAAAGAATGCGCTTAAATTTCTTTGGTTTACATTGTTCCTTATTGCAGCTGGGATTGTGTTCCATATACGAATGGTGTTGACGAAAAACAGCCTGCCTTGTAGAGACAACAAAATTGAAGCTGGGTACAACTATACTACATGACCTGAGAGATCTAGCAAATGTGAGTTTTTCATATAAGTACGGTGGCGATTTAGTAGAAATCAACCCGAACAAGAAGATTACACTTCTAGCCTTCTGATAGGCAAATATGTCACATCCTAAGAGTTGAGACCGCCACGCAGAAATATGATCGAACCTGCGTAACCCAAATATGTAGCGAGTTAACTGATTAAAGGCAATCTCAATTTTATGTGCAGAGCACGAATCTAATTTGTTGTAAACTAGCTCAGAGTAGGTTATTATTGGAGACATAAGCTGTACCGCAAGCTTTCTTCTAATATGAGGAGGCGTAAACGGTGCAGATTGCCTCAGATTGCGCAATGTACCATAGACTTTACCAACAACAGAGTTGATATGGTCAACACAAGTTAGGTTTGAGTTAATTACGAAACCCAGATTTGTGATTTTAGTAACAGTTTGTAGAGCAGAATTACCAATGCATATAGTAGGAGTTAGTACATCGACGACCTTTTTCTTAGAAATAGGTAATACGAACGATTTATTAGCATTAATGCAAAGACCATTACTATTGGCCCAGACTGCACGCATGATAGGTCATTATTTACTTTGACACAAAGTGTGCTTAGATTCGCGAAACTACCAGATAAATACATTTGTATATCATCTGCATACGCATGCATGCTCATGTGCTTACACACTGAAAAAATGTTCGTTTATAAAAATACTAAATAATAAGGGCCCAAGGATGAAGCCCTGCGGAACACCTTGGGATAAGTTTTCACACCCGACACTTCACCTCCTGTGTTGACAAATTGAGCTCTTCCGGTTAAATAACTATCCATTAACATCAAGGCGCTTTTAGTAAATCCGAAGTATAGCTGTAGTTTATAACAGAGCAACTCGTGGTCGACAAAGTCGAAAGCTTTTGAAAAGTCTAGTAAGCAGAGCAGGGTGAGCTGGTTATTATCGAAGGGTATTCGGATATCATCGATTACTTTTAGTAATGCAGTTGCACAGCTGTGATTAGCTCTAAAACCCGACTGGTACGGCGAAAGTAGAATATGCCTCAAAATTTGTGAGTTGATTTGATCTGCTAGTAGCCTTTCAAAAACGTTAGATAATACTGGCAGAATGCTTATGGGTCGATAATCAGTGACTGAGCTCGCAGACCGTTTTTTAGGAACAGGTTTAACTATGGCACATTTCCACGACTCAGGAAAGCAAGATGTCGTAATGCAGTGGTTAAGAATGTGCGTAAGGGTACTCAACACAAATGGTAACATAATTTTTATAAATTTAATTGGTACACCATCCGTTCCAGTTGCGTTGGAAGCTGCGTAGAATACTTCTTACTACCTCACATTCAGTAACCGCAGTGAATTCGAATGGACTTCCAGAGAAACACACAGAACCATTTGGAACAAAATTACCAAAGTCAACACCAACCACGGAACTATGCACAAACGCGTCATTAAGGGTATCTGCATTCAAAGTACAATCTTGCCTTTTATTTCCATATATTCGAAGACTCTTTAAATTACGCCAAAGTGATTTAAGAGGTAATGAGGGATTTAGCCTTGAGGTGAAGAAATTACATTTTTAGTTTCTTATAATCCTAGTAGCAGTGTTTCTAGCGATTCTGTAGGCCTGCCATGCTACATCAGTTTTAATCCTCCTCCACGATTTGTATGCCTTATTGCGCGCTTTAATTGCAGAAATAACTTGGCCGTTATACCAGGGACAGGACCTATTTGTAGGGTTGCTATAGCGAGTGGGGACATGCTTGTTATAGGCGTCTAGGATCTTATTATTAAGAAACTCAAGTTTTTCGTTGGCAGTAACGAGGCGCCAACATTCACTGAAATCAACTTGGGAAAAATCGGAGTACAAAGCATTGTTGTCAAGAAAACGATAATCCCTAAAAGCAAAAGAGCTATTTGCGTCACAGCGGTCAAAGTTAAAGTCAAAGGAACAAAAGATAAGGTATGCAAAGTTTCAAATTAATCAGACTTCTAGAAACCGGTGAAAATTAAGCTCAAAGATTCCGTTACATAGATAGAGGCCAAGCTAATAAAAGCGTGTTAAAAAGGGCTCCAGTATGCTCTTCCGTAGATGTGCCATGCATCCACTTCTATCATTAATAAAGGCATGCGCTTTTCGCATTATGCGCAAGGTTTCAAATCTATGGCCATTTGGGGTGGGCTAAGTTCAATTGACCTTATGTCCGCAAACTATATAACTATATCTCACCCCACCATCACATTGTTAAGTGTGCAAAGTTTCAATCAAACCTATGGCCATTCAAAGTGGTAATAAGGCCAATTGACCTTATGGCCGTTGACCTTATGTCACAAAACCTCACATTAATGCATTGTCATCGAGCCTTGATACGTGTGCACAGTTTCAATCAAACTTATGGCCATTCAAAGTGGTAATAAGGCCAATTGACCTTATGGCCGTTGACCTTATGTCACCACACCAACACATTAATGCATTGTCATCGGTCCTTGATACGTATGCAAAGCTTCAAATTAATCAGACTTCTAGAAACCGGTGAAAATTAAGCTCGAAAATTCCGTTACATAGATACAGGCCAAGCTAATAAAAGCGTGTTAATAAAGGAATTCGTTTTTCGCATTATGTGCAAGGTTTCAAATCTATGGCCATTTGGGGTGGTCATAAGTTCAATTCACCTTATGTCCGTTAACCTTATGTCACCCCACCATCACATTATTGCATTGTCTTCGAGCCTTGATACGTGTGCAAAGTTTCAATCAAACTTATGGCCATTCAAAGTGGTTGTTTAGGCCACCAGCCTAAATATTCGCTACCACCCTAATGCACATTTTTTGGCAATATTATTATTTACCGGTAACGGCCCACCCCTGTCGGCGCTAACTTCAAAGGGGAAAAACTCGACGAAAGTTGGCTATCGGCAGGTGGTGCGGACCTTTTTCGTTTTTAAATATTTCTTTTCTATTTTGGAACGTTTACGAGCCAGCAGCTAGCCCAAGGTGAGTTATCCAAACCAACCATTTTTCATTTTTTTCTAAGTTGCGATTCTCATTATAATTAATATTTGAGATAACTAATTTTCCTACATGTGAATTTGCCAAGTGCATAGTAAAGTGTGCTGTAATTAATTCTCCGCTTTGTGGGGTTATATATTTTTACAATTTAATATTTGCGATTGTTATTGAATCTAGATTTCCAATTAATCACTTGCCTAAATTTAAATGTGCACATGCCCTGTGGATTTGAATTAATTTGAATTTGTTAAACCCCTTGCAATAAACAAAGCAAAGAGTGTCCTTTTTAATATAGTGAATAAAATTGTTATTGTGTGATACTAATTCGGTCTTTTCTTTTCTTTTATTTGCGACGCACCCGCCCGACTTCCTGGGTCTCCACTGCCACGCAAAACAGTGGTAATGAGGCCAATTGACCTTATGGACGTTGACCTTATGTCACCACACCATCACATTAATGCATTGTCATCGAGCCTTGATACGTGTGCAAAGTTTCAATCAAACCTATGGCCATTCAAAGTGGTAATAAAGCCAATTGACCTTACGGCCGTTGACCTTATGTCACCACACCACCACATTAATGCATTGTCATCGGTCCTTGATACGTATGCAAAGTTTCAAATTAATCAGACTTCTAGAAAATGGTGCAAATTAAGCTCAAAGATTCCGTTACATAGATACAGGCCAGACTAATAAAAGCGTGTTAAATAAATATTATTTTAAAAAAACTAAAAAAAACACGCTTTTATAGCTAACCGAACTAAAAAATAGAAAATAATTTTCAGTTAAAAAGAGTTTATATAACAGTAGTAGAGGGTCAGACAATGCTTTATAGTTAATCACCTCAAAATGAAATTATAATAAAATTTAAGTTACTAACAGAATAATTTTATTCACAGTAAAAACGTGGGGTGCATTTGACTACATTTCATATCTTTCCTCTCAGATAGTTGCCAATAGAATGATTGTAACATTCAATATCAAGCACCCCACGTTTTTTACTGTGAATTAAATTATTCTGTTAATAACTTAAATTTTATTATAATTTCATTTGAGGTGATTAACTATTAAGAATTGTTTGACCTACTACTGTTATATAAACTCTTTTAATTGAAAATTATTTCTATTTTTTAGTTCGGTTAGCTATAAAAGCGTGTTTTTTTTTTAGTTTTTTTAAACTATTATTTATTTTTAATTTTTTAGTTCAAGTAATTTTAAAAGTTTTAGACGAGAGTGATGGAAACTTGAAACGCCAGCGGTCCATGGATGAATCCAACCCCACGGCAGCGAAAAGGGCCAAGACGCAGGGAGGCTGGACGCGGTCTTTCGCCGAAATTTCCAAGGGTCGGCAGATCATTGGCATTATTAACGAGAGCAGCGAAGATGGCAGGATCCCGAAACAACAGTGGAAGTGGATCGAGGCCGCGCTCGCTACGGTGGCCATTAAGGTTAAGAAAGACAACCCTGGTCCACCGCCATCTTACACCGATGCAGGGTGGTTCCTGGGCAATGTCAAGTTAATTGCCTGTGACGACGCCAGGTCGGTAAACCTCTATAGGGCCGCCGTCACGCTGATTGGGGTGGTATATCCGGGCGCGTGCCTCAAGGTAGTGGAGGCGCGGGATACCCCCTCACGACCAAAGGCTAGAGCCTGGGTTCCAGTGACGCCAGCGGACCCAGCTGACATCCTGGAGCTGCTCCAGGAGTACAAAACGCCACAGGTTTAGAAGTCAACCCGGATAAAACCGAGCTTGTCCTCTTCACGAGGAGGTACAAAGTACCAAATCTTACACCGCCAAGAATTGGGGGTACGTTCTTAGCTTTTAGCGATCAAGTATTGTATTTGGGAGTCATTCTGGATAGGAAGCTGTTATGGAGTGACCATATAGTGGACCGATCCAAGAAGGCAGCAGCAGAGCTGTTCACCTGCAAGAGGGCAATTGGCACCTCCTGGGGATTCTCCCCTAAGGTGACCTACTGGATTTACACAGCCATTGTGCGCCCGGTTCTTCTTTATGGTGCCTAGGTCTGGTGGCCTGCACTAGCTAAAAGTACCTATCTTAAAATGCTTCAAAAGGTGCAATGGAGTTCGGAGTTCTGAGTTACTGGGGCTCTCGGCTCCACTCCAGATTCCGTTACATACATACATGGATATATAGATAGATACAGGGCAAGCTCATAAAAGTCTGTTAAAAGGGCTCCAGTATGCTCTTTCATAGATGTACAATGCATCCACTTCTATCATTAATAAAGGAATGCGTTTTCGCATTATGTGCAAGGTTTCAAATCTATGGCAATTTGGGGTGGTCATAAGTTCAATTGACCTTATGTCCGTTAACCTTATGTTACCCCACCATCACATTATTACATTGTCATCGAGCCTTGATACGTGTGCAAAGTTTCAATCAAACTTATGGCCATTCAAAGTCGTAATAAGGCCAATTGACCTTATGGGCGTTGACCTTATGTCACCCCACCATCACATTATTACATTGTCATCGAGCCTTGATACGTGTGCAAAGTTTCAATCAAACTTATGGCCATTCAACGTGGTAATAAGACCAATTGACCTTATGGCCGTTGACCTTATGTCACCACACCATCACATTAATGCACAAATGGTAAAATAATTTTTATAAATTTAATTGGTACACCATCCGTTCCAGTTGCGTTGGACTTTGTTTTAGGAATACTTCTTACTACCTCACATTCAGTAACCGCAGTGAATTCGAATGGACTTCCAGAGAAACACACAGAACCATTTGGAACAAAATTACCAAAGTCAACACCAACCACGGAACTATGCACAAACGCGTCATTAAGGGTATCTGCATTCAAAGTACAATCTTGCCTTTTATTTCCATATATTCGAAGACTCTTTAAATTACGCCAAAGAGATTTAAGAGGTAATGAGGGATTTAGCCTTGAGGTGAAGAAATTTCATTTTTAGTTTCTTATAATCCTAGTAGCAGTGTTTCAAGCGATTCTGTAGGCCTGCCATGCTACATCAGTTTTAAACCTCCTCCACGATTTGTATGCCTTATTGCGCGCTTAATTGCAGAAATAACTTGGCCGTTATACCAGGGACAGGACCTATTTGTAGGGTTGCTATAGCGAGTGGGTACATGCTTGTTATAGGCGTCTAGGATCTTATTATTAAGAAACTCAAGTTTTTCGTTGGCAGTAACGAGGCGCCAACATTCACTGAAATCAACTTGGGAAAAATCGGAGTACAAAGCATTGTTGTCAAGAAAACGATAATCCCTAAAAGCAAAAGAGCTATTTGCGTCACAGCGGTCAAATTTAAAGTCAAAGGAACAAAAGATAAGGTATGCAAAGTTTCAAATTAATCAGACTTCTAGAAACCGGTGAAAATTAAGCTCAAAGATTCCGTTACATAGATACAGGCCAAGCTAATAAAAGCGTGTTAAAAAGGGCTCCAGTATGCTCTTTCGTAGATGTGCCATGCATCCACTTCTATCATTAATAAAGGCATGCGCTTTTCGCTTTATGTGCAAGATTTCAAATCTATGGCCATTTGGGGTGGGCATAAGTTCAATTGACCTTATGTCCGCAAACCATATCTCACCCCACCATCACATTATTGCATTGCCATCGAGCTTCGATACGTGCGCAAAGTTTCAATCAAACTTATGGCCATTCAAAGTGGTAATAAGGCCAATTGACCTTATGGCCGTTGACCTTATGTCACCACACGATCACACTAATGCATTGTCATCGAGCCTTGATACGTGTGCAAAGTTTCAATCAAACCTATGGCCATTCAAAGTGGTAATAAGGCTTTGGCCTTATGGCCGTTGACCTTATGTCACCACACCATCACACCAATGCATTGTCATCGAGCCTTGATACGTGTGCAAAGTTTCAATCAAACCTATGGCCATTCAAAGTGGTAATATGGCCAATTGACCTTATGGACGTTGACCTTATGTCACCACACCATCACACTAATGCATTGTCATCGAGCCTTGATACGTGTGCAAAGTTTCAATCCAACCTATGGCCATTCAAAGTGGTAATAAGGCCTTGGCCTTATGGCCATTGACCTTATGTCACCACACCATCACATTAATGCTTCGTCATCGGTCCTTGATACGTACGCAAAGTTTCAATCAAACCTATGGCCATTCAAAGTGGTAATAAGGCCTTGGCCTTATGGCCGTTGACCTTATGTCACCACACCATCACACTAATGCATTGTCATCGAGCTTTGATACGTGTGCAAAGTTTCAATCAAACCTTTGGCCATTCAAAGTGGTAATAAGGCCAATTGAATTTATGGCCGTTGACCTTATGTCACCACACCATCACATTAATGCATTGTCATCGAGCCTTGATACGTGCGCAAAGTTTCAATCAAACCTATGGCCATTCAAAGTGGCAATAAGGCCTTGGCCTTATGGCCGTTGATCTTATGTCACCACACCATCACATTAACGCATTGTCATCGAGCCTTGATACGTGTGCAAAGTTTCAATCAAACTTATGGCCATTCAAAGTGGTAATAAGACCAATTGACCTTATGGCCGTTGACCTTATGTCACCACAGCATCACATTAATGCATTGTCATCGAGCCTTGATAAGTGTGCAAAGTTTCAATCAAACCTATGGCCATTCAAAGTGGTAATAAGGCAAATTGACTTCATGGCCGTTGACTTTATGTCACCACACCATCACTTTAATGCATTGTCATTGCCCCTTGATACGTGTGCAAAGTTTCAATCAAACTTATGGCCATTCAAAGTGGTAATAAAGCCAATTGACCTTATGGCCGTTGACCTTATGTCACCACACCATTACATCAATGCATTGTCATCGAGCCTTGATACGTGTGCAAAGTTTCAATCAAACTTATGGCCATTCAAAGTGGTAATAAGGTCAATTGACCTTATGGCCGTTGACCTTATGTCACCACAACATCACATTAATGCTTTGTCATGGGTCCTTGATACGTATGCAAAGTTTCAAATTAATCACACTTCTGGAAACCGGTGAAAATTAAGCTCGAAAATTCCGTTACATAGATACAGGCCAGGCTAATAAAAGCGTGTTAATAAAGAAATGCGTTTCTCGCATTGTGTGCAAGGTTTCAAGTCTATGGCCATTTGGGGTGGTCATAAGTTCAATTGGCCTTATATCCGTTAACCTTATGTCACCCCACCATCACATTATTGCATTGTCATCGAGCCTTGATACGTGTGCAAAGTTTAAATCAAACTTGTGGACATTCAAAGTTGTAATAAGGCCAATTGACCGTATGGCCGTTGACCTTATGTCACCAAACCATCACATTAATGCATTGTCATCGGTCCTTCATACGTATGCAAAGTTTCAAATTAATCACACTTCTGGAAACCGGTGAAAATTAAGCTCGAAGATTCCGTTACATAGATACAGGCCAAGCTAATAAAAGCGTGTTAATAAAGGAATGCGTTTCTCGAATTGTGTGCAAGGTTTCAAGTCTATGGCCATTTGGGGTGGTCATAAGTTCAATTGACCTTATATCCGTTAACCTTATGTCACCCCACCATCACATTATTTCATTGTCATCGAGCCTTGATACGTGTGCAAAGTTTCAATCAAACTTATGGCCATTCAAAGTGGTAATAAGGCCAATTGACCTTATGGCCGTTGACCTTATGTCACCACACCATTACATCAATGCATTGTCATCGAGCCTTGATACGTGTGCAAAGTTTCAATCAAACTTATGGCCATTCAAAGTGGTAATAAGGTCAATTGACCTTATGGCCGTTGACCTAATGTCACCACAACATCACATTAATGCTTTGTCATCGGTCCTTGATACGTATGCAAAGTTTCAAATTAATCAGACTTCCAGAAACCGGTGAAAATTAAGCTCAAAGATTCCGTTACATAGATACAGGCCAAGCTAATAAAAGCGCGTTAAATAAATAATAGGTTAAAAAGCTAAAAAACACGCTTTTATAGCTAACCGAACTAAAAAATAGAAAACAATTTTCAGTTAAAGAGAGTTTATATAACAGTAGTAGAGGGCCAAACAATCACCTCAAAATGAAATTATAATAAAATTTAAGTTACTAACAGAATAATTTAATTCACAGTAAAAAGCGTGGGGTGCATTTGACTACATTTCATATCTTTCCTCTCAGATAGTTGCCAATAGAATGATTGTAACATTCAATATCAAGCACCCCACATTTTTTACTGTGAATTAAATTATTCTGTTAATAACTTAAATTTTATTATAATTTCATTTTTAGGTGATAAACTATTAAGAATTGTTTGACCTTCTACTACTGTTATATAAACTCTTTTTAATTGAAAATTATTTTCTATTTTTTAGTTCGTTTAGCTATAAAAGCGTGTTTTTTAGTTTTTTTAAACTATTATTTATTTTAAATTTTTTAGTTCAAGTAATTCTAAAAGTTTTAGACGAGAGTGATGAAACCTTGAAACGCCAGCGGTCCATGTATGAATCCAACCCCACGGCACCGAAAAGGGCCAAGACGCAGGGAGGCTGGACGCGGTCTTTCGCCGAAATTTCCAAGGGTCGGCAGATCATTGGCATTATTAACGAAAAAAGCGAAGATGGCAGGATCCCGAAACAACAGTGGAAGTGGATCGAGGCCGCGCTCGCTATGGTGGCCATTAAGGTTAAGAAAGACAACCCTGGTCCACCGCCATCTTACACCGATGCAGAGTGGTTCTTGGGCAATGTCAAGCTAATTGCCTGTGACGACGCCAGGTCGGTAAACCTCTATAGGGCCGCCGTCACGCTGATTGGGGTGGTATATCCGGGCGCGCGCCTCAAGGTAGTGGAGGCGCATGATATCCCCTCACGACCAAGGGCTAGAGCCTGGGTTCCAGTGACGCCAACGGACCCAGCTGACATCCTGGAGCTGCTCCAGGAGTACAAACCGCCACAGGTTTAGAAGTCAACCCGGATAAAACCGAGCTTGTCCTCTTCACGAGGAGGTACAAAGTACCAAATCTTACACCGCCAAGAATTGGGGGTACGTTCTTAGCGTTTAGCAATCAAGTATAGTATTTGGGAGTCATTCTGGATAGGAAGCTGTTATGGAGTGACCATATAGTGGAGCGATCCAAGAAGGCAGCAGCAGAGCTGTTCATTTGCAAGAGGGCAATTGGCACCTCCTGGGGATTCTCCCCTAAGGTGACCTACTGGATTTACACAGTCATTGTGCGCCCGGTTCTTCTTTATGGTGCCTTGGTCTGATGGCCTGCACTAGCTAAAAGTACCTATCTTAAAATGCTTTAAAAGGTGCAGCGGAGTTCGGAGCCTTGCATTACCGGGACTCTCGGCTCCCCTCCAGATTCCGTTACATACATACATGGATACATAGATATATACAGGGCAAGCTAATAAAAGTCTCTTAAAAAGGGCTCCAGTATGCTCTTTCGTAGATGTGCCATGCATCCACTTCAATCATTAATAACGGAATGCGTTTTTCGCATTATGTGCAAAGTTTCAAATCTATGGCCATTTGGAGTGGTCATAAGTTCAATTGACCTTATGTCCGTTAACCTTATGTCACCCCACCATCACACTATTATATTGTCATGGAGCCTTGATGCGTGTGCAAAGTTTCAAACAAACTTATGGCCATTTAAAGTGGTAATAAGGCCAATTGACCTTATGGCCGTTGACCTTATGTCACCGCACCATCACATTAATGCATTGTCATCGAGCCTTGATACGTGTGCAAAGTTTCAATCAAACTTATGGTCATTCAAAGTGGTAATAAAGCCAATTGACCTTATGGCCGTTGATATTATGTCACCACACCATCACATTAATGCATTGTCATCGAGCCTTGATACGTGTGCAAAGTTTCAATTAAACTTATGGCCATTCAAAGTGGTAATAAGGCCAATTGACCTTATGGCCGTTGACCTTATGTCACCAAACCAACACACTAATGCATTGTCATCGGTCCTTCATACGTATGCAAAGTTTCAAATTAATCACACTTCTGGAAACCGGTGAAAATTAAGCTCGAAGATTCCGTTACATAGATACAGGCCAAGTTAATAAAAGCGCGTTAATAAAGGAATGCGTTTCTCGCATTGTGTGCAAGATTTCAAGTCTGTGGCCATTTGGGGTGGTCATAAGTTCAATTGACCTTATATCCGTTAATCTTATGTCACCCTACCATCACATTATTGCATTGTCATCGAGCCTTGATACGTGTGCAAAGTTTCAATCAAACTTATGGCCATTCAAAGTGGTAATAAGGCCAATTGACCTTATGGCCGTTTACCTTATGTCACCACACCATCACATTAATGCAATGTCATCGAGCCTTGATACGTGTGCAAAGTTTCAGTCAAACTTATGGCCAATCAAAGCGGTAATAAGGTCAATTGACCTTATGACCATTGACCTTATGTCACCACAACATCACATTAATGCTTTGTCATCGGTCCTTGATACGTATGCAAAGTTTCAAATTAATCAGACTTCTAGAAACCGGTGAAAATTAAGCTCAAAGATTCCGCTACATAGATACAGGCCAAGCTAATAAAAGCGTGTTAAAAGGCTCCAGTATGCTCTTTCGTAGATGTGCCATGCATCCACTTCTATCAATAATAGAGGAATGCGTTTTTCGCATTATGTGCAAGTTTTCAAATCTCTGGCCATTTGGGGTGGTCATAAGTTCATTTAACCTTATGTCCGCTAACCTTATGTCACCCCGCCATCACATTATTGCATTTTCATCAAGCCTTGATACGTGTGAAAAGTTTCAATCATACTTATGGCCATTCAAAGTGGCAATAAGGCCAATTGACCTTATGACCGTTGACCTTATGTCACCACACCATCACACTAATGCATTGTCATCGAGCCTTGATACGTGTGAAAAGTTTCAATCAAACTTATGGCCATTCAAAGTGGTCATAAGGCCAATTAACCTTATGGCCGTTGACCTTATGTCACCACACCATCACATTAACGCATTGTGATCGAGCCTTGATACGCGTGCAAAGTTTCAATCAAACTTAATGCCATTCAAAGTGGTAATAAGGCCAATTGACCTTATGGCCATTGACCTTATGTCACCACACCATCACATTAATGCATAGTCATCGGTCCTTGATAAGAGTGCAAAGTTTCAAATTAATCATACTTCTAGAAACCGGTGAAAAGTAAGCTCAAAAATTCCGTTACATAGATACAGGCCAAGCTAACAAAAACGTGTTAGAAAGGGATCTAGTATGCTCTTTCGTAGATGTGCCATGCATCCACTTCTAGTATGAATAAAAGAATGCGTTTTCGAATTATGTGCAAGGTTTCAAATCTATGGCCATTTGGGGTGGTCATAAGTTCAATTGACCATATGTCCGTTACCCTTATGTCACCCCACCATCACATTATTGCATTGTCATCGAGCCTTGATACGTGTGCAAAGTTTCAATCAAACTTATGGCCATTCAAGGTGGTAATAAGGCCAATTGACCTAATGGCCATTGACCTTATGTCACCACACCATCACATTAATGCATTGTCATCGAGCCTTGATACGTGTGCAAAGTTTCAATCAAACTTATGTCCATTCAAAGTGGTAATAAGGCCAATTGACCTTATGGCTGTTTCCTTATGTCACCACACCATCACATTAATGCATTGTCATCGAGCCTTGATATGTATGCAAAGTTTCAATCAAACTTATGGCCATTCAAAGTGGTAATAAGGCCAATTGACCTTATGGCCGTTGACCTTATGTCACCACACCATCACATTAATGGTCATCGGTCCTTGATACGTATGCAAAGTTTCAAATTAATCAGACTTCTAGAAACCTGTGAAAATTAAGCTAAAATATTCCATTACATAGTTACAGGCCAAGCTAATAAAAGCGTGTTAATAAATAACAGTTTAAAAAACTAAAAAAACACGCTTTTATAGCTAACCGAACTAAAAAATAGAAAATAATTTTCAATTAAAAAGAGTTTATATAACAGTAGTAGAAGGTCAAACAATCATTTATAATTAATCATATCAAAATGAAATTATAATAAAATTAAATTTCTTGTATTCCGGCCTTTTAGTTAATATATTCAAAGTATGTTTGAGCTCTATGCCAATATATACATATGTTTATTAAAATACAGCAAATGTGTTTAAACAATGTATATATATTTGTCGAATGGTTTGTCTTGCCAATATTTCGACTTCAATCTGAAGTCATCTCCAGGACTGAAAAAACGAAAAACATTTATAGAGACATTGGTACATACATACATAATTATACAATTATCGCAAGTGCCAACTTACACTTATAACTGCACCTGGTCGACTAACTTTATATTTTATATTTTAACAAACAAGGGTAAATAAGAACATTAAAAAATATAAACAGTAAAATACAGTAATCGAAAACAAATTTTTATACAAACAACAATACATTAAATAGCCAACCGTAAGCGACGCTCACATCAGCAGCAGGTGAACAATTGTGCAAACGAAGTAACACTCTTATTATAAGCCTTTTTGTTGTTGTTGATAAGTTCTATATAGGCGTAGGCGCAATGGTCTGTGTCTGATTTGAAATTTATGCGTTTGTCACTTTGTGTATTTATTATGTGTAACATTTCAGGTATATAGCGTTTATTGCTGTTTCTCTCATGCTGCATTATTGTTACATTTTCCAAGTCGGGAGAGTGTCCAGTGGTTCTGAAGTGCTGAGTTAAAGCTGCCTTATTGTCATTAGGGTTGTCACGATTTTTAATATTTGATTTATGTCCGGAAATCCTCGTCTTCAATTTCGATTTAGTTGTCCCCACATATACTTTGTCGCATACGTGGTTAAGTTATTAACAGAATAATTAAATTCACAGTAAAAAGCGTGGGGTGCATTTGACTACATTTCATATCTTTCCTTTCAGATAGTTGCCAATAGAATGATTTTAACATTCAATATCAAGCACCCCACGCTTTTTACTGTGAATTAAATTATTCTGTTAATAACTTAAATTTTATTATAATTTCATTTAAAGATGATTAACTATAAAGGATTTTTTGACTTTCTACTACTGTTATATAAAATCTTTTTAATTGAAAATTATTTTCTATTTTTTAGTTCGGTTAGTTATAAAAGCGTGTTTTTTTTAGTTTCTTTAAACTATTATTTATTTTTAATTTTTTAGGTCAAGTAATTTTAAAAGTTTTAGTCGAGAGTGATGAAACCTTGAAACGCCAGCGGCCCATGGATGAATCCAAACCCACGGCAACGAAAAGGGCCAAGACGTAGGGAGGCTGGACGCGGTCTTTCGCCAAAATTGCCAAGGGTCGGCAGATCATTGGCATTATTGATGAGAGCAGCGAAGATGGCAGGATCCCGAAACAACAGTGGAAGTGGATCGAGGCCGCGCTCGCTACGGTGGCCGTTAAGGTTAAGAAAGGCCACCCTGGTCCACCGCCATCTTACACCGATGCAGGGTGGTTCCTGGGCAATATCAAGCTAATTGCCTGTGACGACGCCAGGTCGGTAAACCTCTATAAGGCCGCCGTCACGCTAATTGGGGTGGTATATCCGGGCACGCGCCTCAAGGTAGTGGAGGCGCGTGATATCCCCTCACGACCAAGGGCTAGAGCCTGGGTTTCAGTGACGCCAACGGACCCAACTGACATCCTGGAGCTGCTACAGGAGTACAAACCGCCACAAGTTTAGAAGTCAACCCGGATAAAACCGAGCTTGTCCTCTTCACGAGGAGGTACAAAGTACCAAATCTTACACCGCCAAGAATTGGGGGTAAGTTCATAGCGTTTAGCGATCAAGTATAGTATTTGGGAGTCATTCTGGATAGGAAGCTCTTATGGAGTGACCATATAGTGGAGCGATCCAAGAAGGCAGCAGCAGAGCTTTTCACCTGTAAGAGGGCAATTGGCACCTCCTGGGGATTCTCCCCTAAGGTGACTTACTGGATTTACACAGCCATTGTGCGCCCGGTTCTCCTTATAGTGCCTTGGTCTGGTGGCCTAAACTAACTAAAAGTACCTATCTTAAAATGCTTCAAAAGGTCCAACGGATTTCGGAGCCTTGCATTATCGGGGATCTCGGCTCCACTCCAGATTTCGTTATATACATACACGGATATATAGATAGATACAGGGCAAGCTAATAAAAGTCTCTTAAAAAGGGCTCCAGTATGCTCTTTCGTAGATGTGCCATGCATCCACTTCAACCATTAATAACAGAATGCGTTTTTCGCATTATGTGCATGGTTTCAAATCTATGGCCATTTGGGACGGTCATAAGTTCGATTGACCTAACGCCCGTTAACCTTATATCACCCCACCACCACATTATTGCATTGTCATCGAGTCTTGTGCGTATGAAAAGTTTCAATCAAACTTATGGCCATTCAATCTGGTAATAAGGCCAATTGACCTTATGGCCGTTGACCTTATGTCACCACACGATCACTTTAATCCATTGCCATCGAGCCTTGATACGTGTGCAAAGTTTCAATCAAACTTATGGCCATTCAAAGTGGTATTAAGGCCAATTGACCTTATGGCCGTTGACCTTATGTCACCAAACCATCACGTTAATGCATTTTCATCGGTCCTTGATACGTAAGCAAACATTCAAATTAATCAGACTTCCAGAAACCGGTGAAAATTAAGCTCAAAGATCCCGTTACATACATATATAGATAGATACAGGACAAGCTAATAAAAACGTGTTAATTAATAAAAAAATGGGCTCCATTATGCTCTTTCGTAGATGTGCAATGCATCCACTTCTATCATTAATAAAGGAAAGCGTTTTTCGCATTATGTGCAAGGTTTCAAATCTATTGCCATTTGGGGTGATCATAAGTTCAATTGACCATATGTCCGTTAACCTTATGCCACCCCACCATCACACTATTGCATTGTCATCGAGCCTTGATGCATGTGCAAAGTTTCAAACAAACTTATGGCCATTTAAAGTGGTAATAAGGCCAATTTACCTTATGGCCGTTGACCTTATGTCACCACACCATCGCATTAATGCATTGTCATCGAGCCTTGATACGTGTGCAAAGTTTCAATCAAACTTGTGGCCATTCAAAGTGGTAATAAGGCCAATTGACCTTATGGCCATTGACCTTATGTCACCAAACCATCACATTAATGCATTGTCATCGGTCCTTCATACATATGCAAAGTTTCAAATTAATCACACTTCTGGAAACCGGTGAAAATTAACCTCGAAAATTCCGTTACATAGATACAGGCCAGGCTAATAAAAGCGTATTAATAAAGGAATGCGTTTCTCGCATTGTGTGCAAGGTTTCAAGTCTATGACCATTTGGGGTGGTCATGAGTTCAATTGACCTTATATCCGTTAACCTTATGTCACCCCACCATCACATTATTGCATTGTCATCGAGCCTTGATACGTGTGCAAAGTTTCAATCAAACTTATGGCCATTCAAAGTGGTAATAAGGCCAATTGACCTTATGGCCGTTGACCTTATGTCACCACAACATCACACTAATGTTTTGTCATCGGTCCTTGATACGTATGCAAAGATTCAAATTAATCAGCCTTCCAGAAACCGGTGAAAATTAAGCTCAAAGATTCCGTTACATAGATACAGGCCAAGCTAATAAAAGCGTGTTAAATAAATAATAGGTAAAAAGAACTAAAAAAAACACGCTTTTATAGCTAACCGAACTAAAAAATAGAAAACGATTTTCAGTTAAAGAGGGTTTATATAACAGTAGTAGAGGGTCAAACAATCTCCTCAAAATGAAATTATAATAAAATTTAAGTTACTAACAGAATAATTTAATTCACAGTAAAAAGCGTGGGGTGCATTTGACTACATTTCATATCTTTCCTTTCAGATAGTTTCCAATAGAATGATTGTAACATTCAATATCAAGGACCCCACGTTTTTTACTGTGAATTAAATTATTCTGTTAATAACTTAAATTTTATTATAATTTCATTTTGAGGTGATTAACTATTAAGAATTGTTTGACCTTCTACTACTGTTATATAAACTCTTTTTAATTGAAAATTATTTTCTATTTTTTAGTTCTTTTAGCTATAAAAGCGTGTTTTTTTAGTTTTCTTTAAACTATTATTTATTTTTAATTTTTTAGTTCAAGTAATTTTAAAAGTTTTAGACGAGAGTGATGAAACCTTGAAACGCCAGCGGTCCATGGATGAATCCAACCCCACGGCACCGAAAAGGGCCAAGACGCAGGGAGGCTGGACGCGGTCTTTCGCCGAAATTTCCAAGGGTCGGCAGATCATTAGCATTATTAACGAGAGCAGCGAAGATGGCAGGATCCCGAAACAACAGTGGAAGTGTATCGAGGCCTCGCTCGCTACGGTGCTACGTGTTTTTTTAGTTTTCTTTAAACTATTATTTATTTTTAATTTTTTAGTTCAAGTAATTTTAAAAGTTTTAGACGAGAGTGATGAAACCTTGAAACGCCAGCGGTCCATGGATGAATCCAACCCCACGGCACCGAAAAGGGCCAAGACGCAGGGAGGCTGGACGCGGTCTTTCGCCGAAATTTCCAAGGGTCGGCAGATCATTGGCATTATTAACGAGAGCAGCGAAGATGGCAGGATCCCGAAACAACAGTGGAAGTGTATCGAGGCCTCGCTCGCTACGGTGGCCATTAAGGTTAAGAAAGACAACCCTGGTCCACCGCCATCTTACACCGATGCAGGGTGGTTCCTGGGAAATGTCAAGCTAATTGCCTGTGACGACGCCAGGTCGGTAAACCTATATAGGGCCGCCGTCACGCTGATTGGGGTGGTATAACCGGGCTCGCGCCTCAAGGTAGTGGAGGCGCGTGATATCCCCTCACGACCAAGGGCTAGAGCCTGGGTTCTAGTGACGCCAACGGACCCAGTTGACATCCTGGAGCTGCTCCAGGAGTACAAACCGTCACAGATTTAGAAGTCAACCTGGATAAAACCGAGCTTGTCCTCTTCACGAGGAGGTACAAAGTACCAAATCTTACACCGCCAAGAATTTGGGGTACGTTCTTAGCGTTTAGCGATCAAGTATAGTATTTGGGAGTCATTCTGGATAGGAAGCTGTTATGGAGTGACCATATAGTGGAGCGATCCAAGAAGCAGCAGCAGAGCTGTTCACCTGCAAGAGGGCAGTTGGCACCTCCTGGGGATTCTCCCCTAAGGTGACCTACTGGATTTACACAGCAATTGTGCGCCCGGTTCTTCTTTATGGTGCCTTGGTCTGGTGGCCTGCACTAGCCAAAAGTACATATCTTAAAATGCTTCAAAAGGTGCAACGGAGTTCGGAGCCTTGCATTACCGGGGCTCTCGGCTCCACTCCAGATTCTGTTACATACGTACATGGATACATAGATAGATACAGGGCAAGCTAATAAAAGTCTCTTTAAAATGGCTCCAGTATGCTCTTTCGTAGATGTGCCATGCATCCACTTCAATCATTAATAACGGAATGCGTTTTTCGCATTATGTGCAAGGTTTAAAATCTATGGTCATTTGGGGTGGTCATAAGTTCAATTGACCTTATGTCCGTTAACCTTATGTCACCCCACCATCACGCTATTGTATTGTCATCGAGCCTTGATGCGTGTGCAAAGTTTCCAACAAACTTATGGCCATTTAAAGTGGTAATAAGGCCAATTGACCTTATGGCCGTTGACCTTATGTCACCACACCATCACATTAATGCATTGTCATCGAGCCTTGATACGTTTGCAAAGTTTCAATCAAACTTATGGTCATTCAAAGTGGTAATAAAGCCAATTGACCTTATGGCCGTTGACCTTATTTCACCACACCATCACATTAATGCATTGTGATCGAGCCTTGATGCGTGTGCAAAGTCTCAAACAAACTTATGGCCATTTAAAGTGGTAATGAGGCCAATTGACCTTATGGCCGTTGACCTTATGTCACCACACCATCACATTAATGCATTGTCATCGAGCCTTGATACGTGTGCAAAGTTACAATCAAACTTATGGTCATTCAAAGTGGTAATAAAGCCAATTGACCTTATGTCCGTTACCCTTATTTCACCCCACCATCACACTATTGCATTGTCATCGAGCCTTGATGCGTGTGCAAAGTTTCAAACAAACTTATGGCCATTTAAAGTGGTAATAAGGCCAATTGACCTTATGGCCGTTGACCTTATGTCACCACACCATCACATTAATGCATTGTCATCGAACCTTCATACCTATGCAAAGTTTCAAATTAATCACACTTCTGGAAACCGGTGAAAATTAAGCTCGAAGATTCCGTTAATTATATACAGGCCAAGCTAATAAAAGCGTGTTAAAAAGGGCTCCAGTATGCTCTTTCGTAGATGTGCCATGTATCCACTTCTATCATTAATAAAGGAATGCGTTTTTCGCATTATGTGCAAGGTTTCAAATCTCTGGCCATTTGGAGTGGTCATAAGTTCAATTGACCTTATGTCCGTTAACCTTATGTCACCCCACCATCACACTATTATATTGTCATGGAGCCTTGATGCGTGTGCAAAGTTTCAATCAAACTTATGGACATTCAAAGTGATAATAAGGCCAATTGACATTATGGCCATTGATCTTATGTCACCACACCATCACATTAATGCATTGTCATCGAGCCTTCATACGTGTGAGAAGTTTCAATCAAACTTATGGCCATTCAAAGTGGTAATAAGGCCAATTGACCTTATGGCCGTTGACCTTATGTCACCATACCATCACATTAATGCATTGTCATCGAGACTTGATACGTGTGCAAAGTGGTAATAAGGCCAATTGACACCAATTGACCTTATGGCCGTTGACCTTATGTCAGCACACCATCACATTAATGCATTGTCATCGAGCCTTGATACGTGTGCAAAGTTTCAATCATTCAAAGTGGCCATTCAAAGTGGTAATAAGGCCAATTGGCCTTATGGCCGTTGACCTTATGTCACCGCACCATCACATTAATGCATTGTCATCGGTCCTTGATACGTATGCAAAGTTTCAAATTAATCAGACTTCTAGAAACCGGTGAAAATTAAGCTCAAAGATTCCGTTACATAGATACAGGCCAAACTAATAAAAGCGTGTTAAATAAATTATAGTTTAAAAAAACTAAAAAACACGCTTTTATAGCTAACCGAGCAAAAAAATACAAAATAATTTTCAGTTAAAAAGAGTTTATATAACAGTAGTAGAGGGTCAAACAATAATTTATAGTTAATCACCTCAAAATGAAATTATAATAAAATTTAAGTTATTAACAGAATAATTTAATTCACAGTAAAAAGCGTGGGGTGCATTTGACTACATTTCATATCTTTCCTCTCAGATAGTTAATAATAGAATGATTGTAACATTTAATATCAAGCACCCCGCGTTTTTTACTGTGAAGTAAATTATTCTGTTAATAACTTAAATTTTATTATAATTTCATTTTGAGGTGAATAACTATAAAGGATTGTTTGACCTTCTACTACTGTTATATAAACTCTTTTTAACTGAAAATTATTTTCTATTTTTTAGTTCGGTTAGCTATAAAAGCGTGTTTTTTTTTAGTTTTTTTAAACTATTATTTATTTTTAATTTTTTAGTTCAAGTAATTTTAAAAGTTTTAGTCGAGAGACGCATGGACGCCAGCGGTCCATGGATGAATCCAACCCCACGGCACAGAAAAGGGCCAAGACGCAGGGAGGCTGGACGCGGTCTTTCGCCGAAATTTCCAAGGGTCGGCAGATCACTGGCATTATTGACGAGAGCAGCGAAGATGGAAGGATCCCGAAACAACAGTGGAATTAGATCGAGGCCGCGCTCGCTACGGTGGCCGTTAAGGTTAAGAAACACAACCCTGGTCCACCGCCTTCTTACACCGATGCAGGGTGGTTCCTGGGCAATGTCAATCTAATTGCCTGTGACGACGCCAGGTCGGTAAACCTCTATAGGGCCGCTGTCCCGCTGATTGGGGTGGTATATCGTGGCGCGCGCCTCAAGGTAGTGGAAGCGCGTGATATCCCCTCACGACCAAGTGCTAGAGCCTGGGTTCCAATGACACCAACGGACCCAGCTGACATCCTGGAGATTGTAACGAAGCTTTTTCCGTCCCGGCGCTTCTTCAATAAGGGCTAGGGGTATAAACGACTTGTCCGAGGTTCGCTTACAATAGATTTGTAAATTTGGGACACCGTGCAAATCGTTTTCATATAAATTCACTTTATTTCTCTAATTCTATATATGTATGTACACTATAATTAAAATGAAAAATTTTACGTAATCAAAAGAGAAATATTTGTTGTTTTCGTTTCACTGTATGCTTGCTCTATACTGCGTGGTGGGCCAACGGTACTCGTGTCCCGTTATGACGCCTCGATGGTCGTTGCTTGTGTGTGTGTAAATGTGTTTTGTGACGCCCTGCGTCGGCGTGCGTGTCCCGCTAGGAACGTCCTGTTAGGACGCCCGGCTGGTCGTTGCCTGAGTGCGTGTAAAACGTGTTTCGGTGACGCTTTGCGTTGGCGTGTATGTACGCAACCCTAGTGTGGTTGACGTCGTGTATTTGCGTGACTCTGCTTTGGTCACCGTAGTATGTGTGCGTAGTGCTGTTGGGCCAGCGTGGTGCGGTGACCAACGTAATGTGCTTGCGTAGCGCTGTTGTGGCCCGCGTCGTATGTTGGCGCTTGCGGTCAGCGTAGTGGGTTGGCGCAATGCTGTGGCCAACGTCGTATGTTTGCGTAGTGATGTGGTCCACATAAAATGTTAGCGTGGTGCGGTCGCGGTCAGCGTAGTGGCTGGCGTAATTCTGTGGCCGACGTAGTGTGTGTGCGATTGTGGCCGAGGTAGTGGATTGGCTTAATACTATGGCCAACGTAGTATGTTTGTGACCAGCGTGGTAGTTTGGCTGGCGAATGTCACCTGCTCGCGGGGCGCGTCACTGTGGTGGTGCCGTTGCTCACGAGGTCTCAAGCGGTGTTTGGTGGTATAACCGACATATTCAGCACTTGAGGCTACGACTCACTCCTGTGAAGAGACCTGTCCGCATGGTAGAACCGACAACTTCAAGGGACGCTCCACAAGTAGCTCTAGTCACGACCACAGCTCCGTGCTTCGGCACGAGGGTAACTCTGGTACAGTTGACGTAGTAGGTTTGCGTAACTTTGCTGTGTCAACGCAGTATATTATCGGGGCGCTGTCGTGGTCTGCGTAGTAGATCGGCGCAGTACTGAAGCCAACATAGTGTATTAGCTATGGTGCTGTTGCGGCCAGCGTAGTAGATTGGCGTAATGGTATGGCCAGCGTTTATATTAGCTATGATGCTGTTGCGGCTAGCGTTGTATGTTTACGTAGTGTTGCTGCGGCCAACGTATATGCTTGCGTAGCGCTGTTACTGTCGGCGCAGGCGGGCTGCCTGTCCGCCGGTGCGCGTTACTGTGGTAGTGCCGTTGCTGGCGAATTCTCAAGCGGTGTTTGTTGGTATAAACGACACATTCACCACTTGAGGCCATTATTTACTCCTGTGAAACGACCAGTCCGCATTGTAGAACCGACAACTTCAAGGGACGCTCAACAAGTAGCTCTGGTCACGGCCACAGCTCCGTGCTAACTAACTTCTGTCCTGCTGTGTTGCTCCTTTTATTGCTTTGTTTGGTATTGCTGGCTCAAATGGTTGCGTTGCCATGGTTGCTGTTCGTTGTTGCGAACGCTCGTTGCGTTGCTGAGATTTGTTAGTTTGTTGTGTTGGCATTAAAGTGTTGTGCTTGCCCGTTGTGGCTGTTGTGTTAGTGCTGTATAGAATATGATGTGGGGTCGCTTTGTGTGGGCCAAATTAATGGTGTTATAATTGATCCTCACACTCCCCTCCCCCCCCCCTTCCCCCCACCACTTCGGAGAGGGAGCCCCGGTATTCAGTAGTCGTATGCGCGCCTTGCTTTTCATTATGGTGACCCGGTATTTCTCTGTCACGAATCGTGTTCGGGAGTAGGTTCTGCCTTCGGCGATGCGTCGGATTTTGTCCCGTACCTCCCCTGCTATCTCCGGGAATCGGTCCAGCATTGGTCCATCTGCGTCCTCAGCCTCGATGGTTATTACTTGGAGGTCTTCTGTTGGCGTGTGTGGCTTCGTTTTGGTGTCCGGTATTATGGGGTGGGTGTTGTCCTCGGTGCTTAGCTGTGGAGCTGCGTGAGAGTGGTATGTGGTGGTAGTGTTTTGTGTGGTTTCCTTGGGCTTTCGGCCGTCTCGTAGGAATCGTGCCAGCATTTTTGGTTTCACGCGATGATCTCTGCTGTATGATATGCTTTTAGTTCCGCGATGTTGACAGTTTTTTCCTTTCCTCCGTTAGGTTTTCGTATTTTGGGTATCACTGGGGATACATATCCTAGGATTTGGTAGGGTCCGTCATATTTGGGGGCCAACTTTGCCGCGAAATTTTCCCCGGCCTTGGATAGATGGTGTTCCTTTGCCAGCACTAGTTCGCCGACTACGGGGGTCCGTTTTCTCCGCCGTAGATTGTAATGCCGTGCTTGGTCTGCCGCTGCTCGTTCCATGTTCTGCCTCACTATTCTGAATGCCTCTTGCATTCTGTCGGATTTTTCTTCTGCCGTGTTGGTGGCTGTGCCCGACCCCAGGTTGACCTCGTCAAACAATTCCTCTGGTAATCGCGGTTCCCGTCCTTGTACGAGGAAGGCTGGACTGTACCCTGTGGACGCGGTTACACTGGTGTTGATGGCCAGCTCGATCTCTGGGAGAAAGTCGTCCCATTTGTTGTGTTGTGATTTGGTGAGTTGCGCTATGATCCTCTTTACTGTTCTGTTCGCCCGTTCCGCCGGGTTTTCTTGCGGTATGTAGGGCACTGTGAATTGTTGTCGTATCCCCATTTCCTTGAGGTAACGCTGCCACGTTGTGCTGGTGAACTGAACGCCGTTGTCTGATATCAGTATCTTGGGAGCACCAAATCTTGCTAGGATGCGTTCTCTGAACGCGCGGCGAAGGCCCTCTGCTGTCGCACGCCTCATGGGGGCCAATTCCACCCATTTGCTGAAGCGGTCGAAAAATACTAATAACATCGTGTTCCCGTGTGTGGATCGTGTGAGTGGTCCGGCGAAATCGACGCATACCGTGGCGAATGGTTCTTGGGCCACCTGTGTGAGCATCTTTCCTGCTGGTTTTTGCTGTGCCTCCTTGTATTTCTGGCAAGAATCGCACTGCCGTACATATCGATTGATGTCCTGAAACATGCCGGACCAGTAATACCGGTTGGCAATCCGTGCTACCGTCCGGCGGATGCCCATGTGTCCAGCGCTTGGGATGTTGTGGTTTTCTTCTAACACTCGTTATCGCAGTGGTGTTTGTACACAAAATTTCCAAGGGACCGTTTCCTCATCGTGTGACCGGCAGGGAATATGGCGGTACAGCTGCCCATCTTGTATCATGTAGTCAGAAAATTTCTCGGGGTTAGTGCGTACTTCGCCGACGCGCTTGTGGCACCACTTGCATTGTGGCTCTGTTTTCGTTGCTAGGCGTAGGGTCTCCAGTGGCTGACGTGATAGTGCGTCCGCTACCAGGTTCAGCTTCCCTTTCCTGTACTCGATGTCGAAAGTGTGTTGTTGAAGCTCCAAGGCCCATCGTGCTATACGGCCTGAAGGGCTTTCGATGGAGTTTAACCACTTTAGAGACATATGGCCCGTGATTACCTTGAATCGGTATCCTTCCAAGTATGGCCTCATCTTGCGTATTCCCCAGACTGTGGCGAGGCACTCTATCTCGGTGGGCGAGTAGTTGGTTTCCGCCTTGTTGAGTTTCCTGCTGGCGTAGGCGATCACGCGTTCTCCGCCTTCCAGGTCCTGTGTCAATACGGCACCCAGCCCGAAATTGCTGGCGTCCGTTTGTAAGGTGAAGGTCTTGGTGAATTCCGGGCAGGCAAGTATCGGTGCTTCCGTGAGCTTTTTGCTTTAAGACCTCGAAGGCCTCCTGTTGTTCGGCCCCCACTTCCAGTGTTTGCCCTTTTTCAGCAGGGTTGTGAGTGGTTGGCTGATCGTGGCGAAGTCGGGTACGAAACGTCGGTACCAGGATGCTATACCGAGATATTGGCGTACCTCTTTCACGTTCGTTGGTGGCTTCAAGTCCTTGATGGCTGTGACTTTCTCGGGGTCGGTGTGAATTCCCTTGTCGCTTACTAGGTGTCCTAGGTATCGGATTTCCTTCTTGAAGAATTCGCATTTCTGCGGATTTATTCTGAGGTTGGCGCGCTGTAGTCGTAGCTTTACTTCTCTCAGATTGCGATTGTGCTCCTCCACAGTGGATCCTATGACGATTATGTCATCGAGGTATGCGAAGGCGTGGGGTTCCATTTCAGGCCCAATAACCTGATCTAGTGCTCTTTGAAACGTTGCGGGTGCAGAGTGCAGGCCGAAAGGCATAACGCGCCACTGGAATAATCCGCGTCCCGGTACTGTGAAAGCTGTGTAGGGCCGGCTCTTGGCATCCAATGGTATTTGCCAGTAGCCGTTCTTCAAGTCCAAGCTGCTGATGTACTTCGCTCGTCGTAGTTTGTCCATGTATTGTATTCTGGGTAAGGGGTATGCGTCGGGTACGGATCGGGCGTTGAGCTGCCGATAGTCCAGGCATAACCTCCACTTCCCGTTTTTCTTCTTGGCCAGTACGATCGGTGCGCTGTGTGGGCTACAGGATGGCTCGATGCATCCTTTCTGGAGCAATTCGTCAACTTCGCTGTTGATGATTGTCTGCGTGGCTGGGTTGCGTGGGAAGTAACGTTGCTTGATGGGGCGTTCGTCCGTCAGGACAATCTTGTGCTCGGCTATTGTCGCCACTCCACTCATGCTCTCGAATTTTCGGAGTTCCTTTGCCAGAAAACCGCACACTCGTTCCGCTTCTTCTTGTATGTCGTCGTCGTTGTTTTGCATAATGCCGTCGTGCTTGAAGTTACTACTGCTCGGTGCTGTTACACTCTGAATGGTTCCAGATGGGGCTCCAGGGGTGTCGTACCTTGCGTTACCATTTCTCGCTCGTGTTATACTCTGATTAGTACCCGGGCTATCGTACCTGACGATATCCGTTCTTGATGATGTTGAATTTTGAATAGTCCCAGGGCTGTCGTACCTGGCGATATCCGTCCTGGCTGATGGTGTACTTTGAATAGTCCCAGGGCGGTCGTACCTGGCGATATCCTTTCTGGATGATATTGAACTTGGAATAGTCCCAGGGCTGTCGTACCTGGCGATACTCGATCTTGCTGGTGTTGTTCTTTGAATAGTTTCTGGCGCGGCTCCAGGATTCGGTGTGTGCTGGACAAAGGGTCTGGTTAGCACGAGGTGGCCTTCTCCACATGATATGGTGGCTCCCATGCTTCCTAGCGTATCTAGGCCCAGTATGATATCGTCGATCGCTCCGGGCATGACGTGCAAAACTGTGTGGAGTGACGCTTCTCCGAGGCGTACCTCAGTCCTTATGGCGTCGAATATGGTAGTGCTAGTCCCGTTTGCCATCGTTATTTTGATGGCCACTCTCACCATTTCTCCGCTTCCCGAGTTCACCACACGTTCTGCTAAGCTGCTCGAGACGAAACTTCTTGATGCCCCTGTGTCGATGACCGCCTCGGCTGATTCCGCGCCGAGCTTGGCTACGGCGTAGAGGCGACCATGCTCTTGGTACATTGTTACTGCCGTTTCAGCGCTGGGTTCCTTGTGTATCGTTACTGCCGTTTCGGCGCTAGGTCCCTTAGGCTCACGGCGCCTTCTTCTTCGTGGAGTCCTCTGTCGTTTCCCTGACGTCGGCGGCAGCATTCGATGGTTCGTATATCGTTGCGGCCACATTCCCAGCAAAAAATTTTCTGTGGGTTTCGGCACCTATTGGTGTCATGTCCTCGTTCGCCGCAACTCCTGCATACGAAGTTGGGGTCGTATCTCTGATTGCCTGGAGGCGTGCGGTTCATTAGATTCGGTGGTGGTGGTGGTTGTGTTGCAGGTTTTGATGGTGACACCCGCGTTGTGTCACTGGCGATGTGTCGCGTAACTTCGTGGTGATGTCCGCCTGATGATCTTCGATAGTCCTCGCGTATGTTCTCGTATTCTTCGGCAGGTGTCAGGAGCTCTGCGAGTTAGTGAAGTCCCTCCGACGGATGTAAAGTTGGTAATCTGGGTGGCTGTTACGGAAGATTCGTTCCAGCCGTTGTTCGCTGGTGTACCCTGCGTGTCTCATCAAGCTCTAGATTCCTAGCACGTAGTCCTTATACCTCTCCTTGTTGTGCTGCCTTCGTTGGCTTATGTCGTCGTCGAGCCGCTCGAAGTACCTGACTGGTAGAAAGAAACGTAAAAAATGCTTTTTGAAGCTTGTCCACTCTCCCCAGTGCACATTGTTATTGCGGTACCATTGTAGCGCGGCGCCCCCTAGTAGCTCGGGCATGGTTTTTGGCAGGAGGTCCACGTTTAGCGCGTATACTTCGGCTAACTCCTCTAACCGTTCGATGAACGCTAACGGGTCCCGTCCACCTTCATACTTTACGGACCACTTTCTTACCTGGTCGATGATGGGCGCGAACACCACGGACGGTGCTTGAGTTACCTGGCATGTATAGTTCATGGCTGGTGCCGTCATTCCCGCTGGTAAGTACGGTTGCGTGGGTTGAGATGTGCCGGTTGATGATGCCATAATTTCTGATGGTACGTGCAGTTGTGTGGGTACTGTACTCCTGGGAGGTGCCTGAGATGTACCGTTGGGTGGTACCGCTATTCCTGATGGTAAGTACTGTTGGTTGGGGGGGGACTGTATTCCTGGGAGGTAACGCGAATTGAGTTTGTTCTACTGTTGTAACGGCGACCTTCGGTATGCGTCCTCCGTTCGACGGAGTCGGTGTTTTAATCTCATTTACGTCGCTCATGTGCGTAGTTTCCTTGTAGGTGGCCTGTAGGGATACAAATTTTTCGTGGATTTCCGAGTCCGTATTTGCCTTTGAGGCCAGTGCTGCTATGCGCTTTCGGATTTCTCGGGTGGTACCTGTCTGCTCAATACCCAATTCCTGTGTGATGGATATCAGCTGCTCCTTTGAAATTGTGTCTAACCACGTGGTATCGATCTGGTCGACCATTTTGTGGTTAGGTTTCTCGTCAGGAATGTTCCTTCTGACTTGGTAACGATTTGCAGGGTCCCTGCTCGGGCGCCAATTGTAACGAAGCTTTTTCCGTCCCGGCGCTTCTTCAATAAGTGCTAGGGGTATACTCGCCGTGTCCAAGGTTCGCTTACAATAGATTTGTAAATTTGGGACACCGTGCAAATCGTTTTGATATAAATTCACTTTATTTCTCTAATTCTATATATTTATGCACACTATAATTAAAATGAAAAATTTTACGTAATCAAAAGAGAAATATTTGTTGTTTACGTTTCACTGTATGCTTGCTCTATACTGCGTGGTGGGCCAACGGTACTCGTGTCCCGTTATGACGCCTCGATGGTCGTTGCTTGTGTGTGTGTAAATGTGTTTTGTGACGCCCTGCGTCGGCGTGCGTGTCCCGCTAGGAACGTCCTGTTAGGACGCCCGGCTGGTCGTTGCCTGAGTGCGTGTAAAACGTGTTTCGGTGACGCCTTGCGTTGGCGTGTATGTACGCAACCCTAGTGTGGTTGACGTCTTGTATTTGCGTGACTCTGCTGTGGTCACCGTAGTATGTGTGCGTAGTGCTGTTGTGGCCAGCGTGGTGCGGTGACCAACGTAATGTGCTTGCGTAGCGCTGTTGTGGCCCGCGTCGTATGTTGGCGCTTGCGGTCAGCGTAGTGGGTTGGCGCAATGCTGTGGCCAACGTCGTATGTTTGCGTAGTGATGTGGTCCACCTAATATGTTAGCGTGGGGCGGTCGCGGTCAGCGTATTGGCTGGCGTAATGCTGTGGCCGACGTAGTGTGTGTGCGATTGTGGCCGGGGTAGTGGATTGGCGTAATGCTATGGCCAACGTAGTATTTTTGCGATTGTGACTAGCGTGGTAGTTTGGCTGGCGAATGTCACCTGCTCGCGGGGCGCGTCACTGTGGTGGTGCCGTTACTCACGAGGTCTCAAGCTGTGTTTGGTGGTATAACCGACACATTCACCACTTGAGGCCACGACTCACTCCTGTGAAGCGACCTGTCCGCATGGTAAAACCGACAACTTCAAGGGACGCTCCACAAGTAGCTCTGGTCACGACCACAGCTCCGTGCTTCGGCACGAGGGTAACTCTGGTACAGTTGATGTAGTAGGTTTGCGTAACTTTGCTGTGTATATTATCGGGGCGCTGTCGTGGTCAGCGTAGTAGACCGGCGCAGTACTGAAGCCAACGTAGTGTATTAGCAATGGTGCTGTTGCGGCCAGCGTAGTAGATTGGCGTAATGGTATGGCCAGCGTATATATTAGCTATGATGCTGTTGTGGCTAGCGTTGTATGTTTGCGTAGTGTTGCTGCGGCCAACGTATATGCTTGCGTAGCGCTGTTTGTGGCGCTATTACTGTCGGCGCAGGCGGGCGGACGCTGCCTGTTCGCAGGTGCGCGTTACTGTGGTAGTGCCGTTGCTGGCGAAGTCTCAAGCGTTGTTTGGTGGTATAACCGACACATTCACCACTTGAGGCCACGAATTACTCCTGTGAAACGACCTGTCCGCATGGTAGAACCGACAACTTCAAGGGACGCTCCACAATTAGCTCTGGTCACGGCCACAGTTCCCTGCTAACTAACTTCTGTCCTGCTGTGTTGCTCCTTTTAATTCTTTGTTTGGTATTGCTGGCTCAAATGGTTGCGTTGCCATGGATGCTGTTCTATGTTGCGAACGCTCGTTGCGTTGATGAGATTTGTTAGTTTGTTGTGTTTGCATTAAAGTGTTGTGCTTGCCCGTTGTGTTGCTGAGACTTGTTGGTTGGTCTGCTGCTATAGCCTTTTGTGACTGGCTGTTGTGTTAGTGCTGTATCGAATATGATGTGGGGTCGCTTTGTGTGGGCCAAATTAATGGTGTTATATTTGGTCCTCACAAGATGGTCCAGGAGTACAACCCGCCACAGGTTTAGAAGTCAACCCAGATAAAAGCAAGCTTGTCCTCTTCACGAAGAGGTACAAAGTACCAAATCTTACACCGCCAACAATTGGTGGTACGTTCTTAGCGTTTAGCGATCAAGTAAAGTATTTGGGAGTTATTCTGTATAGGAAGCTGTTATGGAGTGACCATATAGTGGAGCGATCCAAGAAGGTAGCAGCAGAGCTGTTCACCTGCAAGAGGGAAATTGGCACCTCCTGGGGACCAAAAGGTGACCTACTGGATTTACACAGCCATTGTGCGCGCGATTCTTCTTTATAGTGCCTTGGTCTGGTTTCATGCACTAGCTAAAAGTACCTATCTTAAAATGCTTCAAAAGGTGCAACGGAGTTCGGAGCCTTGCATTACCGGGGCTCTCGGCTCCACTCCAGATTCCGTTACATACATACATGGATACATAGATAGATACAGGGCAAGGTAATAAAAGTCTCTTTAAAATGGCTCTTGGCAAGCTAATAAAAGCGTGTTTAAAAGGTCTTAAGTATGCTCTTTCGTAGATGTGCCATGCATCCACTTCAATCATTAATAAAGGAATGCGTTTTTCGCATTATGTGCAAGGTTTCAAATCTGTGGCCATTTGGGGTGGTCATAAGTTCAATTGACCTTATGTCCGTTAACCTTATGTCACCCCAACATCACATTATTGCATTTTCATCGAGTCTTGATACGTGTGCAAAGTTTCAATCAAACTTATGGCCATTCAAAATGGTAATAAGGACAATTGACCTTATGGCCGTTGAACTTATGTCACCACGCCTTCACTTTAATGCATTGTCATCGAGCCTTGATACGTGTGCAAAGTATCAATCACACTTATGGCCATTCAAAGTGGTAATAAGGCCAATTGACCTTATGGCCGTTGACCTTATGTAACCACACCATCACATTAACGCATTGTCATCGAGCCTTGATACGTGCGCAAAGTTTCAATCAAACTTATGGCCATTCAAAGTGGTAATAAGGCCAATTGCTTTATGTCCGTTAACCTTATGTCACCCCACCATCACATTATTGCATTGTCATCGAATCTTGATACGTGTGCAAAGTTGCAATCAAACTTATGGCCATTCAAAGTGGTAATAAGGCCAATTGACCTTATGGCCGTTGACCTTATGCCACCAAACCATCACATTAATGCATTGTCATCGAGCCTTGATACGTGTGCAAAGTTTCAGTCAAACTTATGGCCATTCAAAGTCGTAATAAGACCAATTGGCTTTATGGACGTTCAACTTATGTCACCACACCATCATATTAATGCATTGTCATCGAGCCTTGATACGTATGCAAAGTTTCAAATTAATCAGACTTCTAGAAACCGGTGAAAATTAGGCTCAAAAATCCCGTTACATACATACATAGATAGATACAGGCCAAGCTAATAACAACGTGTTAATTAATAAAAAAAAAGGGCTCCAGTATGCTCTTTCGTAGATGTGCCATGCATCCACTTCTATCATTGATAAAGGAATGCGTTTTTCGCATTATGTGCAAGGTTTCAAATCTATGGCCAATTGGGTGGTCGTAGGTTCAATTGACCTTATGTCCGCTAACCATATGTCACCTCACCATCACATTTTTGCATTGCCATCGAGCCATTATACGTGAGCAAAGTTTCAATCAAACTTATGGCCATTCAAAGTGGTAATAAGGCCAATTGAATTTATGGCCGTTGACCTTATGTCACCACACCATCACATGAATGCATTTTCATCGAGCCTTGATACGTGTTCAAAGTTTCAATCAAACTTACGGCCATTCAAAAAGGTAATAAGGCCAATGACCTTATGTCACCACACCATCACATTATTGCATTGTCATCGAGCCTTGATACGTGAGCAAAGTTTCAATCAAACTTATGGCCATTCAAAGTGGTAATAAGGCCAATTGACCTTATGGCCGTTGACGTTATGTCACCATACCATCACATTAATGCATTGTCATCGGTCCTTGATACGTATGCAAAGTTTCAAATTAATCAGACTTCTAGAAACCGGTGAAAATTAAGCTCAAAGATTCCGTTACATAGATACAGGCCAAGCTAATAAAAGCGTGTTAAAAAGGGCTCCAGTATGCTCTTTCGTAGATGTGCCATGCATCCACTTCTAGCGCTAATGAAGGAATGCGCTTTTCAAATTATGTGCAACGTTTCAAATCTATGGTCATTTGGGGTGATCGTAAGTTCAATTGACCTTATCTCCGTTAACTTTATATTACCCCACCATCACATTGTTGCATTGTCATCGAGCCTTGATACGTGTGCAAAGTTTCAATCAAACTTATGGCCATTCAAAGTGGTAATAAGGCCAACTGACCGTATGGCCGTTGACCTTATGTCACCACACCATTACACTAATGCATTGTCATCGAGCCTTGATACGTGTGCAAAGTTTCAATCAAACTTATGGCCATTCAAAGTGGTAATAAGGCCAATGACCTTATGTCACCCCACCATCACATTATTGCATTGTCATCGAGCTTTGATTCGTGTGCAAAGTTTCAATCAAACTTATGGCCATTCAAAGTGGTAATAAGGCCAATTGACCGTATGGCCGTTGACCTTATGTCACCACACCATCACACTAATGCATTGTCATCGAGCCTTGATACGTGTGCAAAGTTTCAATCAAACTTATGGCCATTCAAATTGGTAATAAGGCCAATTGACCTTATGACTGTTGACCTTATTTAACCACACCATTGATACGTGTGCAATATTTCAATCAAACTTATGGCCATTCAAAGTGGTAATAAGGCCAATTGACCTTATGGCCGTTGACCTTATGTCACCACACCATCACATTAATGCATTGTCATCGGTCCTTGATACGTATGCAAAGTTTCAAATTAATCAGACTTCTAGAAACCGGTGAAAATTAAGCTCAAAAATTTCGTTACATAGATACAGGCCAAGCTAATAAAAGCGTGTTAAATAAATATTAGTTTAAAAAAACTAAAAAAAACACGCTTTTATAGCTAACCGAACTAAAAAATAGAAAATAATTAATTTAATGTGAATTAAATTATTCTGTTAATAACTTATATTTTATTATAATTTCATTTTGAGGCGATTAACTATAAAGGATTGTTTGACCTTCTACTGCTGTTATATAAACTCTTTTTAATTGAAAATTATTTTCTATTTTTTAGTTCGGTTGGCTATAAAAGCGTGCTTTTTAGTTTTTTGAACTATTATTTATTTTTAATTTTTTAGTTCAAGTAATTTTAAAAGTTTTAGTCGAGAGTGATGAAACCCAACCCCACGGCACCGAAAAGGGCCAAGACGCAGGGAGGCTGGACGCGGTCTTTCGCCGAAATTGCCAAGGGTCAGCAAATCGTGGCATTATTAACGAGAGCAGCGAAGATGGCAGGATCCCGAAACAACAGTGGAAGTGGATCTGGGCCGCGCTCGCTGCCGTTGCCGTTAAGGTTAAGAAAGACAACCCTGGCCCACCGCCATCTTACACCGATGCAGAGTGGTTCCTGGGCAATGTCAAGCTAATTGCCTGTGACGACGCCAGGTCGGTAAACCTCTATAGGGCCGCCGTCACGCTGATTGGGGTGGTATATCCGGGCGCGCGCCTCAAGGTAGTGGAGGCGCGTGATATCCCCTCACGACCAAGGGCTAGAGCCTGGGTTCCAGTGACGGCAACGGACCCAGCTGACATCCTGGAGCTGCTCCAGGAGAACAACCCGCCACAAGTTTAGAAGTCAACCCGGATAAAACCGAGCTTGTCCTCTTCACGAGGAGGTACATAGTACCAAATCTTACACCGCCAAGAATTGGGGGTACGTTCTTAGCGTTTAGCAATCAAGTAAAGTATTTGGAAGTCGTTCTGGATAGGAAGCTGTTATGGAGTGACCATATAGTGGAGCAATCCAAGAAGGCAGCAGCAGAGCTGTTCACCTGCAAGAGGGCAATTGGCACCTCCTGGGGATTCTCCCCTTAAGTGACCTACTGGATTTACACAGCCATTGTGCGCCCGATTCTTCTTTATGGTGCCTTGGTCTGGTGGCCTGCCCTAGCTAAAAGTACCTATCATAAAATGCTTCAAAAGGTGCAACGGAGTTCGGAGCTCTGCATTACCGGGGCTCCCCATTCCAGATTCCGTTACATACATACATGGATATATAGATAAATACAGGGCAAGCTAATAAAAGTCTGTTAAAAAGGGCTCCAGTGCGCTCTTTCGTAGATGTGCAACGCATCCACTTCTATCATTAATAAAGGAATGCGTTTTTCGCAGTATGTGCAAGGTTTCAAATCTATGGCCGTTTGGGATGGTCATAAGTTCAATTGACCTTATGTCCGAAAACCTTGTGTCACCCCACCATCATATTATTGCATTGTCATCGAGGCTTGATACGTGTGCAAAGTTTCAATCAAACTTATGGCCATTCAAAGTGGTAATAAGGCCAATTGACGTTATGGCCGTTGATATTATGTCACAACTTACTTACTTACTTACTTACTTAATTGGCGCTTAACCGTCTAAACGGTTATGGCCGTCCAACAAGGCGCGCCAGTCGCTCCTTCGCTCCGCCAACCGGCGCCAATTGGTCACACCAAGGGAGTTTAAATCGTTTTCCACCTGGTCCTTCCAACGGAGTGGGGGCCGCCCTCTACCTCTGCTTCCATAGAAGGGTTCCGATAGAAACACTTTCTTGGCCGGAGCATCATCTTTCATTCGCATAACATGGCCTAGCCAGCGCAGCCGCTGCGTTTTAATTCGCTGGACTATGTTGATGTCTGCGTATAGCTCGTACAGCTCATCATTAAATCTTCTTCGGTACTCGCCATCGCCAACGCGTAGATGTCCATAAATCTTTCAAAGAACTTTTCTCTCGAACACTCCCAAAGCCGCTTCATCTGCTGTTGTCATGGTCCATGCTTCTGCCCCATATAGCAGGACGGGTACGATAAGTGACTTGTAGAGTATGATTTTCGTTCGCCGAGAGAGGACTTTACTTTTCAATTGCCTACCTAGTCCAAAGTAGCATTTATTGGCAAGATTGATTCTTCGCTGGATTTCAGTGCTGATGCTGTTGCTAATGTTGATGCTGGTTCCCAAATAAACGAAGTCTTTTACTATTTCGAAATTATGGCTGCCAACAGTAGCGTGGTTGCCAAGGCGCATATGCGCTGACTCTTTGCTCGATGACAGCAGGTACTTCGTTTTGTCCTCATTCACCATCAAACCCATCTTTACCGCTTCTTTTTCCAGCTTGGAGTAAGCAGAACTAACAGCGCGGGTGTGTAGGCCGATGATATCAATGTCATCAGCATATGCCAGTAATTGCACGCTTTTATAGTATATTGTTCCAGTGCGGTTAAGTTCTGCAGCTAGTATAATTTTCTCCAGCATCAAATTAAAGAAATCGCACGATAGGGGGTCACCCTGTCTGAAACCTCGTTTAGTTTCGAACGGCTCGGAGAGGTCCTTCCCAATTCTGACTGAGCTGATGGTGTTGCTCAACGTCATTTTGCACAGCCGTATAAGTTTTGCGGAGAAACCAAATTCAGACATAGCGGCATATAGGCAGCTCCTTTTCGTGCTGTCGAAGGCGGCTTTAAAGTCGACGAAGAGGTGATGTGTGTCGATTCTCTTTTCACGGGTTTTTTCCAAGATTTGGCGCATTGTGAAAATCTGGTCGATGGTAGATTTACCAGGTCTGAAGCCGCACTGATAAGGTCCAATCAGCCGGTTCACCGTTGGCTTCAATCTTTCGCACAATACACTTGAAAGGACCTTATATGCGATATTAAGAAGGCTGATTCCACGATAGTTGGTGCATTTTGCAGTATCCCCCTTCTTGTGGACTGGGCAAAGAACACTTAGATTCCAACCGTCGGGCATGCTTTCGTCCGCCCATATTTTGCTAAGAAGCTGCTGCATGCGCCTTACCAACTCCTCGCCGCCGAACTTGAATAGCTCCGCAGGCAATCCATCAGCGCCCACGGCCTTGTTGTTTTTCAATCTGGTTATTGCTATTCTAACTTCGTCATAATCGGGCGGGGGGACATATATTCCATCATCATCGATTGTGGGATCGGGTTCTTCATCTCTGCGCGGTGAATTGCTGCCTCCATTTAGGAGAGCAGAGAAGTGTTCCCTCCATAATCTAAGCACTCTCTGGACATCAGTTACAAGGTCGCCGTTTTCATTCCTACAGGAGTTTGCCCCGGTCTTAAAACCTTCCGTCTGTCGCCGTATTTTTTGGTAGAATTTTCGGGCGTTATTCCTGGTGGCTAGCAGCTCAAGCTCCTCGCACTCACGCCTTTCTGCTTCTGCTTTTTTCTTCCTGAAAAGGCGTCTCGCTTCCCTTTTCAACTCACGATAGCGTTCACACACTCCTCTTGTCGCGCTGGCTTTTAACGTAGCCCTGTAGGCAGCGTCTTTTCTTTCGGTTGCAACGCGGCATTCTTCATCATACCAGTTGTTTTTTCGTGGCCGCCGGTAACCAATTTTTTCCTCGGCGGCAGTATGAAGTGCTTTGGAGATATGCTCCCACTGCTCCTGTATTCCTTCAGGATGAGTTGTGCCCTCAGAGAGCAGGTGTGAGAGTCGAGTTGCGAAATCATTGGCAGTCTGTTGTGATTGAAGCTTTTCGACGTCTAGCTTTCCTTGTGTTTTTTGTTCCTTGTTTTTAGCCGCGTTGAGGCGGGTGCGTATTTTGGCTGCAACGAGATAATGGTCCGAATCGATGTTAGGTCCTCGGATCGTTCGCACATCTAAAACACTGGAGGCATGCCGTCCGTCTACCACAACGTGATCGATCTGATTGCGAGTATTTCGATCAGGAGACAGCCATGTAGCTTGATGTATCTTTTTATGCATGAACCTCGTGCTTGATATGACCATGTTTCGAGCACCGGCAAAGTCAATCAGCCTCAGTCCGTTAGGAGAAGTTTCATTGTGTAGGCTGAACTTTCCGACTGTAGGGCCAAAAACACCTTCTTTGCCCACCCTGGCGTTAAAGTCGCCAAGCACGACTTTTATATCATGACGGGGGCAGCGCTCGTATGTGCGTTCTAATTGTTCATAAAAAGTGTCTTTCACCTCATCGTCTTTCTCCTCTGTCGGCGCATGGGCGCAGATGAATGATATATTAAAAAATTGTGCTTTTATTCGAATAGCGGCGAGACGCTCGTCTACAGGCGTGAACGCCAGCACTTGGCGACAAAGTCTCTCTCCCACCACGAATCCGACGCCGAAACTGCGCTTATTCGCATAACCACTCCAATATATGTCACAATTTTTGATCTTCTTCCTTCCTTGCTTCGTCCAACGCATTTCTTGGATGGCGGTGATGTCAGATTTTGCTTTGACGAGGACATCAACCAGCCGGGCATCTGCACCAATCCCATTCAGGGAGCGGACGTTCCAGGTGCATGCCCTCAATTCATTGTCCTTCAAAGGTTTGCCATGGTCGTCATCAATAGAGAGTGTATTTATCCGAGGCTTGTTGTTATATTTCATTGGAGTATGGTTTTACGTGGCGGGTCCCAAGCCCAGCGCACAACCCGCTCAGCGGGGGTGAAAATATTACTTGGCACGTTTATATAGCGAGCCGCTTGCTCCAAGACAGACGCCCGCTTGCAGCCGCACCTAGAGGTGTACAGACGCTGCCGATGAAATCTCCCCCGGCTAGCCCTTAAACCGATTATATCAGAGTGGCCTAGCAAGGTTGTCGCCTTCTCACATTAGCTCACCGCTAAACGGGTGTTTAGCGGCTACCCAGAGGATACTTGGCCGCAAGCGACCGGCAGTAGTGAGCTGCTTGAACCGCATGCAAAAGAATCGCTCTGGCCATTCCCAGGTGAATGGCGGTCAGAAGCTTTCCCCACTTTCGTGGACTTCTACACACGGCCCCACCCTCCTCCACAACACCATCACATTAATGCATTGCCATCGATCCTTGATACGTGTGCAATATTTCAATCAAACTTATGGCCATTCAAAGTGGTAATAAGGCCAATTGACCTTATGGCCGTTGACCTTATGTGACCACACCATCACGTTAATGCATTGTCATCGGTCCTTGATGCGTTTGCAAAATTTCAAGTTAATCAGACTTCTAGAAACCGGTCAAAATTAAGCTCGAAAATTCCGTTACATAAATACAGGCCAAGCTAATAAAAGCGTGTTAATAAAGGAATTCGGTTTTCGCATTATGTTCAAGGTTTCAAATCTATGGCCGTTTGGAGTGGTCATAAGTTCAATTGACCTTATGTCCGATAATCTTATGTCACCCCACCATCACATTATTGCATTGTCATCGAGCCTTGATACGTGTGCAAAGTTTCAATCAAACTTATGGCCATTCAAAGTGGTAATAAGGCCAATTGACCTTATGGCCGTTGATATTATGTCACAACACCATCACATTAATGCAGTGTCATCGGTCCTTGATACGTACTTTGCATACGTCAAAAAATTTGACTTCTAGAAACCGGTGAAAATTAAGCTCAAAGATTCCGTTACATAGATAGAGGCCAAGCTAATAAAAGCGTTTTAAAAAGGGATACAGTATGCTCTTCCTTAGATGTGCCATGCATACACTTCTAGCATTAATAAAGGAATGCGTTTTTCGCATTATGTGCAAGGTTTCAAATCTATGGCCGTTTGGGGTGGTCATAAGTTCAATTGACCTTATGTCCGCTAACCTTATATCACCCCACCATCACATTATTGCATTGTCATCGAGCCTTGATACGTGTACAAAGTTTCAATCAAACTTATGGCCATTCAAAGTGGTAATGAGGCCAATTGACCTTATGACCGTTGACATTATGTCACCACACCATCAAATTAATGCATTGGCATCGAGCCTTGATACGTGTGCAAAGTTTCAATCAAACCTGTGGCCATTCAAAGTGGTAATAAGGCCAATTGACCGTATGGCCGTTGACCTTATGTCACCACACCATCACATTACTGCATTTTCATCGAGCCTTGATACGCGTGCACAGTTTCAATCAAACATATGGCCTTTGAAAGTGGTAATAAGGCCAATTGACCTTATGGCCGTTGACTTTATGTCACCACACCATCACATTAATGCATTGTCATCGGTCCTTGATACGTGTGCAAAGTTTCAAATTAATCAGACTTCTAGAAACTGGTGAAAATTAAGCTCAAAGATTCCGTTACATAGATGCAGGCCAAGCTAATAAAAGAGTGTCAAAAAGGGATCCAGTATGCTCTTTCGTAGATGTGCCATGCATTCACTTCTAGCATTAATAAAGAAATGCGTTTTTCGCATTATGTGCAAGGTTTCAAATCTATGGCGATTTGGGGTGGTCATAAGTTCAATTGACCGTTAACCTTATGTCACCCCACCATCACATTATTGCATTGTCATCGAGCCTTGATACGTGTGCAAAGTTTCAATCAAACTTACGGCCATTCAAAGTGGTAATAAGGCCAATTGACCTTATGGCCGTTGACCTTATGTCAACACGCCATCACATTAATGGTGATCGGTCCTTGATACGTATGCAAAGTTTCAAATTAATCAGACTTCTAGAAACCGGTGAAAATTAAGCTCAAAGATTCCGTTGCATAGATACAGGCCAGGCTAATAAAAGCGTGTTAATAAATAACAGTTTAAAAAACTAAAAAACACGCTTTTATAGCTAACCGAACTAAAAAATAGAAAATAATTTTCAATTAAAAAGAGTTTATATAACAGTTGTAGAAGGTCAAACAATCCTTTATAGTTAATCACCTCAAAATTAAATTATAATAAATTTTAAGTTATTAACAGAATAATTTAATTCACAGTAAAAAGCGTGGGATACATTTGACTACATTTCATATCTTTCCTCTCAGATAGTTGCCAATAGAATTATTGTAACATTCAATATCAAGCACCCCACGCTTTTTACTGTGAATTAAATTATTCTGTTAATATCTTAAATTTTATTATAATTTCATTTTGAGATGATTAACTATAAAGGATTGTTTGACCTTCTACTACTGTTATATAAACTCTTTTTAATTGAAAATTATTTTCTGTTTTTAGTTCGGTTAGCTATAAAAGCGTGTTTTTTTTAAACTATTATTTATTTTTAATTTTTTAGTTCAAGTAATTTTAAAACTTTTAGTCGGGAGTGATGAAACCTTGAAACGCCAGCGGTCCATGGATGAATCCAACCCCACGGCAACGAAAAGGGCCAAGACGCAGGGAGGCTGGACGCGGTCTTTCGCCGAAATTGCCAAGGGTCGACAGATCATTGGCATTATTGACGAGAGCAGCGAATATGGCAGGATCCCGAAACAACAGTGGAAGTGGATCGAGGCTGCGCTCGCTACGGTGGCCGTTAAGGTTAAGAAAGACAACCCTGGTCCACCGCCATCTTACACCGATGCAGGGTGGTTCCTGGGCAATGTCAAGCTAATTGCCTGTGACGACGCCAGGTCGGTAAACCGCTATAGGGCCGCCGTCACGCTGATTGGGGTGGTATATCCGGGCGCGCGCCTCAATGTAGTGGAGGCGCGTGATATCCCCTCACGACCAAAGGCTAGAGCCTGGGTTCCAGTGACGCCATCGGACCCAGCTGACATCCTGGAGCTGCTCCAGGAGTACAACCCGCCACAGGTTTAGAAGCCAACCCGGATAAAACCGAGCTTATCCTCTTCACGAGGAGGTACACAGTACCAAATCTTACACTGCCAAGAACTGGGGGTACGTTCTTAGCTTTTAGCGATCAAGTAAAGTATTTGGGAGTCATTCTGGATAGGAAGCTGTTATGGAGTGACCATATAGTGTAGCGATCCAAGAAGGTAGCCGCAGAGCTGTTCACCTGCAAGAGGGCATTTGGCACCTCCTGGGGATTCTCCCCTAAGGTGACCTACTGGATTTACACAGCCATTGTTTGACCGATTCTTCTTTATGGTGCCTTGGTCTGGTAGTTGCACTAGCTAAAAGTACCTATCTTAAAATGCTTTAAAAAGGTACAACGAAGTTCGGAGCTGTGCATTACCGGGGCTCTCGGCTCCACTCCAGATTCCGTTACATACATACATGGATATATAGATTGTTTACACAGGATATTACACAAAATTTGTATTGCATTAAATTATTAAATAACAACATTAAAATCATCAAAACCAGCGAGAAACAAACCAATATAGCCGACCAACTCGTCATCTCACACAACATTCACACACACATACAGTCCAGTAAATCATAATATCGAGATCACATCATCATACAGTCCATTATCACTCATACAGCCATAAAATCATCACATTATACAGTCGATTCATCGCATCAAAATCACATCATCAAGCACATCCATTAGCATCACATCTTACAGTCATACACATCATATCATCATCATAACATCACATTCATCAGCTACATTCGATCAACTAAAAACACAAGGTACGTGGTTTTGCTTGGTTGCACAAACTTTTTTTTCTATTTACGTGATTTTACGTACGGAAGGTGCATTCCGTGATAGACAAAAAAGGCAAAGCAAGTGAAATTGTTAGATTTCGTGGTTATAAACATACCAATCGCCTTTTGACGATCGGGTAATTCCCCCCACAAGTGGTAAGGATTACTCGACACCGCTCAAGGCAGACAGTCAGTGAATATTTTTTTAGTTTTTTTTTCACACTCATCACTGCACTGTGTTGTACCCCCTCATCGTCACATACATTGACAAACTTCCTAGTCGGGAACCATAATTTCACTTGGTTGATAGCCTAAGCTTATCTATCACAGAATTCGCTTTATTAATCAGTTTACGAGCTGAAATAATACCAAAAATCCGAAAAATTAGCACTGCGTTGGGTGGCTAGTGGCTCATCACAATTGGTCACAAACACAATTCATACTGATCGCTTTATATTATATAGCTGTATTTTTTTTCAGCGTTTTTATAATAAATAATTAAAAGTGTAATTTTCCACATTAAGTTTGATAAACAAATTTATTTTCTTATTTATATTGGGAAAGATACCCTGGTTGGCTACTCGGGAATACTCATCAACGTTCACATCACCTTTTTGTATACACATTAAATCCTCGTTGGGATTTCTATCTGTGGTGCAAATTTTACACACTATATCCACATTGGGATTACCATCTGCGTTTTTAATTTTTTTTAAAACACGCCAAAGTTTTTGGAAAATATTTCTATCTGTGTCCAACACATCTGTTAAGACACATTAAATATTTGCAGACGATTCTCTTCTCGGCATTGCACATCTCTGTAGACACATTTAATCCTTTCAGGACTTCTATCCTTGTTTAATATCACTTTGTACACACTAGAACCTTTCAGGATCTCTATCTGTGATGCATATCACTACATACATAATAAATCCTCTCAGGATTTCAATCTGTATTTTATATCACTTTATACACACTAAATCCTCGTCAGGATTTCTATCTGTGTTTATTTCCATATCACTGATTACACATTAAATCCTTATCAGGATTTCTATCTGTGGCTTACATAATCCTCGTGAGGATCTCTATAAGTGGTTCATATCACTGGCCACAAATTCATTCACGTCAAGATTTACATCTGATTCAAATTTTTGCTTATCACTAAATTCACATAAGATTGCTATCTGTGTTAACAAAGAATGAAGACTCTTCGAGCCGTGGACATAAAATGCGGCTGCCGCCTTGTGACACCGATGTATTTAAAGGACTACCTTTCCTGGCCAGCCTTTAGCGATATGTTCACGGCGATATACATCCACAATACTGATCTGAAAGATGTCGAGAAATTGTATTATCTAAAACAAAATACTCAAGGGGAGGCAAAAGAAATAGTGGGCATGTGCTCATTAACAAACGAGGGTTTTACAACCGCCTGGAAAAATCTAAGCGACAGGTACGAAAATAAACGTATCCTCGTCAACACACAACTGAAACTTTTATTTAGTCTGACGGCAGTCGAGCAGGAGTGTGGAACATCAATTAAAAAATTGCAACGTGAGATCAACAATTGCATTTCTGCGCTACAATGTCATAATATTGACATCACAAATTGGGATGCAATTATAACCTACCTATGCTCCACAAAACTCCCTGAATCTACGTTGGCTCTTTGCGAACAGACCGTAGAACGAAAGACAGATATCCCGAAATGGGAGGATATGGACAAATTCCTGTCCAATCGCTTCCAGACATTAGAGACGGTTTCTGACCTTAGGGTTAACAAAACTACAAAAGCACCCAAAAGTCAAAATTCGAATTCTAGGGAAAATTCTACAAAACTTGGGGTTAACAAGCCAGCGTACCAAAATCAGCATGTAAGATGTGCAACAGTACGGAGGACAACTTACGAAATTGCCAAAAATTCCGTAGGTTGTCTACGTCAGGGAAAATCGAGTTTGTAAAAAGCAATAGCTACTGTTTGAATTGTCTGTCGGGAGGACACACCGTGACACGATGCACTAGCCAATTCAATTGCAGCACCTGCCACGCAAGGCACAACACCTTGCTCCATCTTCCGACATCACAACCAAAGACAACTTCTCAAAGGTGGACTCAAAACGCCACCGATAATACACCTTCAACCTCACAACAGGCTAGAGCAAGACTGGAAGCTGAAAAAAGGCAAGATAATGCTAACAACGTCACTTCGTGTCACGCTAACACGACAAAAGGGGTGTTATTAGGAACAGCGCGGGTAAATATAATCTACAACGGAGTAAAATTTTCCGCCAGAGCGCTAATAGACTCTGGGTCCGAATGCTCTTTCATAACAGAAAGACTAAAAAAGCGAATAAACCTTCCATCCAAACGTTTGCATGTGCAGGTGTCAGGAATAAATAATACACCATCTGCACAGCTAAAGGAATCATGTGCGATTACGCTAGGTTCGCTTACAGACCCCTTAATAAGCATTGATACAGTGGTCCTAGTCCTGCCTCAACTAACAGGGGAGCTTCCGACTTGCCAAGTTAGCGCAACGACTCGGCAAGCGTTCCCTGATCTGATTCTGGCGGATAAGAGGTTCTTCATTTATGAACTACTCGATCTCATACTTGGAGGCGACGTTTATCCCCAGATCATACTAAACGGTATACGGAAGAACGTTCTAAATACGCTTCTCGCCAAAGAAACCGTCTTCGGTTGGATTTTAGCCGGTCGTGCAGATGCACCTCACCCAACCAATACGCGCGAATCCTTCTTCAATGAAATTAGCCTAGACAAGCAGCTAGCCGCTTTCTGGGAACTTGAAAACGCACCTGCAAAAAAGGCCCTGACCGAAGATAATGCCTATTGCGAGGCACTATATAAAAACACAACGGAAAGGAATTCAGATGGAAGATATACCGTCGCCCTTCCATTCAAACAAAGCTTCCCAAAAACCGTCTGTTTGGGCCCATCTCTCAAGAGCGTCTGCTCTCAGTTCTATCAGAACGAGACACGCATAGCCAAGACACCGGCCCTACAGACGGAATACAATAGGGTACTGACAGAATACGTCACGTTAGGGCACATGTCCAAGGTACACACCGTAGTACCACCACAATCATCTGATTGCTACTTCTTGCCGCATCGTGCGGTTATCAAAGAGGAAAGTACAACGACTAAAGTGAGGGTCGTGTTGAACGCGTCGTGCCCGACATCCAATGGCACAAACCTGAACGATGTTCTACACACCGGCCCAGTACTTCAATCCGACTTAAAAATACTGCTCCTCCGATGGAGATTCTACAAGTACGTCTTCAACAGCGACATTGAGAAAATGTACAGGCAAATTTGGGTAAAGGAAAATCAAACCCAATACCAAAGAATAGTTTTTCGACTCAAAGCAGAGGACCTTGTGAGCGTGTATGAGCTCAACACGGTAACCTTTGGGGTCAACTATGCCCCCTATCTAGCGATCAGAACCCTACATCAAGTTGCAGATGACGTCGAACCTTCAATGGCGATCGCATCGCACATCTTGCGAAATAGAATGTACGTCGACGACGTCCTGGCAGGGGGGCATAGCATCGAGGCAGCGATTACTGCTCGCGATGAAATCACAGCTGCATTAAAGTCAGCAGGATTCCCTCTGCGAAAATGGACCTCTAATTGCAGTAGGATACTACAGGGCATACCCAAACCTCACAGGCTAACGGAAGACTTTCTGGTAAAAACCCTAGGCATCCGTTGGAACGCGCATTTCGACTATTTTTATTTCACAGCGAAACCAATCGAAAACCAGGACATAGTAACAAAGAGAGCGATCCTATCTGCTATCGCTAAACTCTTCGACCCTTTAGGCTGGCTCGCCCCAGTTATCATCGTAGCCAAGATATTAATGCAGAACATTTGGCTGGAGGGGACGGATTGGGATGTACCGGTATCCACAATCACTCTAGATCGGTGGCAAACCTTTATGCAGGAGTACCCTGCCATTAACCGGATTCGTATACCTCGGTGGGTGCTCTTCACTCCAACCAACGATATAGAAATTGACGGCTTCTGTGACGCGTCCGAAAAAGCCTACGCGGCTACGGGTTACGTGCGAGCTAAGATCAACGATAGGATCTACGTTAGTCTACTTATGGCAAGAACAAGGGTGGCACCAGTGAAAACAGTTTCATTACCACAATTGGAGTTATGCGGTGCCGTCTTGCTGGCAGATACTATGGAAACTGTGATGGAGAACCTAAACTTAGGCACATTTAACCTTCACCTATGGACAGATTCGACCATCGTCCTAGCATGGATTCGAAAACCTCCTTGTTCCTGGTCAACATTTGTAGCTCACATGGTGACAAAAATCGTGGAAAAGGTAGGAACGAAAGCTAGGCATCATGTTGAGTCCGCATCAAATCCAGCGGACTTAGCCAGCAGAGGACTTCCAGCCACGGACCTAGTCGACAACTTTTTGTGTTGGCAAGGACCTTCTTGACTGCAAGAAGGCAAAGCGAAATGGCCATCTCAAGGCGAACAGGAGTACCACACAAACATCGAAGAAAAACGAGTACAAGTGCATGCAGCAACGAACATCAACAATAGCGAGGATATTCTTGATCGGTTTTCCGATCTATCAAGAGCGTTGCGGGTAATCTCCTACCTTATAAGATTTTCGAATAGAACCCATCCAAAAACTAAAGTGACCTTTAAAGCAAAGTCTTACCAGATCTCGCCCGACGAAATCAAGGCTATGACTATCCGTCTCATAAGGATATCTCAAACAAGCCACTATTCCCAAGAAATAAACTCTCTGAGAACTAGGAAACCCATCGCGGCCAAAAGCGAGATCCTCTCTCTAGACGCATCCAGGGACGTTCCCGTCGACGAGCGTCACCCGATAATCCTCCCTTACGCCTGCCGACTCACCCTCTCCTAGTCCAGTTTGTCCACACCATTTCCATACATGGCGGAAACCAACTAATGCTGCGTCTCCTACGCACCCAGTTTGGATACCTCGGATCAAAAACATGATCCGATCCAGCATTCACAACTGCAGGGCCTGTACGCTATTCCGCAAACGTTCGCCGACGCAACTCAAAGTTTCAAAACTCATTTCAAAATGATCGCATCGGATCATAAATTTACTCTCGAGGAGTTTAGCACCCTCCTGTGTAGGATTGAATCCTGTCTCAACTCTCGACCCTAAGCCCGTCTTCAAATGACCCGTCCAACCTGGAGCCACTTACCCCCGGGCACTTCCTAGTCGGGGGCCACCTACTAGCGCCACCCGATATTGACGTCAGCGAGAATCGCGCTTCACTCGTCAATCGATGGGAAAAACTAAAGGCGCTTCATCAAACCTTCTGCAAACGGTGGAAAACGGAGTATCTCACCGAATTGCAGAAGCGCGTTAAGTGAAAGCATCCACAATCAAACCTCAAACAGGGGGACCTAGTCGTCATTAAGGAGGATAATCTGCCCCCTAACGAATGGAGACTGGGTCGGATAGCCAATCTTCACTATGGCCCCGATAACCGAGTTCGAGTCGTCGAACTGGATACGGCAAGGGGACAAACCACCAGACCAATCACGAAACAGGTGCTACTACCACCCTCCAGTGAAGGTGAGGAAGAACTGTAACTTCCTCCCGTCCAACAAACACCTTAACCCAGCTCTCGTTCACCCCGAACGAGGCCAAAAAACACCTTAACCCCGCTCTCGTTCACCTCGAACGAGGCCAACAGAACCCTACCGCAGATCTACTATCTGCCACAGAACATAAACGCCCTCGGCCAACAAAATTTTTCTTTTCTCGATACTTGGGGATATTAAAATAATCTCTCTCCGTACATCAATCACAAATCATGCATACAAAGGCGGATTCCTAAAGTACATATAAACATAGGAATCGGTGAACTGCGATGAGCAAGCACCGGCAACAGATGGAAGGTGAGACCAAAAGTGCGTTGCCACCTATCGAAAACGTACAAGTAAATACAAGAGCTCTGTTATAAATATGTTATTACAGATTTAAATACCCATTGATGCCGGGCGAAGGGGTGGTATCCAGGGAAACACATAGGATAATATTTTAACTCTTAACGATTGCAAAGCGGATATTTATTCGGCCACACATGGTGGACGATACTTGTAGGTCGCACGTTTACTGCGTCCAATATGGGAAAAACGTTGTGTTGAAGCGAATTTGTGTAGCACATTAACTCAGGCTGACTGTACACTGATACTTGAGGATTTATTTCCGCTCATGGATGCTTACATTGTAAATGCTTGTTCGGGTATGACACGCGCTGCTGCCTATTCCACACCTACAACAAGTTTATGAAATGGTTTTAGTGATGTACTGCCGCTCACACTCAGTTGATAGCTCAACACCCACGTAATGCTGCAGTACAAGCACAAAATGAAAAGAAACAATCAATAAACACGTCATATCAATTGGTAAAATATGGTTGTGAAATAATCTCACTATATAAAATTTTAGGTGAACATCCGTTTCAAATTATGGCCACTCAATTACCAAAGGATGAACAGACAACATGGAGTTTTACAAAAAGGATTACAAAACATATGTCAGCAATTTCCTTCGGCTGGTTTCGGAGAAGGTGGTATTAAGCTAGCAACGACGGGTGCAGCAAAAATCCAGAGGCAAGTGGTATCCGCTATTTCAATAACGCGTGAGACACCACAAATTACTCCGTAACATTGCAATAATTTGTTACGTATAAAAAGTCTGGGTGGTACCAATTCAATATTTTCGGTACGCGACTGCTGCACGTTTTGGATTTACTGCGCTGGGTATGTTGAAAATCTACCAATTCTTCATATCTGCAACTCCGTTGACTGCCTTATTTGATTGCCTTTTTCGCTCAGTATCCTTGGTGGCACACATTATAATACCAAAGGCGGGTGGTGGCCGTTCAACGAAAGTTTCTAGATGTATTCGAAAATACTTGCATATACGTGATTATATGCACCTGTGTTAAAAGTACATACACTAGTTTGGCAGTAGAGAGTATATATCTACTTTATATTATAAATTCGGTAGTAGATCGTATTTTGTAAGTCTCGTATAGTGTTGGTGCCAATTATTGCTGAGTATTATGAGCTTCCCACTGCTGTGCGAAATCCGTTCTGACCGGAACCACGCTTCGCCAATTCACCATTCAATTAGGAAATAGTATGTATCCATGAATGAATGTCATTGTGAACGACAAAAACAAGGTTGCCACTCGATGACATTTCCTCTTTTCGGTTCTTACGCTGTACACATTGCGCGCGATCCCATGGGATCACAAGTCGGATCCGCGGGATCCAACAAACTCTAGTGTTAGTACCCGAACAAAAAAAAACTAACGAAAACCGCGAAGATACAGCCTGATTCACTGAAACAAACGCGCCAGGTTGTATTTCGGTAGTTTTTTGACATCCGGCCGTTTTTTTTCTTTATTTCTTTTTGACAAATGTTTTTCGTTTGAAAATTTGGTGCACAAAAACGCAATCAGAATCAACGTTCTTGTAAAAGGTGAACCAGTCGAGACCGAAATAATTTTCGCGGTTTATTTGCATGGTTTTCATTGCTAAAAGGTTTGTGCACAATCAAAATGTAAAACATAAACAGAAACATGTTACACTCAACAGTGGTCTCGCTTTCATGATAGAAATTGTTTTTGTGTATTGAAGTTCCGATAAAGTTTCGTCAGTCCCTTTAGCTTGAAATCCAAGCAAGAATAAAGTAGTGTCATATATGCTTTCGAAACTACAACCAAGGGAGAAATTAAACTTTTTAGAAAAGACTATAAATTCTATGTCGCGTCAGGACTCAGACGCGAGTTTTCCCTAAATAATTTCGTGACATGACCATTAGGTATTGTTACGCGGCCAAATTGGCAGCACCGCACAGCTGCATACTCAAATGAGTGGAAGAGTCAGCAGCTGACAGCTCTACAAATTGGCACACTCAAGAGTGTAGGCTATTCCTGCCAGGGTTGTGTAGAAATCAACAAACACACCACAATTTGTTATTCTCACACAACATGACCCAAATCAACACAAAGAGTGTTCCAAGGCAGCGAATAAAGGTCATTTTACAGCTGTCGCACATTTTATCTGCACGACGTCGCTTAAGGGACCATCGCATTCACCAGCTATCACCCTGCAAAAATGCTCTCGTCATTCCACGTCATTTGACTAGTCATTTTACGGTCATAGGTTATATTCATAGTCACATTTGCATGGGCGTGGGTAAGTTTTGAGACCAAATTTTTGTAGGACAATTACAAGGAGCCGTGACAACACACGGGTTTACCGTGATACCATATGCCCTCCCCATGAATCCCTTAGCCCGAGTATGCCAACCACAATCTCGATCAATTAAGCTTCTACTCTCCGCTCATACGCCACCCAACCCCCTTAAAATGCAAAACAAATAATAACAAGTTCCCGTTCCAGAATGACGGGCTTCTCGGTCAAACGCAACAAGACGGAGCAACGCGTTGACTCCTTCACCGTCTCCTGCCGGTTGTGCCAGAAGAATCATGGCATACGACTATGCCCGCTGTACAGGGGAATGTCGGCAGAAGAACGTCTCCGGGCCGTCCTTATACACCGGCACTGCCCCAATTGCTTATCGCCGTTCCATCGGTTAGAGATATGCCCTAGCAGCGACCGTTGCCACCGCTGCCGTGAACCACAGCACACTACGCTTCACATGGAGGACGAACAAGTACGGCCACGCCCGATCCCTTGCGAAGAGCGCGACGACGACGAAAGCGCCGACGAGGTGCTATCGATCAACTTCACCGAGGACACACGATCGTGGGCCCAACAGGTCGAAGAAGAGGAGAATGAGATGGAAGAGTTCACGAGAAGTGCAGCCGCCTTAGCCATAGCCCCAACGGCCAGTGGAGAAGCACGATCCTTCCGACCACTGCTTCAGCATGAAAAGCAGAAGGCAATCCAGGACCAGGCAAGCAATCAGAGACACATGGAACACGGGGATGGCGCGGAGACACGTCCTTTCCGCCCATCGCACCGCAATGCCAGTGGGCGCCGGGGCGGCGAGGAGCCGCGTCCGTTCCGCTCGACCCGACGCTCCACTGGCAGAGCGGCCCCGTATCAACCATGCAAAGAGGGTACCACCACCACTGTCGTTCCACATCAGGCGCACCCCACCGGCTTCAGGACAGGGCGCTTACGGGAAACCCACGACGCGATGACGATCACCCGAGCATTTATTTCTTTCGCTCCTACAGCGATCATACGTATAGAGGCAGGGGAGCGCCTCCATCTGGTGCGCGCACTCATTGATCCCTGCGCGCCGACGTCCGTGATAGATGCGCATCTGGCCAACGACCTCCAACTCGAACGGCTTAATACGGCCAGAACTACGAAGTGCACACTAGTGTTGCGCGGGAAATATGGGGTAACAAATCACATCATGACTCCGGCAACGGTTGTAGCACGCCATACGCGTCTCAACCCAACCGCGACGATTGACTCCTCGGTCGCCGCAACATTCCAGTTTATGAGACTCGCAGACCCGACGTTCTATCGATCTGCGCCGGTTCTCTTAACACTCGGGCCCGACATGTACGCCACCATTATTGTTAGCGGCACAGCCCCAGCAACGGTCAATGGGCTCCTCACGCAGCCGACGATCTTCGGCTTAGTCGTTTCAGGAGCGTTCCAGCCATAACGTCCAGCTTTTACATAATACATAACCATTACACCTAGAGGGAGGAAAAAACTACATCCAATTAACCAGGTGCATTAAAAACCAAGCAACCCCACGTGTTTAGGCAGGATGCCAAACTTTTCCGTATCTGATTGCGATCCCCCCAATGCAACTCTGCAAATCGATACTCGATACTCGTTTTAATTTATAACCACCCACACCATCACCGCCACATGCATGTGCATGCATGTACATGCACGTGTATGTGTGCTTTTTGTCAGCACTCATGCATATGCATGTCGGGGTTGATGTGTGGGTGCCTTTCCCCTCCAAAACGGAGGATTTTGCGGGTCAACGGTTGTAGCTTTCAATACAACCGGCCTCTTGGATTCTAACAGCCAACCAGCTAACATCTGCCGCCAGCGATCTCTGCCGTTTTATATTCAGGTAATATTGTACCCTAGCTATTTATCTTTACTGAATAAAGATCTTCTTTTATAACGAGAAATTCTCGTCTTCTCTTGTCTTTTTACACATACTCCCGCTTATTGAGATCGACCCCGGTGCGCCCACCTACTCAGGATCAGACGCACCACGGCCGAACATTTGGTCCTTCTCCCCGAGAAATTAATTAAAGCGCATATACAGTCCACATTACAAAGTATCATAGCTGACCGCACCACAAATCATAAAAAATTCATCCGAAAAAGTATTTTGCCCACCAACGAAAAGTCTATGATATCATACCAGACAGCTAAAGCAACTGCAACACATCAAGCCATCTTGCCACATAAGCACCAGTATACGAATAGCCGAATAAAGTCTACAGTAAGTGAAATATTTCTTGCTACATTTTTTTTGGTTATTACAATAAAATAAAATCCGTGTAAAAACATAATCCATATACTGTGTGCCACACGCGTAGTGATTTCTGATTAACCGCGAAAAGTGTAACAAATTTAGTGCCGAAAAGAAAAATAAGTGCAAACGCGTTGCATTAACGTCGTTTAACATTCCTTGTGACTATCTGGTCTGTCCCCCCGCAAGCGGTAAGGCTCTCCGGACACAGCACAAGGAAGAGGTGCACATAACCTCACATTCACATTAAAATCTCACGCCATACGGCTGTGGCAATTTTCATTTTCTTTTCAAGCACTTTAATTTTCACTGATTCAATCGACACAGTTTTTACAACAGTTTTCACTGAGTTTTTACACTTTTCGTCGAGTTGTTATATCAGCGCGCGCACTTATTTATAACAAATTTGAACGTTGAAGTGGCGAGTGGCCCCCTTTAATTCCACAAAAGACGTTGTTGCTGCCCTCCCCTTCTACCAGCTTTTCGGCACAAATAAGCTGCAAAGTCAGTGAAAAAATAAACAAATTGAAAGCGTTAAATAAAGAGTTTTTTCTATATTTTAATCATTGTTGGTTGGGTGATTCGCACAGGTTTTTTCAGTTTTACAACCCCTTTTTAATTTGATCACAAATTTTAATCCATGAACATGGAATCATATATTAGATTGGCCGATCGAATAATCGAATTCGAGGCCGCTTTTAATGACATAAATGCGGCTCTGCACACTATACACACTCTTGCAATACAGCAAAATGAGTTGCAAGCTAAGTGGGAAAAAGCCGCGACCGCCCTCGAGGAATTGCTTGACTCTGACATGCTCGACGCTAAGAAAATTGCAGCGGTCAAGATCAAGCATAAAGCGGCATATGCCGTATTCCTGAGATGCATGTCGAACATGGCTGAAATTCAAACTAAATTGAAGGAGGAAAATGATAGGGCAGTCAAACCTGAGGGAGAACGCGCGCGCGAACACAGTATCCGCCTGCCAGCCTGCGACACTGAGGTATTCCAGGGCGACTACCTATCTTGGCCAACGTTTCGTGATCTGTTCACGGCCATCTACAAAAACAACAGTCGCCTAAGTCCGGTAGAAAAGTTGTTCCACCTTAACCAAAAAACCCAAGGTGAGGCAAAGGACATTGTCAAGAAATGTCCTTTGACAAATGAAGGCTTCGAAACAGCCTGGAAGAACCTATGTGAGAGATACGAGAATGAGCGGATTCTCGTAAACTCACAACTACAAATTTTGTTTAATCTAAAAAAGATAGATAGCGAGTGCGGCAGCTCTATCATAACCTTACAGCGCGACATAAATAATTGTTTAGCATCCTTAAAAACACATCAGATTGACGTTTCAAATTGGGATGCGATTATTACTTATTTATGTTCGACAAAATTAACTGAGAATACGTTGGCTCTATGGGAGCAGAGCATTGATCACAAAACGGACATATCCAAGTGGGAGGATATGGACAAATTCTTGTCAAATCGATTTCAGACACTTGAAACCGTGTCTGGTTTTACAGCTAATGCCACCTCTAAAGTGCAAAAGTCAAACACGTCGCGCCTGTCGACAGAAACCCCTACAAAAAGACTTGGTGCTTTTCAAACAAAAGTAACCAAACAAACAACTAAAGCAATGTGTAAAATGTGCAAATCTAAGGAGCACAGATTACGCAACTGTTCACGTTTTTGCGACTTAAACCCGGTAGAAAGGATTAAATTCGTCAAATCCACAGATGGCTGCTTGAATTGTTTATCCCCAGGACAAACAGTGACGAGGTGCACCAGTTCGTACAACTGTTCCAAATGCCACTCTCGTCACCACACGCTCCTGCATGCGGACACACTTCAGCAACCGGCGGTGCGCAACCCTTTCAAAGATGCGGATAATACCCCACCAACTTCGGTACAGGCACGGAAAAGACAGGAATCGGGACAACCACCTTCATCTACGAACCAGAATGTCAAATCCTGCCATGCCAATTCCAGTACAGGTGTGCTATTAGGAACTGCTCGCGTACACATTCACGATAATGGTACCGACTTCTCCGCGCGGGCATTAATTGATATTGGGTCTGAAAGTTCCTTTATAACTGAAAGACTGAAACGCAGAATCAATTTGCCAGCGAGGAAAATGCATGCCCATGTTTCAGGCATCACAAATGCGGTGTCAGCTCAGGTGAAAGAAGCATCCAACATCGAATTACGTTCACCAGTGGATCCCTGCTTCAGCCTGACTACACCCGTACTAGTTCTAGCGAAACTCACTGGGAATCTTCCATCCTGCCATATCAACGCAATGACTATGCAGGCATTCTCAGACTTGGTTTTGGCAGACAAGAGGTTCTACGTCAAAGAAGACGTAGACCTCATACTTAGCGGAGACATATAACCCCAAATTATAATGAGCGGTATAAAGAAGAATGTGTTAAACACACTCTTAGCCCAAGAGACAGTGTTCGGTTGGATACTAACCGGTCATATCGAATCACCGAATCCAACGAAGAGCATTATGTTTTCTACAACGAGGTTGCGTTAGACAACCAACTCAAAGCTTTCTGGGAGGTAGAAAATGTACGCAAAAATAAAATATTAAATGAAGAGGAAAGGTACTGCGAACAATTATTTAAGGAAACAACGAAACGTGATGAAGATGGAAGATACACCGTATCACTACAATTCAGGCAGGATTACCCTAACATTAATTTGGGACCGTCCCTGAAACGCGCATGCTCTCAATTCTTCCGGAATGAGGGGCGGTTAATAAAAAACCCAGATTTAGGTAAAGAATATGTTCGAGTGTTGTCAGAATATGAAACGCTCGGACATATGAGAAAAATTGAAAAGAATATTCCATCCGACGATTCGGATAATTATTTCCTGCCCCACCACGCCGTTATTAAAGCGGAAAGTACCACTACAAAGGTACGCGTAGTATTCAATGCCTCGAGCCCTACGGCCAACGGGAAGAGCCTAAATGATATTCTACTCCCAGGCCCAGTTCTACAAGCCGATCTACCCATCCTTATCTTACGATGGAGACTATACCGCTTCGTCTTCAATAGCGACATCGAAAAGATGTATCGACAAATTTGGGTGAACGAAAATCACACCAAATTTCAACGTATTGTGCATCGCACTTCCCCGAATGACCCTATTAGTCTTTACGAATTAAAGACGGTTACCTTCGGAGTGAATTGCGCTCCATATCTCGCGATAAGAACGCTCCTACAACTGGCTGACGATGTCGCAAATTCACACCCTACAGCGGCTAGCATACTAAGAGAGAGTATGTACGTAGATGATGTTTTATCTGGAGGACACACAATAGCGTCAACCATCAAAGCAAGAAACGAAATTCGCGAAGCCTTACACTCAGCTGGCTTTCCATTACGCAAGTGGACTTCCAATTGTAAGGAAATTCTAAAGGACATCGCCAAAACGGATTTGCTCAGCGAGGATTTCTTAGCGTTCGAAGAAGCTAGTTCGGTAAAAGCCCTGGGAATACGATGGAACGCTCACTCAGACGTATTTTTTTTCAAGGAAGGAACCCTGAAAAATGACGAAGACATCACCAAACAAGCAGTCCTATCCGCTATAGCCAAACTTTTCGACCCTTTAGGCTGGCTTGCGCCAATGGTCATTGTCTTTTCGTGTGTCTTTCCACACGAGCAATTCATCTGGAGGCCACTACTGACCTCACCACACCATCATTTCTAGCGGCATTTGCCCGTTTCATATCTAGGCGCGGATGCCCGAAAGATATGTACTCCGACAATGGTACGAACTTTGTCGGAGCGTCACGATCCTTACGATCAGAATTCAAGACCTTCATCTCACAAGCGCGAGAGAACGCTGTCTCAAAGTACAGCCACCAGTCACTCACGTGGCATTTCATCCCTCCGGGCGCTCCCCATATGGGAGGGCTGTGGAAGGCTGGAGTGAAAAGCTTCAAAAGCCATTTCAAAAAGATAGCCTCACCACACAAATTCACCTTCGAGGAATTCCATACCCTCTTGTGCCGCATCGAGGCATGCCTGAACTCGCGGCCGCTCAGCCCGGCGTCCAATGACCCGAAGGACCTAGAGCCACTTACCCCAGGCCATTTCCTCACTGGCAGCCATCTACTGGCTCCGCCAGAGCCAGATGCTACTGAGAGCCCTGCCGCGATGATCAATCGGTGGCAGAAACTCAAAGACCTCCATCACACTTTCTGCAAGCGATGGAAAACCGAATATCTAACCGAGATCCAGAAACGATACAAGTGGAAACATCCACAACCTAATCTAAAACCCGGAGACCTGGTTGTTATCAAAGAGGACAACCTCGAACCCAACGAGTGGAGAATGGGGAGAATCGTCAGCACACACCCAGGCTGTGATAACCGTGTGCGTGTTGTTGACGTTCAAATAACTAGACCAATTACGAAATTGGTACTCCTTCCGTCCCACGACAAGGAGGATTAAATATAAGGGGCCAAATGCCGCCTTACAAAACCCCAAAAACCAAAATTCTATTTCCCCCGACTACCTAAAATCAGAGGCCCACGGTTGGTGATAGCATGGAAAGCATATTAAGGAACCCGCGTCTTCGTGTCTCTCTATCCCTAAGCCTGCGTTTCTCCCGAGCCATATATTATAATCAACCCCCCGGTCTCGTGATGGTGCGAGTTTACCGGAGGGGAATACTAAAACGTACTACGCGATGGTCATGGGGAAAGGGAGCGCGGGACATAAAGACGCGTTCAACCACGCGCCGTGATGCCCCGCTATCCCTAAGCTTGTGTCTCTCCCGAGGCCCTAATTATTATCAACCCTCCGATCTCGTGATGGTGCGAGTCTACCGGAGGGCGATCCTACAACTTCTCCTTTTTTTGTTCTCTACCCCCGGTCTCGTGTCGAGTCTACCGGAGGGAATCCTACAACTGACTACTGGTAGGCAATGGGGAAAGGGAGCAAGACGCACGAAGACGCCGGAGAGCTTACCAAAAGCTCGCAAACAAAAAACATTTTTTTTTTCTAAGTTTTTTTTCAACAAGACTAACCGGGGGCCCCCTGAACAGAAAACCCCACAATACACTCGCTCACCCAGAGCGAGAACACCAGAAAATATCCGAATTCACTCGCTCGCCCCGAGCGAGGACACCAGAAATCATCCCATTCACTCGTTATCCCATAACGAGGACATCATAAAAGCCTACCGCAGAAGGGCGAACCAATGTGCCACAAAATCTAAGGGCCTTCGGCCTTTCATATTTTCAAACTTCCAACAAGTCAACCCAAATTCCCTCCATCAGCCCGACCAAGGACCACAGAACACCTACGCACTCGGCCGAATGCCCGAGGCCAACAATAAAATAAAAAACCAACAATCTCATTAAAAAAAAAAGGGTTCACAGAAATAGACATTAAGTTTACAAGACGACGTTTTTTTCGATTAATTTTCCTTTTCTTTCAGACGTTTTGTAAATGCTTAATTTTCATAAACTTACTTAACGTCATTTCCAAACCCATTTGCAGAAAGCGCCTGTTGGGAAGGTAAAGAATGCTGCCTCATTGGCAACTACTACCACAACAACAGCGATCATGCCACCGGTGCTTTACCACCAGCATCCAAATTCGTGGAATCTGAAAAATGGGGCGAATTAAATTGCCCAGGTTGTAAACTAACACAAACAAATTTTAATGGTTAAATCTCCCAGCCAACATTTTTCCTTTTTTAAATTCTGATCAAAATGATTTCAGTATCATAACCCAAGATGATTAGAAGGTTCAACGTTACAAGTATCTTCTATTCGAAAATTAAATGTATGGGGGAAAAATGAACTTTAAATGTGAGTATGCTTGAATCATCATTTATGATTCATATCTCGAAACGCTTCCTATTCATAATTGACATCATTGTAAAATTAATAGATGACTGCTTTTCACAGTCATTTTTTCGGATCAGATTCGTGAGCATCTTTCAGTCAAATTGGATACGTTTTGTGAATCATTTATGAATACGGTTAGGATGCATTTATCCTTCATATCTCTTACAAAATAAGGTACTAAACGATGATGAGGAATACAAATGTTAATATATTCGTTCTGAACTTCATGACTGACAATATGTGCATTTGAATAAAATGTGATCTTCAATGAGACGTACCATTTTAACAAGTACAAAAGTCATTATTCAGTCAACCGAGATAGGCAGAAAAGATTCAGAGAAAGCTGAATGGATGATAATAAAATGTTCGACAACCTGAAGTAAACACCTTTAATTCAAGTATGATTCTAAGATGTGAGTAGAAAACTGAAAAGTATTCATATTTGATTATTTCTTCTGTTAAATGGTAGAATAACTCATTATTTAGTAAGAAAGAGTAATCAAATTGTATTGAGAAATGAACCATAGACCTCCCCCCTTTTTTTCTGCCTTTACCAAATCGCCACCATTAACTCAAGTCAAACAGCTTAAAGTAAATTTGTCCTATAAAACTCACCCACTCACTGAGAGAGGTTAAAGCTGCTTCCTCCAACTGTAGACCTTCGGTATGGGCGAGCAATTTAATAATTTCATCCATTTCCGTTGACGCATACGGTAACGTACGTATGACAAATAAGCGATCAAGTCCAGGGGCATGCCACGGGGGATACGATACCGGTGGTTCCACTGTAAAGCAAAAAAAAAAAGGGAGAACACATTCAAGTTTCACACACAAAATAGTAGGGACTATTGTTTCTTTTTACGATTACCACGCTTTCGTCCATAATCAATCTCAATATCATTTAATATACCATCTGCCCTAATCACCCCATACACCCTTTCTCCACAAAGGTAAGATTACTTGTTTCTAGATTATTGCGCTCAAATATGTCGCAGCTGCTTTCATAAATTGTTGCCGTAACACCTGCTTCCTTGACTCGTTCTCCTCCTCCTGTATAACAAATGTCTGCAGTTGAGGAAAAGCTTGAAGAACCTTGATCAATTGAAATATAGCTTAATTCACACCAGCCGCGGCCAACTGCGCTGCTTCAAATACACCACCAACGCCAACACAGAAACAAAACACTCCCTATACCACAATTGCCACAGGTACAATTACCACCAAGTGCGACTGTTGCTAATACATCACCACAACCTTTAGATCCTAACTGGCTTTTTGTTTGCGATTGGCGTAACTGTCCACGTCGTAAATATACATCACTAAACGACTTGCAACATCACGCATGCACACTGCATTGTCCAGACCATTTAGATGCATCAGCAGAAATTTTCTGTCAATGGGGTGTAGGTCCAGGTCTTTGTGATGGAATTCCACGTAAACGGTATTCATTGATGACACACATAATAGATCGATATTTGTCAACAGAAAGTTTACGCGCTGCTATGCAACGTCGTATTGCGACAGGTACGGTTAATTTACAATCCACTCAATCGCCTGTTACAATTGTTCGTAATGTAGAAGCAGCTCAAGCGCAGGCCCAAACACAACCGGCAACAGCACAAATTTCACCATCATTACACTCACAATTAAATTATATACCGGCAACTATTAAGTTACACCAACCACAAGTGCCACCAACGAGTCTACAACAGCAAACAGTTGCTCATCAACATCAACCGGCAACGATTTCACGTTTGGGTAAAACAGTTTCTATTGTTCAGGCAGCACCAGATTTTGCACCACCTCCACCTATTCAAATACCTCAGCTACAACAACATCAATCTATAATACAACAACATATTGTATCCGGCCATACGGATAAACGTTAGGTTATAATTGGTGGACGAGCAATTGAAATTAAAGAGACGGTAATCACACAAGCACCACCAGCAACGCAACAAAGTCAATTAGATTCTCAAACAATTATAACGAAACAAATATTGCCAGCACAACAGCAGCAGCAATATGGTCCAAACATGCAACAGAAAATATTACCAAAACCGGCTGATCATCCTACTTTGATACAAGCTACTTTACCAGTCAAAAACCAAACCATTATGTAAACTGCATCACAGCACCAAACAACATTAACTGCCCAATCAGTTAGAACACCTACACCACAACAAACGATGATAGGCTCTGAACCACCACCACCTGGCAGTAGCCCCAGCAACACATCAGGAACACCTAGTTTTGTGCTACGATCATTCATTGCTATACGATAATGACACGCCATTGCTAACTCGAGCCATCCACAGAGACACACTCCCTTTATAGCGGCCGCAATAGGTTTGCTACTATTTTCCAAATCACTAAAGAGTTGTTGCCCTTCCAAGGAAATATCTTCTGCTTCCTCTTTGCTTTGGCATTTTTCTAACATGCTTATGTCAGCACCAGCAATAAAATTGCCAGGCTTTGCCGATATTACGACAGCAGCCTTAACAGAAGGATTTGTTTTCAGTTCATTCATAGCAGCCTTGAACTCAGTGCGTGGAGAGAGATTCAGTGAATTAACTTTTGCATTTTGGGCAGCTAAGGCTACCACTAGGACATTATTCACAATTTTAGTCTTAAGGTCTCCGGCCGAACTATTTCCTGCCATTTTACCGGAAAGATATCTATTATTCAATTGGTTAGGTACAAGTTCTATTGAATAACCTGCTTTTTCCATTCCACCATCCACCCTGAAAAAATAAGAAAAGGAGCGACATTAATGAATGAAATAAAAGAAATTAAAAATTCAGCAATGAAATAAAAATAAAACCTAACCTACGACATACTTATCGCGTGCGTTTTTCAATGGAAATGTCATAAAATTTTCACACGTCACATACCGTGTGGCAAATTCACCACGACCACCATTGCATATACATACTGACAATGGAACGAGAAACGAAAGAGTTGCCATGTTCGCTAACTCGACCACCAAATGGTCCGTTTCTCGACGCCTCTGTCAATGTCCAAGCACCCCTTTTTTCTTATATAGGACGACCACGATGGTCCACATTACACCTTAAAACATCACCCCACCTAAGTAAATAAAATAAGTTTTTCAAAGGCCAATTCATTTTAATATTTAAACGGAGAAAAGGAACACAAACAAGGTAATTATATATTTTTGTCTCCACATCTCACTGACACTATTGGTGATGAATCCGCTTTCGGTGTGGGGAGAGCGACGCTGATGACGTGTACTTTTTTGGGCACTCCCAGCACCGATAGGAATAAAATCTCATATGCCCATTCAAGTGGGCCACTAGGCATAAAAACGTCGATAGCGCTCGATTGCACACGCAGCAGTTAAACGTACCACGCGGAGGTGAACCGTGGGGTGGCCGCCGGAACCACAATACGCCCTCATAGCTGGCGTAAAACTGGCAATACCAGGCAATGGTGTTCCCGCGCATTTTCACTACGATCGGCGTCAGCAGAGCACGGAGGATACAGGGGTTCACGCGCCGCAGCCCCTCTGCCACCGCCTGCTGCACAAGCTCCTCCGGCGCGTGACAAATTAAGTATCCCCTCCGCCGCTCCGGATATTGCACATCCGCCACCACCTGGATGGGCTCCGCGTTCTCAGCCTCCACAGGCACTAAAATAAACTGCATTGGCTCCATTTGACACTGAAAAAAAAGGGAAAAGAACCATTAGGACAAATACTCAAATGCCTTATAAGTATCTCATACTTACGTCGTTCCACGTTGGCTGTTGCTTAAATATTGACAACGAAGTAGAAGGCATGTACTCACCACAAGCTTCCAGTAACGGGTCCTTAAAGTCCCGGTTACGCGTCTATAGCTTCAAGGAACCAGGGCTGCCATAAACTCTTATAAGTACACCCATACTTTTTGCGTGTATAATCCATAAACACCATAATCTTTCACGAGATGGCAACCCACGGCACAACACCGACAGCCTCATTGGTTTTGTCATATTAAAAAAAAAAAAAAGCGGATACCGATAACTACACAAAAGCAGTACCGAAAACTGCAAAACATCAGAATCGGTACTGACGTGTTTTTGTCGAATAGGGGCATCTAATGCAGTACCAACCAGTCATACACAACAAAGGAATTAAAAAAAAAGGAAAACAAAACAAACAAAACAAACCTCTCCTTGCACAAAAAATTTAACATTCTTTTTACAAAGAAATTTTTTTGTTGTTTTTTTTACCCTTCCCGTTTTTTGGGCACTGTTTTCTGGCGGGGGTTCAGGACTTGTTGTTTTCAACAACAAACATCACAAACAGTCATTATAGGGGCTCGGTACAAAAACAATCCGGGTCCCGAAATAAAAGAATCCCGACACGACAAAATCCCGAAATGGAAAAAAGTCAGCTGTTTATACCGGCCTAGTGTGCTACTGCCCTGTGACCTAGTTTTTTTTTCAAGGGCAAGCAAGTACATATATATATATATATATATATACTCGCACACCAAAAATTCACCATACCAGCTGTCAGCTAACCAAGAAATACACGACAGGGTTGCATGCAATCTCAGAATGGTACGTGCAGATAGAACGCGTCGCGGAGAACGCATCGCCAATCTGCAAATTTATGTCAGGTGAACGTAAATAACGCATCTCTGCTTGGTAAAAATTGTATTTAATAATATGCTTCGCATATGCACTTAATTCATCTATTTTAACATACGTTTTGTAATAAAACACCTCCGCTTCACCCAACCAACCTCACGGTCACTCGCCCTGGCTCCTCAAAACATGTCACACCTCCTCCAACAAAAAAGGCAGTCGCCCCGATAGCGACACGATACATTAGACGCTGGGACGGAGACCTCGGCCTCTTCGTCCAGCCCAGAAAAACCTAAACAAAAATAATGCGAGTCTGGAACGGAGACTTCGGCCTCTTCGTCCAACCAAACAAAAATAATGCGAATCTGAAACGGAGACCGCGGCCTCTCCGTCCAACAAAAAAAAAAATTTTGCCAGTCTGGAACGGAGACCTCGGCCTCTTCTTCCAGCACGATTGACCTTCTACGTCATATCACTTCATGGATTCTATATATATCTAAGAATTATGTATAACCAAAGGCAAAAAATATTCACTTTCCTCCACTTCTAATGTTTATTTTTCATCCTAGTTTAGGTGGCATGCTGCGCAAGTCGGGCAGGACTCCCGGTCACCCGCGACGCTGGCGAAATACGCAATTTAGGTTAAATTTAGTTTTAATGCAAACGTTTTTCTCGTTGCTTTTCAGCGGTCGGAGATCGGTGGGGGTAAAACGATGTTGCGTATCGCAAGGGGGCCGGCATGTTTAGGCAGGATGCCTAACTTTTCCGTATCTGATTGCGATCCCCCCAATGAAACTCTGCAAATCGATACTCGATACTCGTTTTAATTTATAACCACCCACACCATCACCGCCACATGCATGTGCATGCATGTACATGCACGTGTATGTGTGCTTTTTGTCAGCACTCATGCATATGCATGTCGGGGTTGATGTGTGGGTGCCTTTCCCCTCCAAAACGGAGGATTTTGCGGGTCAACGGTTGTAGCTTTCAATACAACCGGCCTCTTGGATTCTAACAGCCAACCAGCTAACATCTGCCGCCAGCGATCTCTGCCGTTTTATATTCAGGTAATATTGTACCCTAGCTATTTATCTTTACTGAATAAAGATCTTCTTTTATAACGAGAAATTCTCGTCTTCTCTTGTCTTTTTACACATACTCCCGCTTATTGAGATCGACCCCGGTGCGCCCACCTACTCAGGATCAGACGCACCACGGCCGAACACCACGTACATGACCACTAACGTTTTTCTCTTTCATCCACAGTTCAGCGAGGCTTCATTGCTGCTAGCACGGATGTCCGCCGGAGATCGTCCTTACGATACAACCATACCTACATATCATATTTTTAATTTATTTAGTTTATCCTGCCTTGGGAAGGTTGCTGGCGCACTCATCGCGTTTCAACTTGTTCGCCGCAAGGGGGCCGTCATGTTTAGGCCACCAGCCTAAATATTTCGAACCACCCTAATGCGCGCATTAGTTATTTTATTATAATACCGGTAACGGCTAACACCAGCCGAGAGCTAATTTTGAAGGGGAAAAACTCAACGAAAGTTAGCTATCGGCAGGTGCCGCGGACCTTTTCGCGGTCTTGGGTCCTTCTTCTATTTTGGAACGTTCACGAGCCAGCAGCTAGCCCCAGGTGAGTAATACAAAACAACCATTTTCCACATTTTTCATTTTTCGACTTATAATTAATTTTGCCGATTATTCAAGTGTAATTTTTGAGCTTTGAATTGCCAAGTGTAAATTTCTTATATTTAACAATTTGCACTTGCATCAAGATTGCAAGTAATTAATTTGATAAATTCGAATTGTCAGAGTGTATAGCGAAGTGTGCATTTAGTTAACTATTTTCCTTCACCAGTATATCTTTCTGGCTGGATTCTAATTTAGTCCGTGCACGAATTTGTAATTAAATACTTTGGAACATTGAATTTAGAATTCGTTTGTGAAATAATTCTTCTATTCATTAACAAACACAGAATTTATATTGTTTATAACGTGAAATAAATTGGTTGTTGCTCGTTACTAATTCTTCCTTTTTATTTCTTTTATTTGCGTGCAATCGCGCCCCACGACACGGGTGCCACATTCCCCCCGCAAACAAGATAGACACAGGCCAAGCTAATAAAAGTCTGTTAAAAAGGGCTCCAGTATGGTCTTTCGTAGATGTGCCATGCATCCAACTCAATCATTAATAAAGGAATGCGTTTTTCGCATTATGTGAAAGGTTTCAAATCTATGGCCATTTGGGGCGGTCATAAGTTCAATCGACCTTATGTCAGTTAACCTTATGTCACCCCACCATCACATTATTGCATTTTCATCGAGTCTTGATACGTGGGCAAAGTTTCAATCAAACTTATGGCCATTCAGAGTGGTAATAAGGCCAATTGAATTTATGGCCGTTGACCTTATGTCACCACACCATCACATTAAGGAATTGTCATCGAGCCTTGATACGTGTGCAAAGTTTCAATCAAACTTATGGCCATTCAAAGTCGTAAAAAGGCCAATTGACCTTATGGCCGTTGACCTTATGTCACCACACCATCACATTAATGCATTGTCGTCGATCCTTGATACGTATGCAAAGTTTCAAATTAATCAGACTTCTAGAAACCGGTGAAAATTAAGCTCAAAGATTCCGTTACATAGATACAGGCCAAGCTAATAAAAGCATGTTAAAAAGGGCCCCAGTGTGCTCTTTCGTAGATGTGCCATGCATCCACTTCTAGCATTAATAAAGGAATGCGCTTTTCGCATTATATGCAAGGTTTCAAATCTATGGCCATTTGGGGGGGTCGTAAGTTCAATTGACCTTATGTCCGTTAACCTTATGTCACCCCACCATCACATTATTGCATTGCCATCGAGCCTTGATACGTGTGCAAAGTTTCAATCAAACTTATGGCCATTCAAAGTGGTAATAAGGCCAATTGACCTTATGGTCGTTGACCTTATGTCACCACACCATCACATTAATGCATTGTCATCGAGCCTTGATACATGTGCAAAGTTTCAATCAAACTTATGGCCATTCAAAGTGGTAATATGGCCAATTGACCTTATGTAACCACACCATCACATTAATGACTTGGCATCAAGCCTTGATACGTGTGCAAGATTTCAATCAAACTTATGGCCACTCAAAGTGGTAATAAGGCCAATTGACCTTATGGCCGTTGACCTTATGTCACCACACCATCACACTAATGCATTGTCATCGGTCCTTGATACGTACGCAAAGGGTCAAATTAATCAGACTTCTAGAAACCGGTGGAAATTAAGCTCAAAGATTCCGTTACATAGATACACACCAAGCAAATAAAAGCGTGTTGAATAAATATTAGTCTAAAGCAACTAAAAAAACAAGCTTTTATAGCTAACCGAACTAAAAAATAGAAAATAATTTTCAATTAAAAAGAGTTTATATAACAGTAGTAGAGGGTCAAACAATCCTTTATAGTTAATCACCTCAAAATGAAATTATAATAAAATTTAAGTTAAAAACAGAATAATTTAATTCACAGTAAAAAGCGTGGGGTGCATTTGACTACATTTCATATCTTTCCTCTCAGACAGTTGCCAATAGAATGATTGTAACATTCAATATCAAGCACCCCACGTTTTTTAATGTGAATTAAATTATTCTGTTAATAACTTAAATTTTATTAAAATTTGATTTTGAGGTGATTAACTATAAAGGATTGTTTGACCTTCTACTACTGTTATATAAACTTTTTTAATTGGAAATTATTTTCTATTTTTTAGTTCGGTTAGCTATAAAAGCGAGTTTTTTAGTTTTTTTAAACTATTATTTATTTTTAATTTTTTAGTTCAAGTAATTTTAAAAGTTTTAGTCGAGAGTGATGAAACCTTGAAACGCCAGCGGTCCATGGATGAATCCAACCCCACGGCAGCGAAATGGGCCAAGACGCAGGGAGGCTGGACGCGGTCTTTCACCGAAATTGCCAAGGGTCGGCAGATCATTGGCATTATTAACGAGAGCAGCGAAGATGGCAGGATCCCGAAACAACAGTGGAAGTGGATCGAGGCCGCGCTCGCTGCGGTGGCCGTTAAGATTAAGAAAGACAATCCTGGTCCACCGCCATCTTACACCCATGCAGGGTAGTTCCTGGGCAATTTCAAGCTAATTGACTGTGACGACGCCAGGTCGGTAAACCTCTATAGGGCCGCCGTCACGCTGATTGGGGTGGTATATCCGGGCGCGCGCCACAAGGTAGTGGAGGCGCGTGATATCCCCTCACGACCAAGGGCTAGAGCCTGGGTTCCAGTGACGACAACGGACCCAGCTGACATCCTGGAGCTGCTCCAGGAGTACAACCCGCCACAGGTTTAGAAGTCAACCCGGATAAAACCGAGCTTGTCCTCTTCACGAGGTGGTACAAATTACCAAATCTTACACCGCCAAGAATTGGGGGTACGTTCTTAGCGTTTAGCGATCAAGTAAAGTATTTGGGGGTCATTCTGGATAGGAAGTTGTTATGGAGTGACCATATAGTGGAGCGATCCAAGAAGGCAGCAGCAGAGCTGTTCACCTGAAAGAGGGCAATTGGCACCTTCTGAGGATTCTCCCCTAAGGTGACCTACTGGATTTACACAGCCATTGTGCGCCCGATTCTTCTTTATGGTGCCTTGGTCTGGTGGCCTGCACTAGCTAAGGGTACCTATCTTAAAATGCTTCAAAAGGTGCAACGGAGGTCGGAGCTCTGCATTACCGGGGCTCTCGGCTCCACTCCAGATTCCGTTACATACATACATGGATATATAGATATATACAGGGCAAGCTAATAAAAGTCTGTTAAAAAGGGTTCCAGTATGCTCTTTCGTAGATGTTCAATGCATCCACCTCTATCCCTAATAAAGGAATGTGTTTTTCGCATTATGTGCAAGGTTTCAAATTTATTGCCATTTGGGGTGGTCATAAGTTCAATTGACCTTATGTCCGTTAACCTTATATCACACCACCATCACACTATTTCATTGTCATCGAGCCTTGATACGTGTGCAAAGTTTCAATCAAACTTATGGCCATTCAAAGTGGTAATAAGGCCAATTGACCTTATGTCCGCTAACCTTATGTCACCCCACCATCACATTATTGTGGTAATAAGGCCAACTGACCTTATGGCCGTTGACCTTATGTCACCACACCATCGCATTACTGTATTGTCATCGAGCCTTGATACGCGTGCAAAGTTTCAATCACACATATGGCCATTCGAAGTGGTAATAAGGCCAATTGACCTTATGGCCGTTGGTTTTATGTCACCACACCATCACATTAATGCATTGTCATCGGTCCTTGATACGTACGCAAAGTTTCAAATTAATCAGACTTCTAGAAACCGGTAAAAATTAAGCTCAAAGATTCCGTTACATAGATACAGGCCAAGCTAATAAAGTCGTGTTAAAAAGGGCTCCAGTATGCTCTTTCGTAGATGTGCCATGCATCCAATTCTATCATTAATAAAGGAATGCGTTTTTCGCATTATGTGCAAGGTTTCAAACTTATGGCCATTCAAAGTGGTAATAAGGCCAATTGACCTTATGTCCGTTAACCTTATGTCACCCCACCATCACATTATTGCATTTTCAGCGATTCTTGATACGTGTGCAAAGTTTCAATGAAACTTATGGCCATTCAAAGTGGTAATAAGGCCAACTGACCTTATGTCCGATGTCACCCCACCATCACATTATTGCATTTTCAGCGATTCTTGATACGTGTGCAAAGTTTCAATGAAACTTATGGCCATTCAAAGTGGTAATAAGGCCAACTGACCTTATGTCCGTTGACCTTATGTCACCACACCATCGCATTACTGTATTGTCATCGAGCCTTGGTACGCGTGCAAAGTTTCAATCAAACATATGGCCATTCGAAGTGGTAATAAGGCCAATTGACCTTATGGCCGTTGACTTTATGTCACCACACCATCACATTAATGCATTGTCATCGGTCCTTGATACGTACGCAAAGTTTCAAATTAATCAGACTTCTAGAAACCGGTGAAAATTAAGCTCAAAAATTCCGTTACGTAGATACAGGCCAAGCTAATAAAGGCGTGTTAAAAAGGGCTCCAGTATGCTCTTTCGTAGATGTGCCAAGCATCCACTTCTATCATTAATAAAGGAATGCGTTTTTCGCATTATGTGCAAGGTTTCAAATCTATGGCCATTTGGGGTGGTCATAAGTTCAATTAACCTTATGTCCGCTAACCTTACGTCACCCCACCATCACATTATTGCATTGTCATCGAGCCTTGATACGTGTGCAAAGTTTCAATCAAACTTATGGCCATTCAAAGTGGTAATAAGGCCAATTGGCCTTATGGCCGTTGACTTTATCGTACCACACCATCACATTAATTCATTGTCATCGAGCCCTGATACGTGCGCAAAATTTCAATCAAACTTATGGCCATTCAAAGTGGTAATAAGGCCAATTGACCTTATGGCCGTTGACCTTATGTCACCACACCATCGCATTACTGTATTGTCATCGAGCCTTGATACGCGTGCAAAGTTTCAATCAAACATATGGCCATTCGAAGTGGTAATAAGGCCAATTGACCTTATGGCCGTTGACTTTATGTCACCACACCATCACATTAATGCATTGTCATCGGTCCTTGATACGCACGCAAAGTTTCAAATTAATAAGACTTCTAGAAACCGGTGAAAATTAAGCTCAAAGATTCCGTTACATAGATACAGGCCAAGCTAATAAAAGCATGTTAAAAAGGGATCCAGTATGCTCTTTCGTAGATGTGCCATGCATCCACTTCTAGCATTAATAAAGTAATGCGTTTTTCGCATTATGTGCATTGTTTCAAATCTATGGCGATTTGGGGTGGTCATAAGTTCAATTGACCGTATGTCCGTTAACCTTATGTCACCCCACCATCACACTATTGCATTGTCATCGAGCCTTGATACGTGTGCAAAGTTTCAATCAAACTTATGGCCATTCAAAGTGGTAATAAGGCCAATTGACCTTATGGCCGTTGACCTTATGTCACCACACCATCACATTAATGGTCATCGGTCCTTGATACGTATGCAAAGTTTCAAATTAATCAGACTTCTAGAAACCGGTGAAAATTAAGCTCAAAGATTCCGTTGCATAGATACAGGCCAAGCTAATAAAAGCGTGTTAATAAATAACAGTTTAAAAAACTAAAAAACACGCTTTTATAGCTAACCGAACTAAAAAATAGAAAATAATTTTCAATTAAAAAGAGTTTATATAACAGTTGTAGAAGGTCAAACAATCCTTTATAGTTAATCACCTCAAAATGAAATTATAATAAATTTAAGTTATTAACAGAATAATTTAATTCCTCTCAGATAGTTTCCAATAGAATGATTGTAACATTCAATATCAAGCACCCCACGTTTTTTACTGTGAATTAAATTATTCTGTTAATAACATAAATTTTATTATAATTTCATTTTGAGATGATTAACTATAAAGGATTGTTTGACCTTCTACTACTGTTATATAAACTCTTTTTAATTGAAAATTATTTTCTGTTTTTTAGTTCGGTTAGCTATAAAAGCGTGTTTTTTTAAACTATTATTTATTTTTAATTTTTTAGTTCAAGTAATTTTAAAACTTTTAGTCGGGAGTGATGAAACCTTGAAACGCCAGCGGTCCATGGATGAATCCAACCCCACGGCAACGAAAAGGGCCAAGACGCAGGGAGGCTGGACGCGGTCTTTCGCCGAAATTGCCAAGGGTCGACAGATCATTGGCATTATTGACGAGAGCAGCGAATATTGCAGGATCCCGAAACAACAGTGGAAGTGGATCGAGGCTGCGCTCGCTACGGTGGCCGTTAAGGTTAAAAAGACAACCCTGGTCCACCGCCATCTTACACCGATGCAGGGTGGTTCCTGGGCAATGTCAAGCTAATTGCCTGTGACGACGCCAGGTCGGTAAACCGCTATAGGGCCGCCGTCACGCTGATTGGGGTGGTATATCCGGGCGCGCGCCTCAATGTAGTGGAGGCGCGTGATATCCCCTCACGACCAAAGGCTAGAGCCTGGGTTCCAGTGACGCCATCGGACCCAGCTGACATCCTGGAGCTGCTCCAGGAGTACAACCCGCCACAGGTTTAGAAGCCAACCCGGATAAAACCGAGCTTGTCCTCTTCACGAGGAGGTACACAGTACCAAATCTTACACTGCCAAGAACTGGGGGTACGTTCTTAGCTTTTAGCGATCAAGTGAAGTATTTGGGTGTCATTCTGGATAGGAAGCTGTTATGGAGTGACCATATAGTGTAGCGATCCAAGAAGGTAGCCGCAGAGCTGTTCACCTGCAAGAGGGAATTTGGCACCTCCTGGGGATTCTCCCCTAAGGTGACCTACTGGATTTACACAGCCATTGTTCGACCGATTCTTCTTTATGGTGCCTTGGTCTGGTAGCTTGCACTAGCTAAAAGTACCTATCTTAAAATGCTTCAAAAGGTGCAACGAAGCTTCTGAGCTCTGCATTACCGGGGCTCTCGGCTATACTCCAGATTCCGTTACATACATACATGAATATATAGATAGATACAGGGCAAGCTAATAAAAGCGTGTTAAAAAGGGATCCAGTATGCTCTTTCGTAGATGTGCCATGCATCCACTTCAATCATTAATAAAGGAATGCGTTTTTCGCATTATGTTCAAGGTTTCAAATCTGTGGCCATTTGGGGTGGTCATAAGTTCAATTGACCTTATGTCCGTTAACCTTATGTCACCCCACCATCACATTAATGCATTGTCATTGAGCCTTGATACGTGTGCAAAGTTTCAATCAAACTTATGGCCATTCAAAGTGGTGATAAGGCCAGTTGACTTTATGGCCATTGACCTTATGTCACCACACCATCACATTAACCCGAATCACCCTACGTAAATTTTTTGTGGAATTTCGAAGAGATTTTTGTTTGCAGTATCCTTTAGGTACAACTAAAAAAAATGCATCATTAGATTTGATGTCCTGGACGCAGGGTCCTTGAAATGTCCTGTTGCCACATGGCAACGCCAGGTAGGATAGACCACTGGTTTACATATACGTAATAAATCATTCCTTAACCCTTTAAAATTCAAATTCATTATTTTCGTGGGCGTTTATTTGAAAAAACACAATATTGTGAATTCAATTTAGAACATTTCAGTGAAAAAAATATAAACTTATATTGTAAAAATTTGGGTTTTCAAGTTTTTGTATGATATGATTCGAAGCAAGGCAAGCAAAGTCCGACATCGGATTTTTTGCAGGATGTTCGCACGATGGACCCACATACGTCTCCAGCACATCGCCTCTTATTTTTGATTGGAATTACAAGATGATCAGTTCTGTCATAGCGTAGAGCGTTCGCTAAAGATTCCGTACGTTTAGTTGAACATTTTTGAAAAAATTGCGGTTGGACGCCGTATTGCTTACAGTAGTAAATGGATATTTCTCTTCTGAAGTCTTTAAGTGACAAATTTTCATTAGCGGATCTATAAAGAAGCCAACTGTTCTGAATGCTCGCATCCACAACCCAAGTAAAAATGCAGTGCCACCATTTTTTTCCTCGAAAAGAGATGCGTTGACCTGAAATATTTTGGTCAAATCGATCAACACCCAGCATAAATTTGTTTTACTGGGTTACAACTCATGGACGTGGAACAGGAATTTTTCTACGCAATTGGCTACGTAGCGAGATGCTGTGGATAGTGGTTCAGAGCCAAAGCACGTCGAAGCGAGGCAGACCACCGAGTTATCCACCCATTTTGTCAGATGAATTCCTTCCTCTTTGATTTCCGTGGCCTCGAAATACCCTCTTTTGCATTTCCGCAAGTTTTTTTTATGTGGAATAGGAAAATTTTTTGGGATTCGGTTTTCGCGAATAGTGCCTGTAGCTTGGTAGCCTTTATTTTTCAGGTAAATCAGCAGAGGTATTCCAGTAAAAAGATTGTCAAAGTAAAATGAGAACGGAAGTTTTTGCAATTCTTCCGAAAAGTCGTCAAAAGTGGAGTTGCGCAAATGCCAAATCTATCTTCATATTTAGGATTCATCCTCGGGCTTTTGCCTTGGTATATTTCAAAATTGATCATGTATCCACTAGGAGTGCAAAGAGATCAAGCCTTGTACTCAAAACGTATTGGCTTTCCTTTTAAAAGTTGTTTACATCCATGGCGTCCAAAATATGCAATCATGCTTTCGTCTAATGAGAGATTTGGTTCTGGATGAAAATTTTCAATCATTTTGGTCTTTATATGGTCAGTCAATGGGCGCAGTTTCCAAAGAGTGTCGAATCTGCCGGAGCATGGTGCCAGTTCGCATATTGATGACTCGAAGTGTAGCATGTAATTAATTTCTTCGAAGCGGTTTCTTCGCATAGCATTAAGGACCATTGTGTTTTGAAGGTCGTCTACGCAGCTCGACATATATCGAAAGGATCCGTTAGAATTTTAGCCAGTTACTATCAAAATTGCCATGAACACACGTAATTCTGAAAAAATTTTGGTTACTTGTGTTAATCGTAATGGATAGTACAACTTCATTACCTCCTACAGTAAGTGGTTCGTATCGTTTCTGATTGTGCGTAGCGTACAAAATCCAACAATTGCATATATGTTCAAGTAAGTCACCGCTAAAAAACTTCTCAAATATTTCATGTGGTCTAAGTTCTCGACAGTCTTTGAAATTCGGTTCAGGAAAGATAGGAAGCACTGCCAATAAATTAGAGGGTTTCCAAGTGTATTCACTATCTTTGTTACTTGGTGGAAGTGAAATTTCAGGTTTTGATGAGATCTCGCAACGAATTTCCTTTGAAGTGCAGCTGCAGAGTCATCAATATCGCTTGGGTTGCAGTCGTACGTGTTGATTCGCATGTCACTTTCAAACACGATTTCATATCCGGCCTTAGTTGAGCTGGGCAAACATTATCTGGAGTTCCACCTTCAACGTCACCATCATCTTCACCACTTGTGTTGCCATCCTGCTCAGGTGGCTCGATGTAAAGTGCCTGGATATTTTTTGGAAATTCGTTCTCCTCATCCGAGCACAATTCGTCCAAAAAATCTAGTGCTTCTTGCAAGAACAGTTTTATTCAAAAAGGTTAGAATAAAAAAGGCATAAAATATTGTATGTATACATAATAAACCAATCTAGGCCTTTAGGACATCCCCAATTAACAACAAAAGTAATAAAACGCAGCAAAAACATTGAAATCTAAACCAGTGGTCTAGCCTGCCTAGCGTTGCCATATGGACACAGCCACGCAAACACACGAAAAAACACATTGAAATACATTTTTTTTATAACCAATTAATTAGAAGTTGTTTTGCGCTTCAAACACTACACAAAACCACAAAATTTATAGCTTAGTCGCGTTTTTTATAGAAGTAATAGATCTACTTACTTTTTTGTCTCCCGTTTTTTTTTCAATAGACATTTTTTATCAATCTTGAAGTGCACTCACTATCACAAATTAATTTATACTGATGAGGAAATTAATGCTGCTTAAAGCGCGATCAATTGCGTAACACCGCGCGCAATAAAGTTAACGGTATCTGCATTCTTTGGAAATTTGTGAACGTTTCATTGCAAGACAATTGCGCGTTGCCATATGGCAATCCGAGGGTGATTCGGGTTAATGCATTGTCATCGAGCCCTGATACGTGTGCAAAATTTCAATCAAACTTATGGCCATTCAAAGTGGTAATAAGGCCAATGGACCTTATGGCCGTTGACCTTATGTCACCACACCATCACATTAATGCATTGTCATCGAGCCTTGATACGCGTACAAAGTTTCTATCAAACTTATGGCCATTCAAAGTGGTAATAAGGCCAATTGACCTTATGGCCGTTGAATTTATGTCACCACACCATCACATTAATGCATTGTCATCGGTCCTTGATACGTATGCAAAGTTTCAAATTAAGCAGACTTCTAGAAACCGGTGAAAATTAAGCTCAAAGATTCCGTTACATAGATGCAGGCCAAGCTAATAAAAGAGTGTTAAAAAGGAATCCAGTATGCTCTTTCGTAGATGTGCCATGCATTCACTTCTAGCATTAATAAAGGAATGCGTTTTTCGCATTATGTGCAAGGTTTCAAATCTATGGCGATTTGGGGTGGTCATAAGTCCAATTGATCGTATGTCCGTTAACCTTATGTCACCCCACCATCACATTATTGCATTGTCATCGAGCCTTGATACGTGTGCAAAGTTTCAATCAAACTTATGGCCATTCAAAGTGGTAATAAGGCCAATTGACCTTATGGCTGTTGACTTTATGTCACCACACCATCACATTAATGCATTGTCATCGAGCCTTGATATGTATGCAAAGTTTCAGTCAAACTTATGGCCATTCAAAGTGGTAATAAGGCCAATTGACCTTATGGCCGTTGACCTTATGTCACCACACCATCACATTAATGGTGATCGTTCCTTGATACGTATGCAAAGTTTCAAATTAATCAGACTTCTAGAAACCGGTGAAAATAAGCTCAAAGACAGTTTAAAAATACTAAAAATACACACTTTTATAGCTAACCGAACTAAAAAATAGAAAATAATTTTCAATTAAAAAGAGTTTATATAACAGTAGTAGGAGGTCAAACAATCCTTTATAGTTAATCACCTCAAAATTAAATTATAATAAATTTTAAGTTATTAACAGAATAATTTAATTCTCAGTAAAAAGCGTGGGATACATTTGACTACATTTCATATCTTTCCTCTCAGATAGTTGCCAATAGAATTATTGTAACATTCAATATCAAGCACCCCACGTTTTTTACTGTGAATTAAATTATTCTGTTAATATCTTAAATTTTATTATAATTTCATTTTGAGATGATTACCTATAAAGGATTGTTTGACTTTCTACTACTGTTATATAAACTCTTTTTAATTGAAAATTATTCTCTGTTTTTTAGTTCGGTTAGCTGTAAAAGCGTAATTTTTTTAAACTATTATTTATTTTTCATTTTTTAGTTCAAGTAATTTTAAAATTTTAGTCGAGAGTGATGAAACCTTGAAACGCCAGCGGTCCATGGATGAATCCAACCCCACGGCAGCGAAAAAGGCCAAGACGCAGGGAGGCTGGACGCGGTCTTTCGCCGAAATTACCAAGGGTCGACAGATCATTGGCATTATTGACGAGAGCAGCGAAGACGGCAGGATCCCGAAACAACAGTGGAAGTGGATCGAGGCCGCGCTCGCTAAGGTGGCCGTTAAGGTTAAGAAAGACAACCCTGGTCCACCGCCATCTTACACCGATGCAGGGTGGTTCCTGGGCAATGTCAAGCTAATTGCCTGTGACGACGCCAGGTCGGTAAACCTATATAGGGCCACCGTCACGCTGATTGGGGTAGTATATCCGGGCACGCGCCTCAAGGTAGTGGAGGCGCGTGATATCCCCTCACGACCAAAGGCTAGAGCCTGGGTTCCAGTGACGCCATCGGAACCAGCTGACATCCTGGAGCTGCTCCAGAAAAACAACCCGCCACAGGTTTAGAAGTCAACCCGGATAAAACCGAGCTTGTCCTCTTCGCGAGGAGGTACACAGTACCAAATCTTATACGGCCAAGAACTGGGGGTACGTTCTTAGTAAAGTATTTAGGAGTCATTCTGGATAGGAAGCTGTTATGGAGTGACCATATAGTGTAGCGATCCAAGAAGGCAGCAGCAGAGCTGTTCACCTGCAAGAGGGCATTTGGTACCTCCTGGGGATTCTCCCCTAAGGTGACCTACTGGATTTACACAGCCATTTTGCGACCGATTCTTCTTTATGGTGCCTTGGTCTGGTGGCTTGCACTAGCTAAAAGTACCTCTCTTAAAATGCTTCAAAAGGTGCAACGGAGTTCGGAGCTCTGCATTACCGGGGCTCTCGGCTATACTCCAGATTCCGTTCCATACATGTAAAATGTTGGCATCCCTACACAATTATCTACGCTGCATCTGTTAACCACAATCAAGGCACATAAAGAGAGTAAGTGGAGACAGATTGCGACTAACAGCCGAACAGCAGACATCAGCAACAGCCGTAATACTAGAAACCAATCACTAAAGTACCAGCAGTCATTTTTTATTGTTAATTGTTTTAATACTTTTACTTTTTATTAACTTTGTATCATTCGTTTGCTTAATTAAAATATCATACTTTACATACATACATGGATATATAGATAGATACAGGGCAAGCTAATAAAAGCGTGTTAAAAAAGGCTCCAGTATGCTCTTTCGTAGATGTGCCATGCATCCACTTCAATCATTAATAAAGGAATTCGTTTTTCGCATTATGTGCAAAGTTTCAAATCTATGGCCATTTGGGGTGGTCATAAGTTCAATTGACCTTATGTCCGTTAACCTTATGTCACCCCACCATCACATTATTGCATTGTCATCGAGCCTTGATACGTGTGCAAAGTTTCAATCAAACTTGTGGCCATTCATAGTGGTAATAAGGCCAATTGACCTTATGGCCGTTGACCTTGTGTCACCACACCATCACTTTAATGCATTGCCATTGAGCCTTGATACGTGTGCAAAGTTTCAATCAAACTTATGGCCATTCAAAGTGGTAATAAGGCCAATTGACCTTACGGCCGTTGACCGTATGTCACCAAACCATCACATTAATGCATTGTCAACGAGCCTTAATACGTATGCAAAGTTTCCATCAAACTTATGTCCATTCAAAGTGGTAATAAGGCCAATTGACTTTATGTCTGTAAACCCTATGTCACCCCACCATCACAATATTGCATTGTCATCGAGTCTTGATACGTGTGCAAAGTTTCAATCAAACTTATGGCCATTCAAAGTGGTAATAAGGCCAATTGAGCTTATAGCCGTTGACCTTATGTCACCAAACCATCACACTAATGCATTGTCATCGAGCTTTGATACATGTGCAAAGTTTCAATCAAACTTGTGGCCATTCAAAGTGGTAAAAAGGCCAATTTACTTTATGTCCGTTAACCTTAAGTCACCCCACCATCACATTATTGCATTGTCATCGAGTCTTGATACTTGTGCAAAGTTTCAATCAAACTTATGGCCATTCAAAGTGGTTATAAGGCCAATTGACCTTATGGTCGTTGACCTTATGTCACCACACCATCACATTAATGCATGGTCATCGAGCCTTGATACGTGTTCAAAGTTTCAATCAAACTGGTGGCCATTCAAAGTGGTAATAAGGCCAATTGACCTTATGGCCGTTGACCTTATGTCACCCCACCATCACATTAATGCATTGTCATCGAGCCTTGATACGTGTGCAAAGTTTCAATCAAACTGGTGGCCATTCAAAGTGGTAATAAGGCCAATTGACCTTATGGCCGTTGACCTTATGTCACCCCACCATCACACTAATGCATTGTCATCGAGCCTTGATACATGTGCAAAGTTTCAATCAAACATATGGCCATTCAAAGTCGTAATAAGGCCAATTGACCTTATGGCCGTCGACCTTATGTCAACACACCATCACATTATTACATTTTCATCAAGCCTTGATACGCGTGCAAAGTTTCAATCAAACTGGTGGCCATTCAAAGTGGTAATAAGGCCAATTGACCTTATGGCCGTTGACCTTATGTCACCCAACCATCACACTATTGCACTATCATCGAGCCTTGATACGTGTGCAAAATTTCAATCAAACTTATGGCCATTCAAAGTGGTAATAAGGCCAATTGACCATATGGCGGTGGACCTTATGTCACCACACCATCACATTAATGCATTGTCATCGAGCCTTGATACGCGTGCAAAGTTTCAATCAATCTTATGGCCATTCAAAGTGGTAATAAGGCCAATTGACCTTATGGCCGTTGGCCTTATGTCACCGCACCATCATATTAATGCATTGGCATCGGTATTTGATACGTATGCAAAGTTTCAAATTAATCAGACTTCTAGAAACCGGTGAAAATTAAGCTCAAAGATTCCGTTACATAGATACAGGCCAAGCTAATAAAAGCGTGTTAAAAAGGGATCCAGTATGCTCTTTCGTAGATGTGCCATGCATCCACTACTAGCATTAATAAAGGAATGCGTTTTTCGCATTATGTGCAAGGCTTCAAATCTATGGCCATTTGGTTTGGTCATAAGTTCAATTAACCTTATGTCCGCTAATCTTATGTCACCACACCATCACATTAATGCATTGTCATCGGTCCTTGATACGTATGCAAAGTTTCAAATTAATCAGACTTCTGGAAGCCGGTGAAATTGAGCTCAAAGATTCCGTTGCATAGATACAGGCCAAGCTAATAAAAGCGTGTTAAAAAGGGCTCCCGTATGCTCTTTCGTAGATATGCCATGCATCCACTTCTGTCATTAATAAAGGAATGCGTTTTTCACATTACGTGCGAGGTTTCAAATCTATGGCTATTTGGGGTGGTCATAAGTTCAATTAACCCTATGTCCGCTAACCTTATGTCACTCCACCATCCCATTATTGCATTGTCATCGAGCCTTGACAGGTGTGCACAGTTTCAATCAAACTTATGGCCATTCAAAGTGGTAATAAGGCCAATTGACCTTATGGCCGTTGACCTTATGTCACCACACAATCACTTTAATGCATTGTCTTCAAGCCTTGATACGTGTGCACAGCTTCAGTCAAACTTATGGCCATTCAAAGTGGTAATAAGGCCAATTGACCTTATGGACGTTGACCTTATGTCACCGCACCATCACGTTAATGCATTGTCATCGAGTCTTGATACGTATGCAAAGTTTCCATCGAACTTATGGCCATTCAAAGTGGTAATAAGGCCAATTGACTTTATGTCTGTTAACCTTATGTCACCCCACCATTAAATTATTGCATTGTCATTGAGTCTTGATACGTGTGCAAAGTTTCAATCAAACGTATGGCCATTGAAAGTGGTAATAAGGCCAATTGGCCTTATGGCCGTTGACCTTATGTCACCACACAATCACTTTAATGCATTGTCTTCGAGCCTTGATACGTGTGCACAGCTTCAGTCAAACTTATGGCCATTCAAAGTGGTAATAAGGCCAATTGACCTTATGGCCGTTGACTTTATGTCACCACACCATCACATTAATGCATTGTCATCGGTCATTGATACGTATGCAAAGTTTCAAATTAATCAGACTTCTAGAAACCGGTGAAAATTAAGCTCAAAGATCCCGTTACATACATACATAGATAGATACAGGCCAAGCTAATAAAAACGTGTTAATTAATAAAAATAGGGCTCCAGTATGCTCTCTCTTAGATGTGCCATGCATCCACTTCTATCATTAATAAAGGAATGCGGTATTCGCATTATGTGCAAGGTTTCAAATCTATGGCAATTTGGGGTGGTCGTAAGTTCAATTGACCTTATATCCGTTAAACTTATGTCACCCCACCATCACATTAATGCATTGTCATCGAGCCTTGATACGTGTGCAAAGTTTCAGTCAAACTTATGGCCATTCAAAGTGGTAATAATGCCAATTGACCTTATGGCCGTTGACCTTATGTCACCACACCATTACATTAATTAATTGTCATCGAGCCTTGATACGTGTGCAAAGTTTCAATCAAACTTATGGCCATTCAAAGTGGTAATAAGGCCAATTTACTTTATGTCCGTTAACCTTATGTCACCCCACCATCACATTATTGCATTGTCATCAAGTCTGGATACGTGTGCAAGGTTTCAATCAAACTTATGGCCATTCAAAGTGGTAATAAGGCCAGCTGACCTTATGGGCGTTGACCTTATGTCACCACACCATCACTTTAATGCATTGTCATCGAGCCTTGATACGCGTGCAAAGTTTCAGTCAAACTTATGGCCATTCATAGTCGTAATAAGGCCCATTGACCTTATGGCCTTTGACCTTATGTCACCACACCATCACATTAATGCATTGTCATCGGTCGTTGATACGTATGCAAAGTTTCAAATTAATCAGACTTCTAGAAACCGGTGAAAATTAAGCTCAAAGATCCCGTTACATACATACATAGATAGATACAGGCCAAGCTAATAAAAACCTGTTAATTAATAAAAATAGGGCTCCAGTATGCTCTCTCTTAGATGTGCCATGCATCCACTTCTATCATTAATAAAGGAATGCGGTATTCGCATTATGTGCAAGGTTTCAAATCTATGGCCATTTGGGGTGGTCGTAAGTTCAATTGACCTTATATACGTTAAACTTATGTCACCCCACCATCACATTAATGCATTGTCATCGAGCCTTGATACGTGTGCAAAGTTTCAGTCAAACTTATGGCCATTCAAAGTGGTAATAATGCCAATTGACCTTATGGTCGTTGACCTTATGTCACCACACCATTACATTAATTAATTGTTATCGAGCCTTGATACGTGTGCAAAGTTTCAATCAAACTTATGGCCATTCAAAGTTATAATAGGGCCAATTGACCTTATGGCCGTTGACCTTATGTCACCACACCATTACATTAATGCATTGTCATCGAGCCTTGATACGTGTGTAAAGTTTCAATCAAACTTATGGCCATTAAAAGTGGTAATAAGGCCAATTGACCTTATGGCCGTTGATCTTATGTGACCACACCATCACATTAATGCATTGTCAGCGAGCCTTGATACGTGTGCAGGGTTTCAATCAAACTTATGATCATTCAAAGTAGTTATAAGGCCAATTGACCTTATGGCCGTTGACCTTATGTCACCACACCATCACATTAATGCATTGTCATCGAGCCTTGATACGTGTGCAAAGTTTCAATCAAACTTATGGCCATTCAAAGTGGTAATAAGGCCAATTGACCTTATGGCCGTTGACCTTATGTCACCACACCATCACATTAATGCATTGTCATCGAGCCCTGATACGTGTGCATAGTTTCAATCAAACTTATGGCCATTCAAAGTGGTAATAAGGCCAATTTACTTTATGTCCGTTAACCTTATGTCACCCCACCATCACATTATTGCATTGTCATCGAGTCTGGATACGTGTGCAAAGTTTCAATCAAACTTATGGCCATTCAAAGTGGTAATAAGGCCAGCTGACCTTATGGGCGTTGACCTTATGTCACCACACCATCACTTTAATGCATTGTCATCGAGCCTTGATACGTGTGCAAAGTTTCAGTCAAACTTATGGCAATTCATAGTCGTAATAAGGCCCATTGACCTTATGGTCGTTGAAATTATGTCACCACACCATCACATTAATGCATTGTCATCGGTCATTGATACGTATGCAAAGTTTCAAATTAATCAGACTTCTAGAAACCGGTCAAAATTAAGCTCAAAGATCCCGTTACATACATACATAGATAGATACAGGCCAAGCTAATAAAAACGTGTTAATTAATAAAAATAGGGCTCCAGTATGCTCTCTCTTAGATGTGCCATGCATCCACTTCTATCATTAATAAAGGAATGCGGTATTCGCATTATGTGCAAGGTTTCAAATCTATGGCCATTTGGGGTGGTCGTAAGTTCAATTGACCTTATATCCGTTAAACTTATGTCACCCCACCATCACATTAATGCATTGTCATCGTGCCTTGATACGTGTGCAAAGTTTCAATCAAACTTATGGCCATTCAAAGTGGTAATAATGCCAATTGACCTTATGGCCGTTGACCTTATGTCACCACACAATTACATTAATTAATTGTCATCGAGCCTTGATACGTGTGCAAAGTTTCAATCAAACTTATGGCCATTCAAAGTTATAATAGGGCCAATTGACCTTATGGCCGTTGACCTTATGTCACCACACCATTACATTAATGCATTGTCATCGAGCCTTGATACGTGTGCAAAGTTTCAATCAAACTTATGGCCATTCAAAGTGGTAATAAGGCCAATTGACCTTATGGCCGTTGACCTTATGTGACCACACCATCACATTAATGCATTGTCAGCGAGCCTTGATACGTGTGCAGGGTTTCAATCAAACCTATGGTCATTCAAAGTAGTTATAAGGCCAATTGACCTTATGTCCGTTGACCTTATGTCACCACACCATCACATTAATGCATTGTCATCGAGCCTTGATACGTGTGCAAAGTTTCAATCAAACTTATGGCCATTCAAAGTGGTAATAAGGCCAATTGACCTTATGGCCGTTGACCTTATGTAACCACACCATCACAATAATGCATTGTCAGCGAGCCTTGATACGTGTGCAAGGTTTCAATCAAACTTATGGCGATTCAAAGTGGTAATAAGGCCAATTGACCTCATGGCCGTTGACCTTATGTCGCCACACCATCACAGTAATGCTTTGTCATCGGTCCTTGATACGTGTGCAAAGTTTCAAGTTAATCAGACTACTAGAAACCGGTGAAAATTAAGCTCAAAGATTCCGTTACATAGATACAGGCCAAGCTAATAAAAGCATGTTATAATGGGCTCCAGTATGCTCTTTCGTAGATGTGCCATGCATCCACTTCTATCATTAATAAAGGAAAGCGTTTTTCGCATTATGTGCAACGTTTCAAATCTATGGCCATTTGGGGTGGTCGTAAGTTCAATTGACCTAATATCCGTTAACCTTATGTCACCCCACCATCACATTATTGCATTGTCATCAAGCCTTGATACGTGTGCAAAGTTTCAATCAAACTTATGGCCATCCAAAGTCGTAATAAGGCCAATTGACCTTATGGCCGTTGACCTTATGTCACCACACCATCACATTAATGCATTGGCATCGGTCCTTGATACGTATGCAAAGTTTCGAAATAATCAGACTTCTAGAAACCGGTGAAAATTAAGCTCAAAGATTCCGTTACATAGATACAGGCCAAGCTAATAAAAGCGTGTTAAAAAGGGATCCAGTATGCTCTTTCGTAGATGTGCCATGCATCCGCTTCTAGCATTAATAACGGAATGCGTTTTTCGCATTATGTGCAAGGTTTCAAATCTATGGCCATTTGGGGTGGTCGTAAGTTCAATTGACCTTATATCCGTTAACCTTATGTCACCCCACCATCACATTATTGCATTGTCATCAAGCCTTGATACGTGCGCAAAGTTTCAATCAAACTTATGGCCATTCAAAGTGGTAATAAGGCCAATTGACCTTATGGCCGTTAACCTTATGTCACCCCACCATTACATTAATGCATTGTCAGCGAGCCATGATACGTGTGAGAAGTTTCAATCAAACTTATGGCCATTCAAAGTGGTAATAAGGCCAATTTACTTTATGTCCGTTAACCTTATGTCACCCCACCATCACTTTAATGCATTGTCATCAAGCCTTGATACGTGTGCAAAGTTTCAATCAAACTTATGGCCATTCAAAGTGGTAATAAGGCCAATTGACCTTATGGCCGTTAACCTTATGTCACCCCACCATCACATTAATGCATTGTCAGCGAGCCTTGATACGTGTGCAAGGTTTCAATCAAACTTATGGCCATCCAAAGTTATAATAGGGCCAATTGACCTTATGGCCGTTGACCTTATGTCACCACACCATTACATTAATGCATTGTCATCGAGCCTTGATACGTGTGCAAAGTTTCAATCAAACTTATGGCCATTCAAAGTGGTAATAAGGCCAATTGACCTCATGGCCGTTGACCTTATGTCACCGCACCATCACGTTAATGCATTGTCATCGAGCCATGATACGTGTGAGAAGTTTCAATCAAACTTATGGCCATTCAAAGCGGTAATAAGGCCAATTTACTTTATGTCCGTTAACCTTATGTCACCCCACCATCACTTTAATGCATTGTCATCAAGCCTTGATACGTGTGCAAAGTTTCAATCAAACTTATGGCCATTCAAAGTGGTAATAAGGCCAATTGACCTTATGGCCGTTAACCTTATGTCACCCCACCATCACATTAATGCATTGTCAGCGAGCCTTGATACGTGTGCAAGGTTTCAATCAAACTTATGGCCATCCAAAGTCGTAATAAGGCCAATTGACCTTATGGCCGTTGACCTTATGTCACCACACCATCACATTAATGCATTGTCATCGAGCCTTGATACGTGTGCAAAGTTTCAAGTTAATCAGACTTCTAGAAACCGGTGAAAATTAAGCTCAAAGATTCCGTTACATAGATACAGGCCAAGCTAATAAAAGCGTGTTAATAAAGGAATGCTTTTTTCGCATTATGTGCAAGGTTTCAAATCTATGGCCGTTTGGAGTGGTCATAAGTTCAATTGACCTTATATCCGTTAACTTTATGTCACCACACCATCACATTAATGCATTGTCATCGAGCCTTGTTACGTGTGCAAAATTTCAATCAAACTTATGTCCATTCAAAGTGTTAATAAGGCCAATTGACCTTATGGCCGTTGACCTTATGTAACCACACCATCACATTAATGCATTGTCAGCGAGCCTTGATACGTGTGCAAGGTTTCAATCAAACTTACGGCCATTAAAAGTGGTAATAAAGCCAATTGACCTTATGGCCGTTGACCTTATGTCACCACACCATCACATTAATGCATTGTCAGCTAGCCTTGATACGTGTGCAAGGTTTCAATCAAACTTATGGCCATCCAAAGCCGTAATAAGGCCAATTGACCTTATGGCCGTTGACCTTATGTCACCACAACATCACATTAATGCATTGTCATCGAGCCTTGATACGTGTGCAAAGTTTCAATCAAACTTATGGCCATTCAAAGTGGTAATAAGGCCAATTGACCTTACGGCCGTTGACCTTATGTCACCAAACCATCACATTAATGCATTGTCATCGAGCCTTAATACGTATGCAAAGTTTCCATCAAACTTATGTCCATTCAAAGTGGTAATAAGGCCAATTGACTTTATGTCTGTAAACCCTATGTCACCCCACCATCACAATATTGCATTGTCATCGAGTCTTGATACGTGTGCAAAGTTTCAATCAAACTTATGGCCATTCAAAGTGGTAATAAGGCCAATTGAGCTTATAGCCGTTGACCTTATGTCACCAAACCATCACACTAATGCATTGTCATCGAGCTTTGATACATGTGCAAAGTTTCAATCAAACTTGTGGCCATTCAAAGTGGTAAAAAGGCCAATTTACTTTATGTCCGTTAACCTTAAGTCACCCCACCATCACATTATTGCATTGTCATCGAGTCTTGACACTTGTGCAAAGTTTCAATCAAACTTATGGACATTCAAAGTGGTAATAAGGCCAATTGACCTTATGGTCGTTGACCTTATGTCACCACACCATCACACTAATGCATGGTCATCGAGCCTTGATAGTGTTCAAAGTTTCAATCAAACTGGTGGCCATTCAAAGTGGTAATAAGGCCAATTGACCTTATGACCGTTGACGTTATGTCACCCCACCATCACATTAATGCATTGTCATCGAGCCTTGATACGTGTGCAAAGTTTCAATCAAACTGGTGGGCATTCAAAGTGGTAATAAGGCCAATTGACCTTATGGCCGTTGACCTTATGTCACCCCACCATCACACTAATGCATTGTCATCGAGCCTTGATACATGTGCAAAGTTTCAATCAAACATATGGCCATTCAAAGTCGTAATAAGGCCAATTGACCTTATGGCCGTTGACCTTATGTCAACACACCATCACATTATTACATTTTCATCAAGCCTTGATACGTGTGCAAAGTTTCAATCAAACTGGTGGCCATTCAAAGTGGTAATAAGGCCAATTGACCTTATGGCCGTTGACCTTATGTCACCCAACCATCACACTATTGCACTGTCATCGAGCCTTGATACGTGTGCAAAATTTCAATCAAACTTATGGCCATTCAAAGTGGTAATAAGGCCAATTGACCATATGGCGGTGGACCTTATGTCACCACACCATCACATTAATGCATTGTCATCGAGCCTTGATACGCGTGCAAAGTTTCAATCAATCTTATGGCCATTCAAAGTGGTAATAAGGCCAATTGACCTTATGGCCGTTGGCCTTATGTCACCGCACCATCATATTAATGCATTGGCATCGGTATTTGATACGTATGCAAAGTTTCAAATTAATCAGACTTCTAGAAACCGGTGAAAATTAAGCTCAAAGATTCCGTTACATAGATACAGGCCAAGCTAATAAAAGCGTGTTAAAAAGGGATCCAGTATGCTCTTTCGTAGATGTGCCATGCATCTACTACTAGCATTAATAAAGGAATGCGTTTTTCGCATTATGTGCAAGGCTTCAAATCTATGGCCATTTGGGGTGGTCATAAGTTCAATTAACCTTATGTCCGCTAATCTTATGTTACCACACCATCACATTAATGCATTGTCATCGGTCCTTGATACGTATGCAAAGTTTCAAATTAATCAGACTTCTGGAAGCCGGCGAAATTGAGCTCAAAGATTCCGTTGCATAGATACAGGCCAAGCTAATAAAAGCGTGTTAAAAAGGGCTCCCGTATGCTCTTTCGTAGATATGCCATGCATCCACTTCTGTCATTAATAAAGGAATGCGTTTTTCACATTACGTGCGAGGTTTCAAATCTATGGCCATTTGGGGTGGTCATAAGTTCAATTAACCCTATGTCCGCTAACCTTATGTCACTCCACCATCCCATTATTGCATTGTCATCGAGCCTTGACAGGTGTGCACAATTTCAATCAAACTTATGGCCATTCAAAGTGGTAATAAGGCCAATTGACCTTATGGCCGTTGACCTTATGTCACCACACAATCACTTTAATGCATTGTCTTCAAGCCTTGATATGTGTGCACAGCTTCAGTCAAACTTATGGCCATTCAAAGTGGTAATAAGGCCAATTGACCTTATGGACGTTGACCTTATGTCACCGCACCATCACGTTAATGCATTGTCATCGAGTCTTGATACGTATGCAAAGTTTCCATCGAACTTATGGCCATTCAAAGTGGTAATAAGGCCAATTGACTTTATGTCTGTTAACCTTATGTCACCCCACCATTAAATTATTGCATTGTCATTGAGTCTTGATACGTGTGCAAAGTTTCAATCAAACGTATGGCCATTGAAAGTGGTAATAAGGCCAATTGACCTTATGGCCGTTGACCTTATGTCACCACACAATCACTTTAATGCATTGTCTTCGAGCCTTGATACGTGTGCACAGCTTCAGTCAAACTTATGGCCATTCAAAGTGGTAATAAGGCCAATTGACCTTATGGCCGTTGACTATATGTCACCACACCATCACATTAATGCATTGTCATCGGTCATTGATACGTATGCAAAGTTTCAAATTAAACAGACTTCTAGAAACCGGTGAAAATTAAGCTCAAAGATCCCGTTACATACATACATAGATAGATACAGGCCAAGCTAATAAAAACGTGTTAATTAATAAAAATAGGGCTCCAATATGCTCTCTCTTAGATGTGCCATGCATCCACTTCTATCATTAATAAAGGAATGCGGTATTCGCATTATGTGCAAGGTTTCAAATCTATGGCCATTTGGGGTGGTCGTAAGTTCAATTGACCTTATATACGTTAAACTTATGTCACCCCACCATCACATTAATGCATTGTCATCGAGCCTTGATACGTGTGCAAAGTTTCAGTCAAACTTATGGCCATTCAAAGTGGTAATAATGCCAATTGACCTTATGGCCGTTGACCTTATGTCACCACACCATTACATTAATTAATTGTCATCGAGCCTTGATACGTGTGCAAAGTTTCAATCAAACTTATGGCCATTCAAAGTGGTAATAAGTCCAATTTACTTTATGTCCGTTAACCTTATGTCTCCCCACCATCACATTATTGCATTGTCATCAAGTCTGGATACGTGTGCAAGGTTTAATCAAACTTATGGCCATTCAAAGTGGTAATAAGGCCAGCTGACCTTATGGGCGTTGACCTTATGTCACCACACCATCACTTTAATGCATTGTCATCGAGCCTTGATACGTGTGCAAAGTTTCAGTCAAACTTATGGCCATTCATATTCGTAATAAGGCCCATTGACCTTATGGCCGTTGACCTTATGTCACCACACCATCACATTAATGCATTGTCATCGGTCATTGATACGTATGCAAAGTTTCAAATTAATCAGACTTCTAGAAACCGGTGAAAATTAAGCTCAAAGATCCCGTTACATACATACATAGATAGATACAGGCCAAGCTAATAAAAACGTGTTAATTAATAAAAATAGGGCTCCAATATGCTCTCTCTTAGATGTGCCATGCATCCACTTCTATCATTAATAAAGGAATGCGGTATTCGCATTATGTGCAAGGTTTCAAATCTATGGCCATTTGGGGTGGTCGTAAGTTCAATTGACCTTATATACGTTAAACTTATGTCACCCCACCATCACATTAATGCATTGTCATCGAGCCTTGATACGTGTGCAAAGTTTCAGTCAAACTTATGGCCATTCAAAGTGGTAATAATGCCAATTGACCTTATGGCCGTTGACCTTATGTCACCACACCATTACATTAATTAATTGTCATCGAGCCTTGATACGTGTGCAAAGTTTCAATCAAACTTATGGCCATTCAAAGTTATAATAGGGCCAATTGACCTTATGGCCGTTGACCTTATGTCACCACACCAATACATTAATGCATTGTCATCGAACCTTGATACGTGTGTAAAGTTTCAATCAAACTTATGGCCATTAAAAGTGGTAATAAGGCCAATTGACCTTATGGCCGTTGACCTTATGTGACCACACCATCACATTAATGCATTGTCAGCGAGCCTTGATACGAGTGCAGGGTTTCAATCAAACTTATGGTCATTCCAAAGTAGTTATAAGGCCAATTGACCTTATGGCCGTTGACCTTATGTCACCACACCATCACATTAATGCATTGTCATCGAGCCTTGATACGTGTGCAAAGTTTCAATCAAACTTATGACCATTCAAAGTGGTAATAAGGCCAATTGACCTTATGGCCGTTGACCTTATGTCACCACACCATCACATTAATGCATTGTCATCGAGCCCTGATACGTGTGCATAGTTTCAATCAAACTTATGGCCATTGAAAGTGGTAATAAGGCCAATTTACTTTATGTCCGTTAACCTTATGTCACCCCACCATCACATTATTGCATTGTCATCGAGTCTGGATACGTGTGCAAAGTTTCAATCAAACTTATGGCCATTCAAAGTGGTAATAAGGCCAGCTGACCTTATGGGCGTTGACCTTATGTCACCACACCATCACTTTAATGCATTGTCATCGAGCCTTGATACGTGTGCAAAGTTTCAGTCAAACTTATGGCAATTCATAGTCGTAATAAGGCCCATTGACCTTATGGCCGTTGAACTTATGTCACCACACCATCACATTAATGCATTGTCATCGGTCATTGATACGTATGCAAAGTTTCAAATTAATCAGACTTCTAGAAACCGGTGAAAATTAAGCTCAAAGATCCCGTTACATACATACATAGATAGATACAGGCCAAGCTAATAAAAACGTGTTAATTAATAAAAATAGGGCTCCAGTATGCTCTCTCTTAGATGTGCCATGCATCCACTTCTATCATTAATAAAGGAATGCGGTATTCGCATTATGTGCAAGGTTTCAAATCTATGGCCATTTGGGGTGGTCGTAAGTTCAATTGACCTTATATCCGTTAACCTTATGTCACCCCACCATCACATTAATGCATTGTCATCGACTCTTGATACGTGTGCAAAGTTTTAATCAAACTTATTCAAAGTGGTAATAAGCCCAATTGACCTTATGGACGTTGACCTTATGTCACCGCACCATCACGTTAATGCATTGTCATCGAGCCATGATACGTGTGAGAAGTTTCAATCAAACTTATGGCCATTCAAAGTGGTAATAAGGCCAATTTACTTTATGTCCGTTAACCTTATGTCACCCCACCATCACTTTAATGCATTGTCATCAAGCCTTGATACGTGTGCAAAGTTTCAATCAAACTTATGGCCATTCAAAGTGGTAATAAGGCCAATTGACCTTATGGCCGTTGACCTTATGTGACCACACCATCACATTAATGCATTGTCAGCGAGCCTTGATACGTGTGCAGGGTTTCAATCAAACTTATGGTCATTCAAAGTAGTTATAAGGCCAATTGACCTTATGGCCGTTGACCTTATGTCACCACACCATCACATTAATGCATTGTCATCGAGCCTTGATACGTGTGCAAAGTTTCAATCAAACTTATGGCCATTCAAAGTGGTAATAAGGCCAATTGACCTTATGGCCGTTGACCTTATGTAACCACACCATCACATTAATGCATTGTCAGCGAGCCTTGATACGTGTGCAAGGTTTCAATCAAACTTATGGCCATTCAAAGTGGTAATAAAGCCAATTGACCTTATGGCCGTTGATCTTATGTCACCACACCATCACATTAATGGTTTGTCATCGGTCCTTAATAGGTATGCAAAGTTTCAAGTTAATCAGACTTCTAGAAACCGGTGAAAATTAAGCTCAAAAATTCCGTTACATAGATACAGGCCAAGCTAATAAAAGCGTGTTAAAAAGGGCTCCAGTATGCTCTTTCGTAGATGTGCCATGCATCCACTTCTATCATTAATAAAGGAATGCGTTTTTCGCATTATGTGCAAGGTTTCAAATCTATGGCCATTTGGGGTGGTCGTAAGTTCAATTGACCTTATATCCGTTAAACTTATGTCACCACACCATCACATTAATGCATTGTCATCGAGCCTTGATACGTGTGCATAGTTTCAATCAAACTTATGGCCATTCAAAGTGGTAATAAGGCCAATTGACCTTATGGCCGTTGACCTTATGTCACCACAACATCACATTAATGCATTGTCATCGAGCCTTGATACGTGTGCAAAGTTTCAATCAAACTTATGGCCATTCAAAGTGGTAATAAGGCCAATTGACCTTATGGCCGTTGACCTTATGTCACCACGCCATCACATTAATGCTTTGTAATCGGTCCTTGATACGTGTGCATAGTTTCAAATTAATCAGACTTCTAGAAACTGGTGAAAATTAAGCTAAAAAATTCCGTTACATAGATACAGGCCAAGCTAATAAAAGCGTGTTAAAAAGGGCTCCAGTATGCTCTTTCGTAGATGTGCCATGCATCCACTTCTATCATTAATAAAGGAATGCGTTTTTCGCATTATGTGCAAGGTTTCAAATCTATGGCCATTTGGAGTGGTCATAAGTTCAATTGACCTTATATCCGTTAACCTTATGTCACCACACCATCACATTAATGCATTGTCATCGAGCCTTGTTACGTGTGCAAAGTTTCAATCAAACTTATGGCCATTCAAAGTGGTAATAAGGTTAATTGACCTTATGGCCGTTGACCTTATGTAACCACACCATCACATTAATGCATTGTCAGCGAGCCTTGATACGTGTGCAAGGTTTCAATCAAACTTATGGCCATTCAAAGTGGTAATAAAGCCAATTGACCTTATGGCCGTTGATCTTATGTCACCACACCATCACATTAATGGTTTGTCATCGGTCCTTAATAGGTATGCAAAGTTTCAAGTTAATCAGACTTCTAGAAACCGGTGAAAATTAAGCTCAAAAATTCCGTTACATAGATACAGGCCAAGCTAATAAAAGCGTGTTAAAAAGGGCTCCAGTATGCTCTTTCGTAGATGTGCCATGCATCCACTTCTATCATTAATAAAGGAATGCGTTTTTCGCATTATGTGCAAGGTTTCAAATCTATGGCCATTTGGGGTGGTCGTAAGTTCAATTGACCTTATATCCGTTAAACTTATGTCACCACACCATCACATTAATGCATTGTCATCGAGCCTTGATACGTGTGCATAGTTTCAATCAAACTTATGGCCATTCAAAGTGGTAATAAGGCCAATTGACCTTATGGCCGTTGACCTTATGTCACCACACCACCACATTAATGCATTGTCAGCTAGCCTTGATACGTGTGCAAGGTTTCAATCAAACTTATGGCCATCCAAAGTCGTAATAAGGCCAATTGACCTTATGGCCGTTGACCTTATGTCACCACAACATCACATTAATGCATTGTCATCGAGCCTTGATACGTGTGCAAAGTTTCAATCAAACTTATGGCCATTCAAAGTGGTAATAAGGCCAATTGACCTTATGGCCGTTGACCTTATGTCACCACATCATCACATTAATGCATTGTCGTCGGTCCTTGATACGTATGCAAAGTTGCAAATTAATCAGACTTCTAGAAACCGGTGAAAATTAAGCTCAAAGATCCCGTTACATACATACATAGATAGATACAAGCCAAGCTAATAAAAACGTGTTAATTAATAAAAAAAGGGCTCCAGTATGCTCTCTCGTAGATGTGCCATGCATCCACTTCTATCATTAATACAGGAATGCGGTTTTCGCATTATGTGCAAGGTTTCAAATCTATGGCCATTTGGGGTGGTCATAAGTTCAATTGACCTTATGTCCGTTAACCTTATGTCACCCCACCATCACATTATTGCATTGTCATCGAGTCTGGATACGTGTGCAAAGTTTCAATCAAATTTATGGCTATTCAAAATGGTAATAAGGCCAATTGACCTTATGGCCGTTGACCTTATGTCACCACACCATCACATTAATGCATTGTCATCGAGCCTTGATACGTGTGCAAAGTTTCAATCAAACTTATGGCCATTCAAAGTGGTAATAAGGCCAATTGACCTTATGGCCGTTGACCTTATGTGACCACACCATCACATTAATGCATTGTCAGCGAGCCTTGATACGTGTGCAAGGTTTCAATCAAAGTTATGGCCATTCAAAGTCGTAATAAGGCCAATTGACCTTATGGCCGTTGACCTTATGTCACCACACCATCACACTAATACATTGTCATCGAGCCTTGATACGTGTGCAAAGTTTCAATCAAACTTATGGATATTCAAAGAGGTAATAAGGCCAATTGACCTTATGGCCGTTGACCTTATGTGACCACACTCTTCACATTAATGCATTGTCAGCGAGCCTTGATACGTGTGCAAGGTTTCAATCAAACTTATGGCCATTCAAAGTGGTAATAAGGCCAATTGACCTTATGGCCGTTGACCTTATGTCACCACACCACCACATTAATGATTTTTCATCGGTCCTTGATACGTATGCAAAGTTTCAAGTTAATAAGACTTCTAGAAACCGGTGAAAATTAAGCTCAAAGATTCCGTTACATAGATACAGGCCAAGCTAATAAAAGCGTGTTAAAAAGGGATCCAGTATGCTCTTTCGTAGATGTGTCATGCATCCACTTCTATCATTAATAAAGGAATGCGTTTTTCGCATTATGTACAAGGTTTCAAATCTATGGCCATTTGATGTGGTCGTAAGTTCAATTGACCTTATATCCGTTAACTTTATGTCACCCCATCATCACATAGTTGCATTGTCATCAAGCCTTGATACGTGTGCAAATTTCAATCAAACTTATGGCCATTAAAAGTGGTAATAAGGCCAATTGACCTTATGGCTGTTGACCTTATGTCACCACACCATCACGTTAGTGCATTGTCAGCGAGCCTTGGTAAGTGTGCAAAGTTTCAATCAAACTTATGGCCATTCAAAGTGGTAATAAGGCCAATTGACCTTATGGCCGTTGACCCTATGTCGCCACACCATCGCACTAATGCATTCTCATCGAGCCTTGATACGTGTGCAAGATTTCAATCAAACTTATGGCCATTCAAAGTCGTAATAAGGCCAATTGACCTTATGGCCGTTGACTTTATGTCACCACACCAGTACATTAATGTATTTTCATCGAGCCTTGATACGTGTGCAAAGTTTCAGTCAAACTTATGGCCATTCAAAGTGGTAATAAGGCCAATTGACCTTATGGCCGTTGACCTTATGTCACCACACCATCACATTAGTGCATTGTCAGCGAGCCTTGATAAGTGTGCAAAGTTTCAATCAAACTTATGGACATTCAAAGTGGTAATAAGGCCAATTGACCTTATGGCCGTTGACCCTATGTCACCACACCATCACATTAATGCATTCTCATCGAGCCTTGATACGTGTGCAAGATTTCAATCAAACTTATGGCCATTCAAAGTGGTAATAAGGCCAATCGATCTTATGGCCGTTGACCTTATGTCACCACACCATCACATTAGTGCATTGTCAGCGAGCCTTGATAAGTGTGCAAAGTTTCAATCAAACTTATGGCCATTCAAAGTGGTAATAAGCCCAATTGACCTTATGGCCGTTGACCCTATGTCACCACACCATCACATTAATGAATTCTCATCGAGCCTTGATACGTGTGCAAGATTTCAATCAAACTTATGGCCATTCAAAGTCGTAATAAGGCCAATTGACCTTATGGCCGTTGACCTTATGTCACCACACCATCACATTAGTGTATTGTCAGCGAGCCTTGATAAGTGTGCAAAGTTTCAATCAAACTTATGGCCATTCAAAGTCGTAATAAGGCCAATTTACCTTATGGCCGTTGACCTTATGTCACCACACCATCACATTAATGCATTTTCATCGAGCCTTGATACGTGTGCAAAGTTTCAATCAAACTTATGGCCATTCAAAGTGGTAATAAGGCCAATTGACCTTATGGCCGTTGACCCTATGTCATCACACCATCAAATTAATGCATTCTCGTCGAGCCTTGATACGTGTTAAAGATTTCAATCAAACCTATGGCCATTCAAAGTGGTAATAAGTCCAATCGACCTTATGGCCGTTGACCTTATGTCACCACACCATCACATTAATGCATTGTCATCGGTCTTTGATACGTGTGCAAGATTTCGATCAAACTTATGGCCATTCAAAGTCGTAATAAGGCCAACTGACCTTATGGCCGTTGACCTTATGTCACCACACCATCACATTAGTGCATTGTCAGCGAGCCTTGATAAGTGTGCAAAGTTTCAATCAAACTTTTGGCCATTTAAAGTCGTAATAAGGCCAATTGACCTTATGGCCGTTGAAGTCATGTCACCACACCATCACATTAATGCATTTTCATCGAGCCTTGATACGTGTGCAAAGTTTCAATGAAACTTATGGCCATTCAAAGTGGTAATAAGGCCAATTGACCTTATGGCCGTTGACCTTATGTAACCGCACCATCACACTAATGCATTCTCATCGAGCCTTACGTGTGCAAGATTTCAATCAAACTTATGGCCATTCAAAGTGGTAATAAGGCCAATTGACCTTATAGCCGTTGACCTTATGTAGCCTCACCATCACATTAATGCATTCTCATCGTGCCTTGATACGTGTGCAAGATTTCAATCAAACTTATGGCCATTCAAAGTGGTAATAAGGCCAATCGACCTTATGGCCGTTGACCTTTTGTCACCACACCATCACATTAGTGCATTGTCAGCGAGCCTTGATAAGTGTGCAAAGTTTCAATCAAATTTATGGCCATTCAAAGTGGTAATAAGGCCAATTGACCTTATGGCCGTTGACCCTATGTCACTACACCATCACATTAATGCATTCTCATCGAGCCTTGATACGTGTGCAAGATTTTAATCAAACTTATGGCCATTCAAAGTCGTAATAAGGCCAATTGGCCTTATGGCCGTTGACCCTATGTCACCACACTATCACATTAATGCATTTTCATCGAGCCTTGATACGTGTGCAAAGTCTCAATCAAACTTATGGCCATTCAAAGTGGTAACAAGTCCAATTGACCTTATGGCCGTTGACCCTATGTCACCACACCATCACGTTAGTGCATTGTCAGCGAGCCTTCATACGTGTGCAAAGTTTCAATCAAACTTATGGCCATTCAAAGTGGTAATAAGGCCAATTGACCTTATGGCCGTTGACCTTATGTAGCCTCACCATCACATTAATGCATTCTCATCGAGCCTTGATACGTGTGCAAGATTTCAATCAAACTTATGGCCATTCAAAGTGGTAATAAGGCCAATCGACCTTATGGCCGTTGACCTTATGTTACCACACCATCACATTAGTGCATTGTCAGCGAGCCTTGATAAGTGTGCAAAGTTTCAATGAAACTTATGGCCATTCAAAGTCGTAATAAGGCCAATTGACCTTGTGGCCGTTGACCTTATGTCACCACACCATCACATTAATGCATTTTCATCGAGCCTTGATACGTGTGCAAAGTTTCAATCAAACTTATGGCCATTCAAAGTGGTAATAAGGCCAATTGACCTTATGGCCGTTGACCCTATGTCACCACACCATCACATTAATGCATTTTCATCGAGCCTTGATACGTGTGCAAAGTTTCAATCAAACTTATGGCCATTCAAAGTGGTAATAAGGCCAATTGACCTTATGGCCGTTGACCCTATGTCACCACACCATCACATTAATGCATTCTCGTCGAGCCTTGATACGTGTGCAAGATTTCAATCAAAATTATGGCCATTCAAAGTGGTAATAAGGCCAATCGACCTTATGGCCGTTGACCTTATGTCACCACACCATCACATTAATGCATTGTCATCGGTCCTTGATACGTATGCAAAGTTTCAAATTAATCAGACTTCTACAAACCGGTGAAAATTAAGCTCAAAGATTCCGTTACATAGATACAGGCCAAGCTAATAAAAGCGTGTTAAATAAATAATAGTTTAAAAAAACTAACTAAACACGCTTTTATGGCTAACCGAACTAAAAAATAGAAAATAATTTTCAGTTAAAAAGAGTTTATATAACAGTAGTAGAGGGTCAAACAATCCTTTATAGTTAATCACCTCAAAATGAAATTATAATAAAATTTAAGTTACTAACAGAATAATTTAATTCACAATAAAAAGCGTGGAGTGCATTTGACGACATTTCATATATTTCCTCTCAGATAGTTGCCAATATAATGATTGTAGCATTCAATATCAAGCACCCCACGTTTTTTACTGTGAATTAAATTATTTTGTTAATAACTTAAATTTTATTATAATTTCATTTTGAGGTGATTAACTATAAAGGATAGTTTGCCCTTCTACTACTGTTATATAAACTCTTTTTAATTGAAAATTATTTTCTATTTTTAGTACGGTTAGCTATAAAAGCGTGTTTTTATTTTTTTTAAACAATTATTTATTTTTAATTTTTTAGTTCAAGTGATTTTAAAAGTTTTAGTCGAGAGTGATGAAACGTTGAAAAGCCAGCGGTCCGTGGATGAATCCAACCCCACGGCACCGATAACGGCCAAGACGCGGGGAGGCTGGAAGCGGTCTTTCGCCGAAATTGCCAAGGGTCGGCAGATCATTGGCATTATTGACGAGAGCAGCGAAGATGGCAGGATCCCGAAACAACAGTTGAAGTGGATCGAGGCCGCGCTCGCTACGGTGGCCGTTAAGGTTAAGAAAGACAACCCTGGTCCACCGCAATCTTACACCGATGCATTGTGGTTCCTGGGAAATGTCAAGCTAATTGCCTGTGACGACGCCAGGTCGGTAAACCTCTATAGGGTCACCGTCACGCTGATTGGGGTGGTATATCCGGGGGCATGCCTCAGGTTATTGGAGGCGCTTGATAACCCCCCAAGACCAAGGGCTAGAGCCTGGGTTCCAGTGACGCCAACGGACCCAGCTGACATCCTGGAGCTGCTCCAGGAGTACAACCCGCCACAGGTTTAGAACTCAAACTTATGTCAACAAACCGTCACATTAATGCATTTTCATCGAGCCTTGATACGTGTGCAAAGCTTCAATCAAACTAATGGCCATTCAGAGTCGTAATAAGGCCAATTGACCTTATGGCCGTTGACCTTATGGCACTAGACCATCACGTTAATGCATTGTCATCGACCCTTGATACGTGTGCAAAGTTTCAATCAAACTTATGGCCATTCAAATGGGTAATAAGGTCAATTGATCTTATGGCCGTTGACCTTATGTCACCACACCATCACATTAATGCATTGTCATCGACCCTTGATACGCGTGCAAAGTTTCAAATTAATCAGATTTCTAGAAACCGGTGAAAATTAAGCTCAAAGATCCCGTTACATACATACATAGATAGATACAGGCCAAGCCAATAAAAACGTGTTAATTAATAAGAAAAGGTCTCCAGTATGCTCTTTCGTAGATGTGTCATGCATCCACTTCTATCATTAATAAAGGAATGCGTTTTTCGCATTATGTGCAAGGTTTCAGATCTATGGCCATTTGGGTTGGTCATAAGTTCAATTGACCTTATGGCCGTTAACCTTATGTCACCACACCATCACACTAATGCATTCTCATCGAGCCTTGATACGTGTGCAAGATTTCAATCAAACTTATGGCCATTCAAAGTCGTAATAAGGCCAATTGACCTTACGGCCGTTGACCTTATTTCACCACACCATTACACTAATGTATTTTCATCGAGCCTTGATACGTGTGCAAAGTTTCAATCAAACTTATGGCCACTCAAAGTGGTAATAAGGCCAATTGACCTTATGGCCGTTGACCTTATGTCACCACACCATCACATTAGTGCATTGTCAGCGAGCCTTGATAAGTGTGCAAAGTTTCAATCAAACTTATGGCCATTCAAAGTGGTAATAAGGCCAATTGACCTTATGGCCGTTGACCCTATGTCACCACACCATCACATTAATGCATTCTCATCGAGCCTTGATACGTGTGCAAGATTTCAATCAAACTTATGGCCATTCAAAGTGGTAATAAGGCCAATCGACCTTATGGCCGTTGACCTTATGTCACCTCACCATCACATTAGTGCATTGTCAGCGAGCCTTGATAAGTGTGCAAAGTTTCAATCAAACTAATGGCCATTCAAAGTGGTAATAAGCCCAATTGACCTTATGGCCGTTGACCTTATGTCACCAAACCATCACATTAATGCATTGTCATCGGCCCTTGATACGTGTGCAAGATTTCAATCAAACTTATGGCCATTCAAAGCCGTAATAAGGCCAATTGACCTTATGTCACCACACCACCACATTAGTGCATTGTCAGCGAGCCTTGATAAGTGTGCAAAGTTTCAATCAAACTTATGGCCATTCAAAGTCGTAATAAGGCCAATTGACCTTATGGTCGTTGACCTTATGTCACCACACCATCACATTAATGCATTTTCATCGAGCCTTGATACGTGTGCAAAGTTTCAATCAAACTTATGGACATTGAAAGTGGTAATAAGTCCAATTGACCTTATGGCAGTTGACCTTATGTAACCACACCATCACATTAATGCATTCTCATCGAGCCTTGATACGTGTGCAAGATTTCAATCAAACTTATGGCCATTCAAAGTGGTAATAAGGCCAATTGACCTTATGGCCGTTGACCTTATCTAACCACACCATCACATTAATGTATTCTCATCGAGCCTTGATACGTGTGCAAGATTTCAATCAAACTTATGGCCATTCAAAGTGGTAATAAGGCCAATCGACCTTATGGCCGTTGACCTTATGTCACCACACCATCACATTAGTGCATTGTCAGCGAGCCTTGATAAGTGTGCAAAGTTTCAATCAAACTTATGGCCATTCAAAGTGGTAATAAGGCCAATTGACCTTATGGGCGTTGACCCTATGTCACCACACCATCACATTAATGCATTCTCATCGAGCCTTGATCCGTGTGCAAGATTTCAATCAAACTTATGGCCATTCAAAGTCGTAATAAGGCCAATTGACCTTATGGCCGTTGACCTTATGTCACCACACCATCACATTAGTGCATTGCCAGCGAGCCTTGATAAGTGTGCAAAGTTTCAATCAAACTTATGGCCATTCAAAGTCGTAATAAGGCCAATTGACCTTATGGCCGTTGACCTTATGTCACCACACCATCACATTAATGCATTTTCATCGAGCCTTGATACATGTGCAAAGTTTCAGTCAAACTTATGGCCATTCAAAGTGGTAATAAGGCCAATTGACCTTATGGCCGTTGACCCTATGTCACCACACGATCACATTAATGCATTCTCGTCGAGCGTTGATACGTGTGCAAGATTTCAATCAAACTTATGGACATTCAAAGTGGTAATAAGGCCAATCGACCTTATGGCCCTTGACCTTATGTCATCATACCATCACATTAATCCATTGTCATCGGTCATTGATACGTGTGCAAGATTTCAATCAAACTTATGGCCATTCAAAGTCGTAATAAGGCCAATTGACCTTATGGCCGTTGACCTTATGTCACCACACCACCACATTAGTGCATTGTCAGCGAGCCTTGATAAGTGTGCAAAGTTTCAATCAAACTTATGGCCATTCAAAGTCGTAATAAGGCCAATTGACCTTATGGCCGTTGACCTTATGTCACCACACCATCACATTAATGCATTTTCATCGAGCCTTGATACGTGTGCAAAGTTTCAATCAAACTTATGGCCATTGAAAGTGGTAATAAGGCCAATTGACCTTATGGCCGTTGACCTTATGTAACCACACCATCACATTAATGCATTCTCATCGAGCCTTGATACGTGTGCAAGATTTCAATCAAACTAATGGCCATCCAAAGTGGTAATAAGGCCAATTGACCTTATGGCCGTTGACCTTATGTCACCACACCATCACATTAGTGCATTGTCAGCGAGCCTTGATAAGTGTGCAAAGTTTCAATCAAACTTATGGCCATTGAAAGTGGTAATAAGGCCAATTGACCTTATGGCCGTTGACCTTATGTAACCGCACCATCACATTAATGCATTCTCATCGAGCCTTGATACGTGTGCAAGATTTCAATCAAACTTATGTCCATTCAAAGTCGTAATAAGGCCAATTGACCTTATGGCCGTTGACCTTATGTCACCACATCATCACATTAGTGCATTGTCAGCGAGCCTTGATAAGTGTGCAAAGTTTCAATCAAAGTTATGGCCATTCAAAGTCGTAATAAGGCCAATTGACCTTATGGCCGTTGACCTTATGTCACCACACCATCACATTAATGCATTTTCATCGAGCCTTGATACGTGTGCAAAGTTTTAATCAAACTTATGGCCCTTCAAAGTGGTAATAAGGCCAATTGACCTTATGGCCGTTGACTCTATGTCACCACACCATCACATTAATGCATTTTCATCGAGCCTTGATACGTGTGCAAAGTTTCAATCAAACTTATGGCCATTCAAAGTGGTAATAAGGCCAATTGACCTTATGGCCGTTGACCCTATGTCACCACACCATCACATTAATGCATTCTCGTCGAGCCTTGATACGTATGCAAGATTTCAATCAAACTTATGGCCATTCAAAGTGGTAATAAGGCCAATCGACCTTATGGCCGTTGAACTTATGTCACCACACCATCACATTAATGCATTGTCATCGGTCCTTGATACGTATGCAAAGTTTCAAATTAATCAGACTTCTACAAGCCGGTGAAAATTAAGCTCAAAGATTCCGTTACATAGATACAGGCCAAGCTAATAAAAGCGTGTTAAATAAATAATAGTTTAAAAAAACTAAATAAACACGCTTTTATGGCTAACCGAACTAAAAAATAGAAAATAAGTTTCAGTTAAAAAGAGTTTATATAACAGTAGTAGAGGGTCAAACAATCCTTTATAGTTAATCACCTCAAAATGAAATTATAATAAAATTTAAGTTACTAACAGAATAATTTAATTCACAATAAAAGGCATGGAGTGCATTTGACGACATTTCATATATTTCCTCTCAGATAGTTGCTCATATAATGATTGTAGCATTCAATATAAAGCACCCCACGTTTTTTACTGTGAATTAAATTATTCTGTTAATAACTTAAATTTTATTATAATTTCATTTTGAGGTGATTAACTATAAAGGATAGTTTGCCCTTCTACTATTGTTATATAAACTCTTTTTAATTGAAAATTATTTTCTATTTTTAGTACGGTTAGCTATAAAAGCGTGTTTTTATTTTTTTTAAACAATTATTTATTTTTAATTTTTTAGTTCAAGTAATTTTAAAAGTTTTAGTCGAGAGTGATGAAACCTTGAAAAGCACGCAGTCCGTGGATGAATCCAACCCCACGGCATCGAAAAGGGCCAAGACGCGGGGAGGCTGGAAGCGGTCTTTCGCCGAAATTGCCAAGGGTCGGCAGATCATTGGCATTATTGACGAGAGCAGCGAAGATGGCAGGATCCCGAAACAACAGTTGTAGTGGATCGAGGCCACGCTCGCTACGGTGGCCGTTAAGGTTAAGGAAGACAACCCTGGTCCACCGCCATCTTACACCGATGCATTGTGGTTCCTGGGAAATGTCAAGCTACTTGCCAGGAACGACGCCAGGTCGGTAAACCTCTATAGGGTCACCGTCACGCTGATTGGGGTGGTATATCCGGGGGCGTGCCTCAGGTTAGTGGAGGCGCGTAATAACCCCCCACGACCAAGGGCTAGAGCCTGGGTTCCAGTGACGCCAACGGACCCAGCTGACATCCTGGAGCTGCTCCAGGAGTACAACGCGCCACAGGTTTAGAAGTCAACCTTATGTCAACAAACCGTCACATTAATGCATTTTCATCGAGCCTTGATACGTGTGCAAAATTTCAATCAAACTAATGGCCATTCAAAGTCGTAATAAGGCCAATTGGCCTTATGGCCGTTGACCTTATGTCACCAGACCATCATGTTAATGCATTGTCATCGGTCCTTGATACGTATGCAAACTTTCAAATTAATCAGACTTCTAGAAACCGGTGAAAATTAAGCTCAAAGATCCCGTTACATACATACATAGATAGATACAGGCCAAGCCAATAAAAACGTGTTAATTAATAAGAAAAGGGCTACAGTATGCTCTTTCGTAGATGTGCAATGCATCCACTTCTATCATTAATAAAGGAATGCGTTTTTCGCATTATGTACAAGGTTTCAAATCTATGGCCATTTGGGGTGGTCATAAGTTCAATTGACCTTATGTCACCCCACCATCCCACTATTGCATTGTCATCGAGCCTTAATACGTGTGCAATGTTTAAAGTGGTAATAAGACCAATTGACCTTATGGCCGTTAACCGTATGTCACCACACCATTACATTAATGCATTATCATCGAGCCTTGATACGTGTGCAAAGTTTCAATCAAACTTATGGCCATTCAAAGTGGTACTAAGGCCAATTGACCTTATGGCCGTTGACCTTATGTCACCACACCATCACACTAATGCATTGTCATCGGTCCTTGATACGTATGCAAAGTTTCAAATTAATCAGACTTCTAGAAACTGGTGAAAATTAAGCTCAAAGATTCCGTTACATAGATACAGGCCAAGTTAATAAAAGGGTGTTAATAAAGGAATGCATTTTTCGCATTATGTGCAAGGTTTCAAAGCTATGGCCATTTGGGTTGGTCATAAGTTCAATTGACCTTATATCCGTTAACCTTATGTCAACCCACCATCAAATTATTGCATTGTCATCGACCCTTGATACGTGTGCAAAGTTTCAATCAAACTTATGGCCATTGAAATGGGTAATAAGGCCAATTGATCTTATGGCCGTTGACTTTATGTCACCACACCATCACATTAATGCATTGTCATCGAGCCTTGATACGTGTGCAAAGTTTCAATCAAACTTATGGCCATTCAAAGTGGTAATAAGGCCAATTGATCTTATGGCCGTTGACCTTATGTCACCACACCATCACATTAATGCATTGTCATCGAGCCTTGATACGTGTGCAAAGTTTCAATCAAACTTATGGCCATTCAAAGAGGTAATAAGGCCAATTGACCTTATGGCCGTTGGCCTTATGTCACTAGACCATCACGTTAATGCATTGTCATCGGTCCTTGATACGTATGCAAAGTTTCAAATTAATCAGATTTCTAGAAACCGGTGAAAATTAAGCTCAAAGATCCCGTTACATACATACATAGATAGATACAGGCCAAGCCAATAAAAACGTGTTAATTAATAAGAAAAGGTCTCCAGTATGCTCTTTCGTAGATGTGTCATGCATCCACTTCTATCATTAATAAAGGAATGCGTTTTTCGCATTATGTGCAAGGTTTCAGATCTATGGCCATTTGGGTTGGTCATAAGTTCAATTGACCTTATGGCCGTTAACCTTATGTCACCACACCATCACACTAATGCATTCTCATCGAGCCTTGATACGTGTGCAAGATTTCAATCAAACTTATGGCCATTCAAAGTCGTAATAAGGCCAATTGACCTTATGGCCGTTGACCTTATTTCACCACACCATTACACTAATGTATTTTCATCGAGCCTTGATACGTGTGCAAAGTTTCAATCAAACTTATGGCCACTCAAAGTGGTAATAAGGCCAATTGACCTTATGGCCGTTGACCTTATGTCACCACACCATCACATTAGTGCATTGTCAGCGAGCCTTGATAAGTGTGCAAAGTTTCAATCAAACTTATGGCCATTCAAAGTGGTAATAAGGCCAATTGACCTTATGGCCGTTGACCCTATGTCACCACACCATCACATTAATGCATTCTCATCGAGCCATGATACGTGTGCAAGATTTCAATCAAACTTATGGCCATTCAAAGTGGTAATAAGGCCAATCGACCTTATGGCCGTTGACCTTATGTCACCTCACCATCACATTAGTGCATTGTCAGCGAGCCTTGATAAGTGTGCAAAGTTTCAATCAAACTTATGGCCATTGAAAGTGGTAATAAGGCCAATTGACCTTATGGCCGTTGACCTTATGTCACCACACCATCACATTAATGCATTGTCATCGGCCCTTGATACGTGTGCAAGATTTCAATCAAACTTATGGCCATTCAAAGTCGTAATAAGGCCAATTGACCTTATGGCCGTTGACCTTATGTCACCACATCATCACATTAGTGCATTGTCAGCGAGCCTTGATAAGTGTGCAAAGTTTCAATCAAAGTTATGGCCATTCAAAGTCGTAATAAGGCCAATTGACCTTATGGCCGTTGACCTTATGTCACCACACCATCACATTAATGCATTTTCATCGAGCCTTGATACGTGTGCAAAGTTTTAATCAAACTTATGGCCATTCAAAGTGGTAATAAGGCCAATTGAGCTTATGGCCGTTGACTCTATGTCACCACACCATCACATTAATGCATTTTCATCGAGCCTTGATACGTGTGCAAAGTTTCAATCAAACTTATGGCCATTCAAAGTGGTAATAAGGCCAATTGACCTTATTGCCGTTGACCCTATGTCACGACACCATCACATTAATGCATTCTCGTCGAGCCTTGATACGTATGCAAGATTTCAATCAAACTTATGGCCATTCAAAGTGGTAATAAGGCCAATCGACCTTATGGCCGTTGAACTTATGTCACCACACCATCACATTAATGCATTGTCATCGGTCCTTGATACGTATGCAAAGTTTCAAATTAATCAGACTTCTACAAGCCGGTGAAAATTAAGCTCAAAGATTCCGTTACATAGATACAGGCCAAGCTAATAAAAGCGTGTTAAATAAATAATAGTTTAAAAAAACTAAACAAACACGCTTTTATGGCTAACCGAACTAAAAAATAGAAAATAAGTTTCAGTTAAAAAGAGTTTATATAACAGTAGTAGAGGGTCAAACAATCCTTTATAGTTAATCACCTCAAAATGAAATTATAATAAAATTTAAGTTACTAACAGAATAATTTAATTCACAATAAAAGGCATGGAGTGCATTTGACGACATTTCATATATTTCCTCTCAGATAGTTGCTCATATAATGATTGTAGCATTCAATATCAAGCACCCCACGTTTTTTACTGTGAATTAAATTATTCTGTTAATAACTTAAATTTTATTATAATTTCATTTTGAGGTGATTAACTATAAAGGATAGTTTGCCCTTCTACTATTGTTATATAAACTCTTTTTAATTGAAAATTATTTTCTATATTAGTACGGTTAGCTATAAAAGCGTGTTTTTATTTTTTTTAAACAATTATTTATTTTTAATTTTTTAGTTCAAGTAATTTTAAAAGTTTTAGTCGAGAGTGATGAAACCTTGAAAAGCACGCAGTCCGTGGATGAATCCAACCCCACGGCATCGAAAAGGGCCAAGACGCGGGGAGGCTGGAAGCGGTCTTTCGCCGAAATTGCCAAGGGTCGGCAGATCATTGGCATTATTGACGAGAGCAGAGAAGATGGCAGGATCCCGAAACAACAGTTGTAGTGGATCGAGGCCACGCTCGCTACGGTGGCCGTTAAGGTTAAGGAAGACAACCCTGGTCCACCGCCATCTTACACCGATGCATTGTGGTTCCTGGGAAATGTCAAGCTACTTGCCTGTGACGACGCCAGGTCGGTAAACCTCTATAGGGTCACCGTCACGCTGATTGGGGTGGTATATCCGGGGGCGTGCCTCAGGTTAGTGGAGGCGCGTAATAACCCCCCACGACCAAGGGCTAGAGCCTGGGTTCCAGTGACGCCAACGGACCCAGCTGACATCCTGGAGCTGCTCCAGGAGTACAACGCGCCACAGGTTTAGAAGTCAACCTTATGTCAACAAACCGTCGCATTAATGCATTTTCATCGAGCCTTGATACGTGTGCAAAATTTCAATGAAACTAATGGCCATTCAAAGTCGTAATAAGGCCAATTGGCCTTATGGCCGTTGACCTTATGTCACCAGACCATCATGTTAATGCATTGTCATCGGTCCTTGATACGTATGCAAACTTTCAAATTAATCAGACTTCTAGAAACCGGTGAAAATTAAGCTCAAAGATCCCGTTACATACGTACATAGATAGATACAGGCCAAGCCAATAAAAACGTGTTAATTAATAAGAAAAGGGCTACAGTATGCTCGTAGATGTGCAATGCATCCACTTCTATCATTAATAAAGGAATGCGTTTTTCGCATTATGTACAAGGTTTCAAATCTATGGCCATTTGGGGTGGTCATAAGTTCCATTGACCTTATGTCCGTTAACCTTATGTCACCCCACCATCCCACTATTGCATTGTCATCGAGCCTTAATACGTTTGCAATGTTTAAAGTGGTAATAAGACCAATTGACCTTATGGCCGTTAACCGTATGTCACCACACCATTACATTAATGCATTATCATCGAGCCTTGATACGTGTGCAAAGTTTCAATCAAACTTATGGCCATTCAAAGTGGTAATAAGGCCAATTGACCTTATGGCCGTTGACCTTATGTCACCACACCATCACATTAATGCATTGTCATCGGTCCTTGATACGTATGCAAAGTTTCAAATTAATCAGACTTCTAGAAACTGGTGAAAATTAAGCTCAAAGATTCCGTTACATAGATACAGGCCAAGTTAATAAAAGGGTGTTAATAAAGGAATGCATTTTTCGCATTATGTGCAAGGTTTCAAAGCTATGGCCATTTGGGTTGGTCATAAGTTCAATTGACCTTATATCCGTTAACCTTATGTCACCCCACCATCAAATTATTGCATTGTCATCGACCCTTGATACGTGTGCAAAGTTTCAATCAAACTTATGGCCATTGAAATGGGTAATAAGGCCAATTGATCTTATGGCCGTTGACCTTATGTCACCACACCATCACATTAATGCATTGTCATCGAGCCTTGATACGTGTGCAAAGTTTCAATCAAACTTATGGCCATTCAAAGTGGTAATAAGGCCAATTGACCTAATGGCCGTTGACCTTATGTCACCACACCATCACATTAATGCATTGTCATCGGTCCTTGATACGTATGCAAAGTTTCAAATTAATCAGACTTCTAGAAACTGGTGAAAAGCAAGCTCAAAGATTCCGTTACATAGATACAGGCCAGGCTAATTAAAGCGTGTTAAAAAGGTCTCCAGTATGCTCCTACGTAGATGTGTCATGCATCCACTTCTATCATTTATAAAGGAATGCGTTTTTCGCATTATGTGCAAGGTTGCAGATCTATGGCCATTTGGGTTGGTCATAAGTTCAATTGACCTTATGTCCGTTAACCTCATGTCAACCCACCATCACATTATTGCATTGTCATCGAGCTTTGATACGTGTGCAAAATTTCAATTAAACTTATGGCCAATAAAAGTGGTAATAAGGCCAATTGACCTTATGTCCGTTGATCTTATGTCACCACACCATCACAGTAATGCATTGTCATCGAGCCTTGATACGTGTACAAAGTTTCAATCAAACTTATGGCCATTCAAAGTGGCAATAAGGCCAATTGACATCATTGCTGTTGACCTTATGTCACCACACAATCACATTAATGGATTGTCATCGAACTTTGATACGTGTGCAAAGTTTCAATCAAACTTATGGCCAATAAAAGTGGTAATAAGGCCAATTGACCTTATGGCTGTTGACCCTATGTCACCACACAATCACATTAATGGATTGTCATCGAGCTTTGATACGTGTGCAAAGTTTCAATCAAGCTTATGGCCATTCAAAGTGCGAATAAGGCCAATTGACAATATGGCCGTTGACCTTATGTCACCACACCATCACATTAATGCATTGTCGTCGGTCCTTGATACGTATGCAAAGTTTCAAATTAATCAGACTTCTAGAAACCGGTGAAAATTAAGCTCAAAGATTCCGTTACATAGATACAGGCCAAGCTAATAAAAGTGTGTTAATAAATAACAGGTTAAAAAAACTTAAAAAACACGCTTTTATAGCTAACCGAACTAAAAAATAGAAAATAATTTTTAATTAAAAAGAGTTTATATAACAGTAGTAGAAGGTCAAACAATCCTTTATAGTTAATCACCTCAAAATGAAATTATAATAAAATTTAAGTTATTAACAGAATAATTTAATTCACAGTAAAAATCGTGGGGTGCATTTGACTACATTTCATATCTTTCCTCTCAGATAGTTGCTAATAGAATGATTGTAACATTCAATATCAAGCACCCCACGCTTTTTACTGTGAATTAAATTATTCTGTTAATAACTTAAATTTTATTATAATTTCATTTTGAGGTGATTAAATATAAAGGATTGTTTGACCTTCTACTACTGTTATATAAACTCTTTTTAATTGAAAATTATTTTCTATTTTTTAGTTCGGTTAGCTATAAAAGCGAGTTTTTTTTAGTTTTTTTAACTATTATTTATTTTTAATTTTTTAGTTCAAGTAATTTTAAAAGTTTTAGTCGAAAGTGATGAAACCTTGAAACGCCAGTGGTCCATGGCTGAATCCAACCCCACGGCAACGAAAAGGGCCAAGACGCAGGGAGGCTGGACGCGGTCTTTCACCTAAATTGCCAAGGGTAGGCAGATCATTGGCATTATTGACGAGAGCAGCGAAGATGGCAGGATCCCGAAACTACAGTGGAAGTGGATCGAGGCCGCGCTCGCTACGGTGGCCGTTAAGGTTAAGAAAGACAACCCTGGTCAAGCTAATTGCCTGTGAAGACGCCAGGTCGGTAAACCTCTATAGGGCTGCCGTCACGCTGATTGGGAGGGTATATCCGGGCGCGCTCCTCAAGGTAGTGGAGGCGCGTGATATCCCCTCACGACCAAGGGCTAGAGCCTGGGTTCCAGTGACGCCATCGGATCCAGCTGACATCCTGGAGCTGCTCCAGGAGTACAACCCGCCACAGGTTTAGAAGTCAACCCGTATAAAGCAGAGCTTGTCCTCTTCACGAGGAGGTAAAAAGTACCAAGTCTTACACCGCCAAGAATTGGGGGTACGATCTTAGCGTTTAGAGATCAAGTAAATTATTTGGGAGTCATTCTGGATAGGAAGCTGTTATGGAGTGTCCATATAGTCTAGCGATCCAAGAAGACAGCAGTAGAGCTGTTCACCTGCAAGAGGGTAATTGGCACCTCCTGGGGATTCTCCCCTAAAGTGACTTACTAGATTTACACAACCATTGTGCGACCGATTCTTTTTTATGGTGCCTTGGTCTGGTGGCCTGCACTAGCTAAAAGTACCTATCTTAAAATGCTTCAAAAGGTGCAACGGAGTTTGGAGCTCTGCATTACCGGGGCTCTCGGCTCCACTCCAGATTCCGTTACATACATACATGCATATATAAATAGGTACAGGGCAAGCTAATAAAAGCGTGTTAAAAAGGGCTCCAGTATGCTCTTTCGTAGATGTGCCATACATCCACTTCAATCATTAATAAAGGAATGCGTTTTTCGCATTATGTGCAAGGTTGCAAATCTATGGCCATTTGGGGTGGTCATAAGTTCAATTTACCTTATGTCCGTTAACCTTATGTCACCCCACCATCACAGTATTGCATTGTCATCAATTCTTGATACGTATGCAAAGTTTCAATCAAACTTATGGCCATTCAAAGTGGTAATAAGGACAATTGACCTTATGGCCGTTGATCTTATCTCACCACACCATCACATTAATGCTTTTTCATCGGTCCTTGATACGTATGCAAAGTTTCAAATTAATCAGACTTCTAGAAACCGGTGAAAATTAAGCTCAAAGATTCCGTTACATAGAAACAGGCCAACCTAATAAAATCGTCTTAAAAAGGGATGCTTTTCGTAGATATGCCATGCATCCACTTCTATCATTAATAAAAGAATGCATTTTTCGCATTATGTGCAAGGTTTAATTTCTATGGCCATTTGGGTGGTCGTAAGTTCAATTGACCTTATGTCCGCTAACCTTATGTCACCCCACCATCACATTGTTGCATTGCCATCGAGCCTTGATATGTGTGCAAAGTTTAAATCAAACTTATGGCCATTCAAAGTGGTAACAAGGCCAATTGACTTTATGGCCGTTGACCTTATATCACCACACCATCACATTAATGCATTGTCATCGAGCCTTGATACGTGTGCACAGTTTCAATCGAACTTATGGCCAATTGACCTTATGTCCGTTGACTTTATGTCACCACACCATCACATTAATGCATTGTCATCTGCCCTTGATACGTATGCAAAGTTTCAAATTAATCAGACTTCTAGAAACCGGTGAAAATTAAGCTCAAATATTCCGTTACATAGATACAGGCCAAGCTAATAAAAGCGTGTTAAAAAGGACTCCAGTATGCTCTTTCGTAGATGTGCCATGCATCCACTTCTAGCATTAATAAAGGAATGCGTTTTTCGCATTATGTGCAAGGTTTCAAATCTATGGCCATTTGGGGTGGTCATAAGTTCAATTGACCTTATGTCCGCTAACCTTATGTCACCCCACCATAACATTATTGCATTGTCATCGAGCCTTTATAATTGTGCAAAGTTTCAATCAAACTTGTGGCCATTCAAAATGGTAATAAGGCCAGTTGACCTTATGGCCGTTGACCTTATATCACCACACCATCACATTAATGCATTGTCATCGAGCCTTGATACGTGTGCAAGATTTCAATCAAACGTATGGCCACTCAAAGTGGTAATAAGGCCAATTGACATTATGGCCGTTGACCTTATGTCACCACACCATCGCATTAATGCATTGTCATCGGTCCTTGATACGTATGCAAAGGTTCAAATTAATCAGACTTATAGAAACCGGTGAAAATTAAGCTCAAAGAATCCGTTACATAGATACATGCCAAGCTAATAAAAGCGTGTTAAATAAATAATAGTTTAAAAAAATTAAAAAAGTAGTAGAGGGTAAAACAATCCTTTATAGATAATCACCTCAAAATGAAATTATAATAAAATTTAAGTTACTAACAGAATAATTTAATTCACAGTAAAAAGCGTGGGGTGCATTTGACTACATTTCATATCTTTCCTCTCAGATAGTTGCCAATAGAATGATTGTAACATTCAATATCAGGCACCCCACGCTTTTTACTGTGAATTAAATTATTCTGTTAATAACTTAAATTTTATTATAATTTCATTTTGAGGTGATTAACTATAAAGGATTGTTTGACCTTCTACTACTGTTATATAAACTCTTTTTAATTGAAAATTATTTTCTATTTTTTAGTTCGGTTAGCTATAAAAGCGTGTTTTTTTTAGTTTTTTTAAACTATTATTTATTTTTAATTTTTTGGTTCAAGTAATTTTAAAAGTTTTAGTCGAGAGTGATGAAACCTTGAAACGCCAGCGGTCCATGCATGAATCCAACCCCACAGCACCGAAAAAGGCCAAGACGCAGGGAGGCTGGACGCGGTCTTTCGCCGAAATTGCCAAGGGTCGGCAGATCATTGGCATTATTGACGAGAGCAGCGAAGATGACAGGATCCCGAAACAACAGTGGAAGTGGATCGAGGCCGCGCCCGCTACGGTGGCCGTTAAGGTTAAGAAAGACAACCCTGGTCCACCGCCATCTTACACCGATGCAGGGTGGTTTCAAGACAATGTCAAGCTAATTGCCTGTGACGACGCCAGGTCGGTAAATCTCTATAGGGCCGCCGTCACGCTGATTGGGGTGGTATATCCGGGCGCGCGCCTCAAGGTAGTGGAGGCGCGTGATATCCCCTCACGACCAAGGGCTAGAGCCTGGGTTCAAGTGATGCCAACGGACCAAGCTGACATCCTGGAGCAGCTTCAGGAATACATCCCGCCACAGGTTTAGAAGTCAACCCGGATAAAACAGAGCTTTTCCTCTTCACGAGGAGGTACAAAGTACCAAATATTACGAACGTTCCTAGCATTTAGCGATCCAGTAAATTATTTGGGAATCATTCTGGATAGGCAGCTGTTATGGAGTTTCCATATAGTGGAGCGATCCAAGAGGGCAGCCGCAGAGCTGTTCACCTGCAAGAGGGCAATTGGTACCTCCTGGGCGACCTACTGGATTTACACAGCCATTGTGCGCCCGATTCTTCTTTATGGTGTCTTGGTCTGGTGGCCTGCACTAGCTAAAAGTACCTATCTTAAAATGCTTCAAAAGGTGCAACGGAGTTCGGAACCGGGGCTCTCGGCTCCACTCCAGATTCCGTTACATACATACATGGATATATAGATAGATACAGGGCAAGCTAATAAAAGCGTGTTAAAGAGGGATCCAGTATGCTCTTTCGTATATGTGCCATGCATCCATTTCAATCATTAATAAAGGAATGCGTTTTTCGCATTATGTGCAAAGTTTCAAATCTATGGCCATTTGGGGTGGTCATAAGTTTAATTGACCTTATGTCCGTTAACCTTATATCACCCCACCATCACATATTGTATTGTCATCAAGCCTTGATACGTGTTCAAAGTTTCAATCAAACTTATGGCCATTTAAAGTGGCAATAAGGCCAATTGACCTTATGGCTGTTGACCTTATTTCAACACACAATCACTTTAATGCACTTTCGTCGAACTTTGATACGTGCGCAAAGTTTCAATCAAACTTATGGCCATTCAAGGTGGTAATAAGGCCAATTGACTTTATGTCCGTTAACCTTATGTCACCCCACCATCACGTTATTGCATTGTCATCGAGTCTTGATACGTGTGCAAAGTTTCAATCATACTTACGGCCATTCAAAGTGGTAATAAGGCCAATTGACCTTATGGGCGTTGACCTTATGTCACCACACCATCACTTTAATGCATAGTCATCGATGCTTAATACGTGTGCAAAGTTTCAAATTAATCAGACTTCTAGAAACCGGTGAAAATTAAGCTCAAAGATTCCCTTACATAGGTACAGGTCAAGCTAATAAAAGCGTGTTAAAAAGGGCTCCAGTATGCTCTTTCGTAGATGTGCCATGCATCCACGTCTATCATTAATAAAGGAATGCGTTTTCGCATTATGTGCAAGGTTTCAAATATATGGCCATTTGAGGCGCATTTTTCGCATTATGTGCAAGGTTTCAAATCTATGGCCATTTGGGGTGGTCATAAATTCAATTGACCTTATGTCCGCTAACCTTATGTCACCCCAAAATCACATTATTGCATTGTCATCGAGTCTTGATACGTGTGCAAAGTTTCAATCAAACTTATGGCCATTCAAAGTGGTAATAAGGACAACTGACCTTATGGCCGTTGACCTTATGTCACCGCGCCATCACTTTAATGCATTGCCATCGAGCCTTGATACGTGTGCAAAATTTTAATCAAACTTATGGCCATTCAAAGTAGTAATAAGGCCAATTGACCTTATGGCCGTTGACCGTATGTCACCAAACCATCACATTAATGCATTGACATTGAGCCTTGATACGTGTGCAAAGCTTCAATCAAACTTATGGCCATTAAAAGTGGTAATAAGCCCAATTGGCCTTATGGCCGTTGACCTTGTCTCACCACACCATCACATTAATGCATTGTCATCGAGCCTTGGTACGTATGCAAAGTCTCCATCAAACTTATGGCCATTCAAAGTGTTAATAAGGCCAATTGACTTTATGTCCGTTAACCTTATGTCACCCCACCATCACATTATTGTATTGTCATCAAGTTTTGATACGTGTGCAAAGTTTCAATCAAAGTGGTAATAAGGCCAATTTACCTTATGGCCGTTGACCTTATGTCACCACACAATCACTTTAATGCATTTTCATCGAGCCTTGATACGTGTGCAAAGTTTCAATCAAACTTATGGCCATTTAAAGTGGCAATAAGGCCAATTGACCTTATGGCTGTTGACCTTATTTCACCACACAATCACTTTAATGCACTGTCGTCGAACTTTGATACGTGCGCAAAGTTTCAATCAAACTTATGGCCATTCAAGGTGGTAATAAGCCCAATTGACTTTATGTCCGTTAACCTTATGTCACCCCACCATCACATTATTGCATTGTCATCGAGTCTTGATACGTGTGCAAAGTTTCAATCATACTTACGGCCATTCAAAGTGGTAATAAGGCCAATTGACCTTATGGGCGTTGACCTTGTGTCACCAAACCATCACTTTAATGCATAGTCATCGATGCTTAATACGTGTGCAAAGTTTCAAATTAATCAGACTTCTAGAAACCGGTGAAAATTAAGCTCAAAGATTCCCTTACATAGGTACAGGTCAAGCTAATAAAAGCGTGTTAAAAAGGGCTCCAGTATGCTCTTTCGTAGATGTGCCATGCATCCACGTCTATTATTAATAAAGGAATGCGTTTTTCGCATTATGTGCAAGGTTTCAAATATATGGCCATTTGGGGCGGTCATAAATTTAATTGACCTTATGTCCGTTAACCTTATGTCATCCCACCATTACACTATTGCATTGTCATCGAGCCTTGGTCCGTGTGCAAAGTTTCAATCAAACTTATGGCCATTCAAAGTGGTAATAAGGCCAATTGACCTTATGGCCGTTGACCTTATGTCACCACACCATCACATTACTGCATTGTCATCGAGCCTTGATACGTGTGCAAAGTTTCGATCAAACTTATGGCCATCGAAAGTGGTAATAAGGCCAATTGACCTTATGGCCGTTAACCTTATGTCACCACACCATCACTTTAATGCATTGCCATCGAGCCTTGATACGTATGCAAAGTCTCCATCAAACTTATGGCCATTCAAAGTGGTAATAAGGCCAATTGACTTTATGTCCGTTAACCTTATGTCACCCCACCATCACATTATTGCATTGTCATCGAGTCTTGATACGTGTGCAAAGTTTCAATCAAAGTGGTAATAAGGCCAATTTACCTTATGGCCGTTGACCTTATGTCACCACACAATCACTTTAATGCATTTTCATCGAGCCTTGATACGTGTGCAAAGTTTCAATCAAACTTATGGCCATTCAAAGTGGTAAAAAGGCCAATTGACCTTATGCCCGTTGACCTTACGACACCAAACCATCACATTAATGCATTGTCATCGAGCTTTGATACGTGTGCAAAGTTTCAGTCAAACTTATGGCCATTCAAAGTGGTAATAAGGCCAACTGACCTTATGGCCGTTGACCTTATGTCACCACACCATCACATTACTGCATTGTCATCGAGCCTTGATACGTGTGCAAAGTTTCGATCAAACTTATGGCCATCGAAAGTGGTAATAAGGCCAATTGACCTTATGGCCGTTAACCTTATGTCACCACACCATCACTTTAATGCATTGCCATCGAACTTTGATACGTATGCAAAGTCTCCATCAAACTTATGGCCATTCAAAGTGGTAATAAGGCCAATTGACTTTATGTCCGTTAACCTTATGTCACCCCACCATCACATTATTGCATTGTCATCGAGTCTTGATACGTGTGCAAAGTTTCAATCAAAGTGGTAATAAGGCCAATTTACCTTATGGCCGTTGACCTTATGTCACCACACAATCACTTTAATGCATTTTCATCGAGCCTTGATACGTGTGCAAAGTTTTAATCAAACTAATGGCCATTCAAAGTAGTAATAAGGCCAATTGACCTTATGGCCGTTGACCGTATGTCACCAAACCATCACACTAATGCATTGACATTGAGCCTTGATACGTGTGCAAAGCTTCAATCAAACTTATGGCCACTAAAAGTGGTAATAAGCCCAATTGGCCTTATGGCCGTTGACCTTGTCTCACCACACCATCACATTAATGCATTGTCATCGAGCCTTGATACGTATGCAAAATCTCCATCAAACTTATGGCCATTCAAAGTGGTAATAAGGCCAATTGACTTTATGTCCGTTAACCTTATGTCACCCCACCATCACATTATTGCACTGTCATCGAGTCTTGATACGTGTGCAAAGTTTCAATCAAAGTGGTAATAAGGCCAATTTACCTTATGGCCGTTGACCTTATGTCACCACACAATCACTTTAATCCACTTTCATCGAGCCTTGATACGTGTGCAAAGTTTCAATCAAACTTATGGCCATTCAAAGTGGTAATAAGGCCAATTGACCTTATGCCCGTTGACCTTATGACACCAAACCATCACATTAATGCATTGTCATCGAGCTTTGATACGTGTGCAAAGTTTCAGTCAAACTTATGGCCATTCAAAGTGGTAATAAGGCCAATTGACCTTATGGCCATTGACCTTATGTCACCATGCCATCACATTAATGCATTGTCATCGAGCCTTGATACGTGTGCAAAGTTTCAATCAAACTTATGGCCATTGAAGGTGGTAATAAGGCCAATTGACTTTATATCCGTTAACCTTATGTCACCCCACCATCACATTATTGCATTTTCATCGAGTCTTGATACGTGTGCAAAGTTTCAATCATACTTGCGGCCATTAAAAGTGGTAATAAGGCCAATTGACCTTATGGGCGTTGACCTTCCCTTTAATGCATTGTCATCGAAGCTTAATACGTGTGCAAAGTTTCAAATTAATCAGACTTCTAGAAACCGGTGAAAATTAAGCTCAAAGATTCCCTTACATAGGTACAGGTCAAGCTAATAAAAGCGTGTTAAAAAGGGATCCAGTATACTCTTTCGTAGATGTGCCATGCATCCACTTTTATCATTAATAAAGGAATGCGTTTTTCGCATTATGTGCAAGGTTTCAAATCTATGGCCATTTGGGGCGGTCATAAATTTAATTGACCTTATGTCCGTTAACCTTATGTCACCCCACCATTACACTATTGCATTGTCATCGAGCCTTGATCCGTGTCTAATGTTTCAATCAAACTTATGGCCATTCAAAGTGGTAATAAGGCCAATTGACCTTATGGCCGTTGACCTTATGTCACCACACCATCACATTAATGCATTGTCATCGAGCCTTGATACGCGTGCAAAGTTTCAAATTAATCAGACTTCTAGAAACCGGTGAAAATTAGCTCAAAGATTCCCTTACATAGATACGGACGAAGCTAATAAAAGCGTGTTAAAAAGAGCTCCAGTATGCTCTTTCGTGGATGTGCCATGCATCCACTTCAATAATTAATAAAGGAATGCGTTTTTCGCATTATGTGCAAGGTTTAAAATCTATGGCCATTTGGGGTGGTCATACGTTTAATTGGCCTTATGTCCGTTAACCTTATATCACCCCACCATCACATTATTGCATTGTCATCGAGTATTGATACGTGTGCAAAGTTTCAATCAAACTTATGGCCATTCAAAGTGGTAATAAGGACAACTGACCTTATGGCCGTTGACCTTATGTCACCACGCCATCACTTTAATGCATTGCCATCGAGCCTTGATACGTGTGCAAAAATTTTAATCAAACTTATGGCCATTCAAAGTAGTAATAAGGCCAATTGACCTTATGGCCGTTGACCGTATGTCACCAAACCATCACATTAATGCATTGACATCGAGCATTGATACGTGTGCAAAGCTTCAATCAAACTTATGGTCATTAAAAGTGGTAATAAGCCAAATGGGCCTTATGGCCGTTGACCTTGTCTCACCACACCATCACATTAATGCATTGTCATCGAGCCTTGATACGTATGCAAAGTCTCCATCAAACTTATGGCCATTCAAAGTGGTAATAAGGCCAATTGACTTTATGTCCGTTAACCTTATGTCACCCCACCATCACATTATTGCATTGTCATCGAGTCTTGATAAGTGTGCAAAGTTTCAATCAAACTTATGGCCATTCAAAGTGGTAATAAGGCCAATTTACCTTATGGCCGTTGACCTTATGTCACCACACAATCACTTTAATACATTTTCATTGAGCCTTAATACGTGTGCAAAGCTTCAGTGAAACTTATGGCCATTCAAAGTGGTAATAAGGCCAATTGACCTTATGGCCGTTGACCTTATGACATCAAACCATTACATTAATGCATTGTCATCGAGCTTTGATACGTGTGCAAAGTTTCAGTCAAACTTATGACCATTCAAAGTGGTAATAAGGCCAATTGACCTTATGGGCGTTGACCTTATGTCACCACACCAGCACTTTAATGCACTGTCATCGAGCCTTGATACGTGTGCAAAGCTTCAGTCAAAACTTATGGCCATTCAAAGTGGTAATAAGGCCAATTGACCTTATGGCCGTTGACCTTATGTCACCACACCATCACATTAATGCATTGTCATCGAGCCTTGATACATGTGTAAAGTCTCAATCAAACTTATGGCCATTCAAAGTGGTAATAAGGCCAAATGACCTTATGGCCGTTGACCTTATGTCACCACACCATCACATTAATGCATTGTCATCGAGCCTTGGTACATGTGTAAAGTCTCAATCAAACTTATGGCCATTCAAAGTGGTATTAAGGCCAATTGACCTTATGTCACCTCACCATCACTTTAATGCATTGTCATTGAGCGTTGATACGTGAGCAAAGTTTCAATCAAACTTATGGCCATTCAAAGTGGTAATAAGGCCAATTGACCTTATGGGGGCGTTGACCTTATGTCACCACACCAGCACTTTAATGCACTGTCATCGAGCTTTGATACGTGTGCAAAGCTTCAGTCAAACTTATGGCCATTCAAAGTGGTAATAAGGCCAATTGACCTTATGGGCGTTGACCTTATGTCACCACACCAGCACTTTAATGCACTGTCATCGAGCCTTGATACGTGTGCAAAGCTTCAGTCAAACTTATGGCCATTCAAAGTGGTAATAAGGCCAATTGACCTTATGGGCGTTGACCTTATGTCACCACACCAGCACTTTAATGCACTGTCATCGAGCCTTGATACGTGTGCAAAGCTTCAGTCAAACTTATGGCCATTCAAAGTGGTAATAAGGCCAATTGACCTTATGGGCGTTGACCTTATGTCACCACACCAGCACTTTAATGCACTGTCATCGAGCCTTGATACGTGTGCAAAGCTTCAGTCAAACTTATGGCCATTCAAAGTGGTAATAAGGCCAATTGACCTTATGGCCGTTGACCTTATGACATCAAACCATTACATTAATGCATTGTCATCGAGCTTTGATACGTGTGCAAAGTTTCAGTCAAACTTATGACCATTCAAAGTGGTAATAAGGCCAATTGACCTTATGGGCGTTGACCTTATGTCACCCACCAGCACTTTAATGCACTGTCATCGAGCCTTGATACGTGTGCAAAGCTTCAGTCAAACTTATGGCCATTCAAAGTGGTAATAAGGCCAATTGACCTTATGGGCGTTGACCTTATGTCACCACACCAGCACTTTAATGCACTGTCATCGAGCCTTGATACGTGTGCAAAGCTTCAGTCAAACTTATGGCCATTCAAAGTGGTAATAAGGCCAATTGGCCTTATGGCCGTTGACCTTATGTCACCACACCATCACATTAATGCATTGTCACCGGTCCTTGACACGTACGCATAGTTTCAAATTAATCAGACTTCTAGAAACCGGTGAAAATTAAGCTCAAAAATTCCGTTACATAGATACAGGCCAAGCTAATAAAAGTGTGTTAATAAAGGAATGCGTTTTTCGCATTATGTGCAAGGTTTCAAATCTATGGCCATTTGGGGTGGTCATAAGTTCAATTGACCTTATGTCCGTTAACCTTACGTCAACCCACCATCACATTTTGCATTGTCATCGAGCCTTGATACATGTGCAAAATTTCAATCAAACTTACGGCCATTAAAAGTGGTAATAAGGCCAATTGACCTTATGGCCGTTGACCTTATGTCACAACACCATCAAATTAATGTATTGTCATCGAGCCTTGATACGTGTGAAAAGTTTCAATCAAACTTATGGCCATTCAAAGTGGTAATAAGGCCAATTGACCTTATGGCCGTTGACCTTATGTCAGCACACCATCACATTAATGCATTGCCATCGAGCCTTTATACGTGTGCAAGGTTTCAATCAAACGTATGGCCATTCAAAGTGATAATAAGGCCAATTGACCTTATGGCCGTTTAACTTATGTCACCACACCATCACATTAATGCATTGTCACCGGTCCTTGATACGTATGCATAGTTTCAAATTAATCAGACTTCTAGAAGCCGGTGAATATTAAGCTCATAAATTCCGTTACATAGATACAAGCCAAGCTAATAAAAGCGTGTTAATAAAGGAATGCGTTTTTCGCATTATGTGCAAGGTTTCAAATATATGGCCATTTGGGGTGGTCGTAAGTTCAATTGACCTTATATCCGTTAACCTTATGTCACCCCACCAACACATTATTTCATTTTCATCAAGCCTTGATACGTGTGCAAAGTTTCAATCAAACTTATGGCCATTCAAATGGGTAATAAGGCCAATTGACCTTATTGCCGTTTACTTTATGTCATCACACCATCACATTAATGCATTGTCAGCGAGCCTTGATATGTGTGCAAAGTTTCAATCAAACTTATGGCCATTAAAAGTGGTAATAAGGCCAATTGACCTTATGGCCGTTGACCTTATGTCACAACACCATCAAATTAATGTATTGTCATCGAGCCTTGATACGTGTGCAAAGTCTCAATCAAACTTGTGGCCATTCAAAGTGGTAATAAGGCCAATTGACCTTATGCCGTTGACCTTATATCAGCACACCATCACATTAATGCATTGTCATCGAGCCTTTACACGTGTGCAAAGTTTCAATCAAACTTATGGCCATTCAAAGTGATAATAAGCCAATTGACCTTATGGCCGTTTAACTTATGTCACCACACCATCACATTGATGCATTGTCACCGGTCCTTGATACGTATGCATAGTTTCAAATTAATCAGACTTCTAGAAACCGGTGAAAATTAAGCTCAAAAATTCCGTTACATAGATACAGGCCAAGCTAAAAAATTATTCTGTTAATAACTTAAATTTTATTATAATTTCATTTTGAGGTGATTAACTATAAAGGATAGTTTGCCCTTCTACTATTGTTATATAAACTCTTTTAATTGAAAATTATTTTCTATTTTTAGTACGGTTAGCTATAAAAGCGTGTTTTTATTTTTTTTAAACAATTATTTATTTTTAATTTTTTAGTTCAAGTAATTTAAAAGTTTTAGTCGAGAGTGATGAAACCTTGAAAAGCACGCAGTCCGTGGATGAATCCAACCCACGGCATCGAAAAAGGGCCAAGACGCGGGGAGCTGAAGCGGTCTTTCGCCGAAATTGCCAAGGGTCGGCAGATCATTGGCATTATGACGAGAGCAGCGAGATGGCAGGATCCCGAAACAACAGTTGTAGTGGATCGAGGCCACGCTCGCTACGGTGGCCGTTAAGGTTAAGGAAGACAACCCTGGTCCACCGCCATCTTACACCGATGCATTGTGGTTCCTGGGAAATGTCAAGCTACTTGCCAGGAACGACGCCAGGTCGGTAAACCTCTATAGGGTCACCGTCACGCTGATTGGGGTGGTATATCCGGGGGCGTGCCTCAGGTTAGTGGAGGCGCGTAATAACCCCCCACGACCAAGGGCTAGAGCCTGGGTTCCAGTGACGCCAACGGACCCAGCTGACATCCTGGAGCTGCTCCAGGAGTACAACGCGCCACAGGTTTAGAAGTCAACCTTATGTCAACAAACCGTCACATTAATGCATTTTCATCGAGCCTTGATACGTGTGCAAAATTTCAATCAAACTAATGGCCATTCAAAGTCGTAATAAGGCCAATTGGCCTTATGGCCGTTGACCTTATGTCACCAGACCATCATGTTAATGCATTGTCATCGGTCCTTGATACGTATGCAAACTTTCAAATTAATCAGACTTCTAGAAACCGGTGAAAATTAAGCTCAAAGATCCCGTTACATACATACATAGATAGATACAGGCCAAGCCAATAAAAACGTGTTAATTAATAAGAAAAGGGCTACAGTATGCTCTTTCGTAGATGTGCAATGCATCCACTTCTATCATTAATAAAGGAATGCGTTTTTCGCATTATGTACAAGGTTTCAAATCTATGGCCATTTGGGGTGGTCATAAGTTCAATTGACCTTATGTCACCCCACCATCCCCCTATTGCATTGTCATCGAGCCTTAATACGTGTGCAATGTTTAAAGTGGTAATAAGACCAATTGACCTTATGGCCGTTAACCGTATGTCACCACACCATTACATTAATGCATTATCATCGAGCCTTGATACGTGTGCAAAGTTTCAATCAAACTTATGGCCATTCAAAGTGGTACTAAGGCCAATTGACCTTATGGCCGTTGACCTTATGTCACCACACCATCACATTAATGCATTGTCATCGGTCCTTGATACGTATGCAAAGTTTCAAATTAATCAGACTTCTAGAAACTGGTGAAAATTAAGCTCAAAGATTCCGTTACATAGATACAGGCCAAGTTAATAAAAGGGTGTTAATAAAGGAATGCATTTTTCGCATTATGTGCAAGGTTTCAAAGCTATGGCCATTTGGGTTGGTCATAAGTTCAATTGACCTTATATCCGTTAACCTTATGTCACCCCACCATCAAATTATTGCATTGTCATCGACCCTTGATACGTGTGCAAAGTTTCAATCAAACTTATGGCCATTGAAATGGGTAATAAGGCCAATTGATCTTATGGCCGTTGACTTTATGTCACCACACCATCACATTAATGCATTGTCATCGAGCCTTGATACGTGTGCAAAGTTTCAATCAAACTTATGGCCATTCAAAGTGGTAATAAGGCCAATTGATCTTATGGCCGTTGACCTTATGTCACCACACCATCACATTAATGCATTGTCATCGAGCCTTGATACGTGTGCAAAGTTTCAATCAAACTTATGGCCATTCAAAGAGGTAATAAGGCCAATTGACCTTATGGCCGTTGGCCTTATGTCACTAGACCATCACGTTAATGCATTGTCATCGGTCCTTGATACGTATGCAAAGTTTCAAATTAATCAGATTTCTAGAAACCGGTGAAAATTAAGCTCAAAGATCCCGTTACATACATACATAGATAGATACAGGCCAAGCCAATAAAAACGTGTTAATTAATAAGAAAAGGTCTCCAGTATGCTCTTTCGTAGATGTGTCATGCATCCACTTCTATCATTAATAAAGGAATGCGTTTTTCGCATTATGTGCAAGGTTTCAGATCTATGGCCATTTGGGTTGGTCATAAGTTCAATTGACCTTATGGCCGTTAACCTTATGTCACCACACCATCACACTAATGCATTCTCATCGAGCCTTGATACGTGTGCAAGATTTCAATCAAACTTATGGCCATTCAAAGTCGTAATAAGGCCAATTGACCTTATGGCCGTTGACCTTATTTCACCACACCATTACACTAATGTATTTTCATCAAGCCTTGATACGTGTGCAAAGTTTCAATCAAACTTATGGCCACTCAAAGTGGTAATAAGGCCAATTGACCTTATGGCCGTTGACCTTATGTCACCACACCATCACATTAGTGCATTGTCAGCGAGCCTTGATAAGTGTGCAAAGTTTCAATCAAACTTATGGCCATTCAAAGTGGTAATAAGGCCAATTGACCTTATGGCCGTTGACCCTATGTCACCACACCATCACATTAATGCATTCTCATCGAGCCATGATACGTGTGCAAGATTTCAATCAAACTTATGGCCATTCAAAGTGGTAATAAGGCCAATCGACCTTATGGCCGTTGACCTTATGTCACCTCACCATCACATTAGTGCATTGTCAGCGAGCCTTGATAAGTGTGCAAAGTTTCAATCAAACTTATGGCCATTGAAAGTGGTAATAAGGCCAATTGACCTTATGGCCGTTGACCTTATGTCACCACACCATCACATTAATGCATTGTCATCGGCCCTTGATACGTGTGCAAGATTTCAATCAAACTTATGGCCATTCAAAGTCGTAATAAGGCCAATTGACCTTATGGCCGTTGACCTTATGTCACCACATCATCACATTAGTGCATTGTCAGCGAGCCTTGATAAGTGTGCAAAGTTTCAATCAAAGTTATGGCCATTCAAAGTCGTAATAAGGCCAATTGACCTTATGGCCGTTGACCTTATGTCACCACACCATCACATTAATGCATTTTCATCGAGCCTTGATACGTGTGCAAAGTTTTAATCAAACTTATGGCCATTCAAAGTGGTAATAAGGCCAATTGACCTTATGGCCGTTGACTCTATGTCACCACACCATCACATTAATGCATTTTCATCGAGCCTTGATACGTGTGCAAAGTTTCAATCAAACTTATGGCCATTCAAAGTGGTAATAAGGCCAATTGACCTTATTGCCGTTGACCCTATGTCACCACACCATCACATTAATGCATTCTCGTCGAGCCTTGATACGTATGCAAGATTTCAATCAAACTTATGGCCATTCAAAGTGGTAATAAGGCCAATCGACCTTATGGCCGTTGAACTTATGTCACCACACCATCACATTAATGCATTGTCATCGGTCCTTGATACGTATGCAAAGTTTCAAATTAATCAGACTTCTACAAGCCGGTGAAAATTAAGCTCAAAGATTCCGTTACATAGATACAGGCCAAGCTAATAAAAGCGTGTTAAATAAATAATAGTTTAAAAAAACTAAATAAACACGCTTTTATGGCTAACCGAACTAAAAAATAGAAAATAAGTTTCAGTTAAAAAGAGTTTATATAACAGTAGTAGAGGGTCAAACAATCCTTTATAGTTAATCACCTCAAAATGAAATTATAATAAAATTTAAGTTACTAACAGAATAACGACATTTCATATATTTCCTCTCAGATAGTTGCTCATATAATGATTGTAGCATTCAATATCAAGCACCCCACGTTTTTTACTGTGAATTAAATTATTCTGTTAATAACTTAAATTTTATTATAATTTCATTTTGAGGTGATTAACTATAAAGGATAGTTTGCCCTTCTACTATTGTTATATAAACTCTTTTTAATTGAAAATTATTTTCTATTATTAGTACGGTTAGCTATAAAAGCGTGTTTTTATTTTTTTTAAACAATTATTTATTTTTAATTTTTTAGTTCAAGTAATTTTAAAAGTTTTAGTCGAGAGTGATGAAACCTTGAAAAGCACGCAGTCCGTGGATGAATCCAACCCCACGGCATCGAAAAGGGCCAAGACGCGGGGAGGCTGGAAGCGGTCTTTCGCCGAAATTGCCAAGGGTCGGCAGATCATTGGCATTATTGACGAGAGCAGAGAAGATGGCAGGATCCCGAAACAACAGTTGTAGTGGATCGAGGCCACGCTCGCTACGGTGGCCGTTAAGGTTAAGGAAGACAACCCTGGTCCACCGCCATCTTACACCGATGCATTGTGGTTCCTGGGAAATGTCAAGCTACTTGCCTGTGACGACGCCAGGTCGGTAAACCTCTATAGGGTCACCGTCACGCTGATTGGGGTGGTATATCCGGGGGCGTGCCTCAGGTTAGTGGAGGCGCGTAATAACCCCCCACGACCAAGGGCTAGAGCCTGGGTTCCAGTGACGCCAACGGACCCAGCTGACATCCTGGAGCTGCTCCAGGAATACAACGCGCCACAGGTTTAGAAGTCAACCTTATGTCAACAAACCGTCGCATTAATGCATTTTCATCGAGCCTTGATACGTGTGCAAAATTTCAATCAAACTAATGGCCATTCAAAGTCGTAATAAGGCCAATTGGCCTTATGGCCGTTGACCTTATGTCACCAGACCATCATGTTAATGCATTGTCATCGGTCCTTGATACGTATGCAAACTTTCAAATTAATCAGACTTCTAGAAACCGGTGAAAATTAAGCTCAAAGATCCCGTTACATACGTACATAGATAGATACAGGCCAAGCCAATAAAAACGTGTTAATTAATAAGAAAAGGGCTACAGTATGCTCGTAGATGTGCAATGCATCCACTTCTATCATTAATAAAGGAATGCGTTTTTCGCATTATGTACAAGGTTTCAAATCTATGGCCATTTGGGGTGGTCATAAGTTCAATTGACCTTATGTCCGTTAACCTTATGTCACCCCACCATCCCACTATTGCATTGTCATCGAGCCTTAATACGTGTGCAATGTTTAAAGTGGTAATAAGACCAATTGACCTTATGGCCGTTAACCGTATGTCACCACACCATTACATTAATGCATTATCATCGAGCCTTGATACGTGTGCAAAGTTTCAATCAAACTTATGGCCATTCAAAGTGGTAATAAGGCCAATTGACCTTATGGCCGTTGACCTTATGTCACCACACCATCACATTAATGCATTGTCATCGGTCCTTGATACGTATGCAAAGTTTCAAATTAATCAGACTTCTAGAAACTGGTGAAAATTAAGCTCAAAGATTCCGTTACATAGATACAGGCCAAGTTAATAAAAGGGTGTTAATAAAGGAATGCATTTTTCGCATTATGTGCAAGGTTTCAAAGCTATGGCCATTTGGGTTGGTCATAAGTTCAATTGACCTTATATCCGTTAACCTTATGTCACCCCACCATCAAATTATTGCATTGTCATCGACCCTTGATACGTGTGCAAAGTTTCAATCAAACTTATGGCCATTGAAATGGGTAATAAGGCCAATTGATCTTATGGCCGTTGACCTTATGTCACCACACCATCACATTAATGCATTGTCATCGAGCCTTGATACGTGTGCAAAGTTTCAATCAAACTTATGGCCATTCAAAGTGGTAATAAGGCCAATTGACCTAATGGCCGTTGACCTTATGTCACCACACCATCACATTAATGCATTGTCATCGGTCCTTGATACGTATGCAAAGTTTCAAATTAATCAGACTTCTAGAAACTGGTGAAAAGCAAGCTCAAAGATTCCGTTACATAGATACAGGCCAGGCTAATAAAAGCGTGTTAAAAAGGTCTCCAGTATGCTCCTACGTAGATGTGTCATGCATCCACTTCTATCATTTATAAAGGAATGCGTTTTTCGCATTATGTGCAAGGTTGCAGATCTATGGCCATTTGGGTTGGTCATAAGTTCAATTGACCTTATGTCCGTTAACCTCATGTCAACCCACCATCACATTATTGCATTGTCATCGAGCTTTGATACGTGTGCAAAATTTCAATTAAACTTATGGCCAATAAAAGTGGTAATAAGGCCAATTGACCTTATGTCCGTTGATCTTATGTCACCACACCATCACAGTAATGCATTGCCATCGAGCCTTGATACGTGTACAAAGTTTCAATCAAACTTATGGCCATTCAAAGTGGCAATAAGGCCAATTGACATCATTGCTGTTGACCTTATGTCACCACACAATCACATTAATGGATTGTCATCGAACTTTGATACGTGTGCAAAGTTTCAATCAAACTTATGGCCAATAAAAGTGGTAATAAGGCCAATTGACCTTATGGCTGTTGACCCTATGTCACCACACAATCACATTAATGGATTGTCATCGAGCTTTGATACGTGTGCAAAGTTTCAATCAAGCTTATGGCCATTCAAAGTGCGAATAAGGCCAATTGACAATATGGCCGTTGACCTTATGTCACCACACCATCACATTAATGCATTGTCGTCGGTCCTTGATACGTATGCAAAGTTTCAAATTAATCAGACTTCTAGAAACCGGTGAAAATTAAGCTCAAAGATTCCGTTACATAGATACAGGCCAAGCTAATAAAAGTGTGTTAATAAATAACAGGTTAAAAAAACTTAAAAAACACGCTTTTATAGCTAACCGAACTAAAAAATAGAAAATAATTTTTAATTAAAAAGAGTTTATATAACAGTAGTAGAAGGTCAAACAATCCTTTATAGTTAATCACCTCAAAATGAAATTATAATAAAATTTAAGTTATTAACAGAATAATTTAATTCACAGTAAAAATCGTGGGGTGCATTTGACTACATTTCATATCTTTCCTCTCAGATAGTTGCTAATAGAATGATTGTAACATTCAATATCAAGCACCCCACGCTTTTTACTGTGAATTAAATTATTCTGTTAATAACTTAAATTTTATTATAATTTCATTTTGAGGTGATTAAATATAAAGGATTGTTTGACCTTCTACTACTGTTATATAAACTCTTTTTAATTGAAAATTATTTTCTATTTTTTAGTTCGGTTAGCTATAAAAGCGAGTTTTTTTTAGTTTTTTTAACTATTATTTATTTTTAATTTTTTAGTTCAAGTAATTTTAAAAGTTTTAGTCGAAAGTGATGAAACCTTGAAACGCCAGTGGTCCATGGCTGAATCCAACCCCACGGCAACGAAAAGGGCCAAGACGCAGGGAGGCTGGACGCGGTCTTTCACCTAAATTGCCAAGGGTAGGCAGATCATTGGCATTATTGACGAGAGCAGCGAAGATGGCAGGATCCCGAAACTACAGTGGAAGTGGATCGAGGCCGCGCTCGCTACGGTGGCCGTTAAGGTTAAGAAAGACAACCCTGGTCAAGCTAATTGCCTGTGAAGACGCCAGGTCGGTAAACCTCTATAGGGCTGCCGTCACGCTGATTGGGAGGGTATATCCGGGCGCGCTCCTCAAGGTAGTGGAGGCGCGTGATATCCCCTCACGACCAAGGGCTAGAGCCTGGGTTCCAGTGACGCCATCGGATCCAGCTGACATCCTGGAGCTGCTCCAGGAGTACAACCCGCCACAGGTTTAGAAGTCAACCCGTATAAAGCAGAGCTTGTCCTCTTCACGAGGAGGTAAAAAGTACCAAGTCTTACACCGCCAAGAATTGGGGGTACGATCTTAGCGTTTAGAGATCAAGTAAATTATTTGGGAGTCATTCTGGATAGGAAGCTGTTATGGAGTGTCCATATAGTCTAGCGATCCAAGAAGACAGCAGTAGAGCTGTTCACCTGCAAGAGGGTAATTGGAACCTCCTGGGGATTCTCCCCTAAAGTGACTTACTAGATTTACACAACCATTGTGCGACCGATTCTTCTTTATGGTGCCTTGGTCTGGTGGCCTGCACTAGCTAAAAGTACCTATTTTAAAATGCTTCAAAAGGTGCAACGGAGTTTGGAGCTCTGCATTACCGGGGCTCTCGGCTCCACTCCAGATTCCGTTACATACATACATGCATATATAAATAGGTACAGGGCAAGCTAATAAAAGCGTGTTAAAAAGGGCTCCAGTATGCTCTTTCGTAGATGTGCCATACATCCACTTCAATCATTAATAAAGGAATGCGTTTTTCGCATTATGTGCAAGGTTGCAAATCTATGGCCATTTGGGGTGGTCATAAGTTCAATTTACCTTATGTCCGTTAACCTTATGTCACCCCACCATCACAGTATTGCATTGTCATCAATTCTTGATACGTATGCAAAGTTTCAATCAAACTTATGGCCATTCAAAGTGGTAATAAGGACAATTGACCTTATGGCCGTTGACCTTATCTCACCACACCATCACATTAATGCTTTTTCATCGGTCCTTGATACGTATGCAAAGTTTCAAATTAATCAGACTTCTAGAAACCGGTGAAAATTAAGCTCAAAGATTCCGTTACATAGAAACAGGCCAACCTAATAAAATCGTCTTAAAAAGGGATGCTTTTCGTAGATATGCCATGCATCTACTTCTATCATTAATAAAAGAATGCATTTTTCGCATTATGTGCAAGGTTTAATTTCTATGGCCATTTGGGTGGTCGTAAGTTCAATTGACCTTATGTCCGCTAACCTTATGTCACCCCACCATCACATTGTTGCATTGCCATCGAGCCTTGATATGTGTGCAAAGTTTAAATCAAACTTATGGCCATTCAAAGTGGTAACAAGGCCAATTGACTTTATGGCCGTTGACCTTATATCACCACACCATCACATTAATGCATTGTCATCGAGCCTTGATACGTGTGCACAGTTTCAATCGAACTTATGGCCAATTGACCTTATGTCCGTTGACTTTATGTCACCACACCATCACATTAATGCATTGTCATCTGCCCTTGATACGTATGCAAAGTTTCAAATTAATCAGACTTCTAGAAACCGGTGAAAATTAAGCTCAAATATTCCGTTACATAGATACAGGCCAAGCTAATAAAAGCGTGTTAAAAAGGACTCCAGTATGCTCTTTCGTAGATGTGCCATGCATCCACTTCTAGCATTAATAAAGGAATGCGTTTTTCGCATTATGTGCAAGGTTTCAAATCTATGGCCATTTGGGGTGGTCATAAGTTCAATTGACCTTATGTCCGCTAACCTTATGTCACCCCACCATAACATTATTGCATTGTCATCGAGCCTTTATAATTGTGCAAAGTTTCAATCAAACTTGTGGCCATTCAAAATGGTAATAAGGCCAGTTGACCTTATGGCCGTTGACCTTATATCACCACACCATCACATTAATGCATTGTCATCGAGCCTTGATACGTGTGCAAGATTTCAATCAAACGTATGGCCACTCAAAGTGGTAATAAGGCCAATTGACATTATGGCCGTTGACCTTATGTCACCACACCATCGCATTAATGCATTGTCATCGGTCCTTGATACGTATGCAAAGGTTCAAATTAATCAGACTTATAGAAACCGGTGAAAATTAAGCTCAAAGAATCCGTTACATAGATACATGCCAAGCTAATAAAAGCGTGTTAAATAAATAATAGTTTAAAAAAATTAAAAAAGTAGTAGAGGGTAAAACAATCCTTTATAGATAATCACCTCAAAATGAAATTATAATAAAATTTAAGTTACTAACAGAATAATTTAATTCACAGTAAAAAGCGTGGGGTGCATTTGACTACATTTTATATCTTTCCTCTCAGATAGTTGCCAATAGAATGATTGTAACATTCAATATCAGGCACCCCACGCTTTTTACTGTGAATTAAATTATTCTGTTAATAACTTAAATTTTATTATAATTTCATTTTGAGGTGATTAACTATAAAGGATTGTTTGACCTTCTACTACTGTTATATAAACTCTTTTTAATTGAAAATTATTTTCTATTTTTTAGTTCGGTTAGCTATAAAAGCGTGTTTTTTTAGTTTTTTTAAACTATTATTTATTTTTAATTTTTTGGTTCAAGTAATTTTAAAAGTTTTAGTCGAGAGTGATGAAACCTTGAAACGCCAGCGGTCCATGGATGAATCCAACCCCACAGCACCGAAAAAGGCCAAGACGCAGGGAGGCTGGACGCGGTCTTTCGCCGAAATTGCCAAGGGTCGGCAGATCATTGGCATTATTGACGAGAGCAGCGAAGATGACAGGATCCCGAAACAACAGTGGAAGTGGATCGAGGCCGCGCCCGCTACGGTGGCCGTTAAGGTTAAGAAAGACAACCCTGGTCCACCGCCATCTTACACCGATGCAGGGTGGTTTCAAGACAATGTCAAGCTAATTGCCTGTGACGACGCCAGGTCGGTAAATCTCTATAGGGCCGCCGTCACGCTGATTGGGGTGGTATATCCGGGCGCGCGCCTCAAGGTAGTGGAGGCGCGTGATATCCCCTCACGACCAAGGGCTAGAGCCTGGGTTCAAGTGATGCCAACGGACCAAGCTGACATCCTGGAGCAGCTTCAGGAATACATCCCGCCACAGGTTTAGAAGTCAACCCGGATAAAACAGAGCTTTTCCTCTTCACGAGGAGGTACAAAGTACCAAATATTACGAACGTTCCTAGCATTTAGCGATCCAGTAAATTATTTGGGAATCATTCTGGATAGGCAGCTGTTATGGAGTTTCCATATAGTGGAGCGATCCAAGAGGGCAGCCGCAGAGCTGTTCACCTGCAAGAGGGCAATTGGTACCTCCTGGGCGACCTACTGGATTTACACAGCCATTGTGCGCCCGATTCTTCTTTATGGTGTCTTGGTCTGGTGGCCTGCACTAGCTAAAAGTACCTATCTTAAAATGCTTCAAAAGGTGCAACGGAGTTCGGAACTCCGCATTACCGGGGCTCTCGGCTCCACTCCAGATTCCGTTACATACATACATGGATATATAGATAGATACAGGGCAAGCTAATAAAAGCGTGTTAAAGAGGGTTCCAGTATGCTCTTTCGTATATGTGCCATGCATCCATTTCAATCATTAATAAAGGAATGCGTTTTTCGCATTATGTGCAAAGTTTCAAATCTATGGCCATTTGCGGTGGTCATAAGTTTAATTGACCTTATGTCCGTTAACCTTATATCACCCCACCATCACATATTGTATTGTCATCAAGCCTTGATACGTGTTCAAAGTTTCAATCAAACTTATGGCCATTTAAAGTGGCAATAAGGCCAATTGACCTTATGGCTGTTGACCTTATTTCAACACACAATCACTTTAATGCACTTTCGTCGAACTTTGATACGTGCGCAAAGTTTCAATCAAACTTATGGCCATTCAAGGTGGTAATAAGGCCAATTGACTTTATGTCCGTTAACCTTATGTCACCCCACCATCACGTTATTGCATTGTCATCGAGTCTTGATACGTGTGCAAAGTTTCAATCATACTTACGGCCATTCAAAGTGGTAATAAGGCCAATTGACCTTATGGGCGTTGACCTTATGTCACCACACCATCACTTTAATGCATAGTCATCGATGCTTAATACGTGTGCAAAGTTTCAAATTAATCAGACTTCTAGAAACCGGTGAAAATTAAGCTCAAAGATTCCCTTACATAGGTACAGGTCAAGCTAATAAAAGCGTGTTAAAAAGGGCTCCAGTATGCTCTTTCGTAGATGTGCCATGCATCCACGTCTATCATTAATAAAGGAATGCGTTTTTCGCATTATGTGCAAGGTTTCAAATATATGGCCATTTGAGGCGCATTTTTCGCATTATGTGCAAGGTTTCAAATCTATGGCCATTTGGGGTGGTCATAAATTCAATTGACCTTATGTCCGCTAACCTTATGTCACCCCAAAATCACATTATTGCATTGTCATCGAGTCTTGATACGTGTGCAAAGTTTCAATCAAACTTATGGCCATTCAAAGTGGTAATAAGGACAACTGACCTTATGGCCGTTGACCTTATGTCACCGCGCCATCACTTTAATGCATTGCCATCGAGCCTTGATACGTGTGCAAAATTTTAATCAAACTTATGGCCATTCAAAGTAGTAATAAGGCCAATTGACCTTATGGCCGTTGACCGTATGTCACCAAACCATCACATTAATGCATTGACATTGAGCCTTGATACGTGTGCAAAGCTTCAATCAAACTTATGGCCATTAAAAGTGGTAATAAGCCCAATTGGCCTTATGGCCGTTGACCTTGTCTCACCACACCATCACATTAATGCATTGTCATCGAGCCTTGATACGTATGCAAAGTCTCCATCAAACTTATGGCCATTCAAAGTGTTAATAAGGCCAATTGACTTTATGTCCGTTAACCTTATGTCACCCCACCATCACATTATTGTATTGTCATCAAGTTTTGATACGTGTGCAAAGTTTCAATCAAAGTGGTAATAAGGCCAATTTACCTTATGGCCGTTGACCTTATGTCACCACACAATCACTTTAATGCATTTTCATCGAGCCTTGATACGTGTGCAAAGTTTCAATCAAACTTATGGCCATTTAAAGTGGCAATAAGGCCAATTGACCTTATGGCTGTTGACCTTATTTCACCACACAATCACTTTAATGCACTGTCGTCGAACTTTGATACGTGCGCAAAGTTTCAATCAAACTTATGGCCATTCAAGGTGGTAATAAGCCCAATTGACTTTATGTCCGTTAACCTTATGTCACCCCACCATCACATTATTGCATTGTCATCGAGTCTTGATACGTGTGCAAAGTTTCAATCATACTTACGGCCATTCAAAGTGGTAATAAGGCCAATTGACCTTATGGGCGTTGACCTTGTGTCACCAAACCATCACTTTAATGCATAGTCATCGATGCTTAATACGTGTGCAAAGTTTCAAATTAATCAGACTTCTAGAAACCGGTGAAAATTAAGCTCAAAGATTCCCTTACATAGGTACAGGTCAAGCTAATAAAAGCGTGTTAAAAAGGGCTCCAGTATGCTCTTTCGTAGATGTGCCATGCATCCACGTCTATTATTAATAAAGGAATGCGTTTTTCGCATTATGTGCAAGGTTTCAAATATATGGCCATTTGGGGCGGTCATAAATTTAATTGACCTTATGTCCGTTAACCTTATGTCATCCCACCATTACACTATTGCATTGTCATCGAGCCTTGGTCCGTGTGCAAAGTTTCAATCAAACTTATGGCCATTCAAAGTGGTAATAAGGCCAATTGACCTTATGGCCGTTGACCTTATGTCACCACACCATCACATTACTGCATTGTCATCGAGCCTTGATACGTGTGCAAAGTTTCGATCAAACTTATGGCCATCGAAAGTGGTAATAAGGCCAATTGACCTTATGGCCGTTAACCTTATGTCACCACACCATCACTTTAATGCATTGCCATCGAGCCTTGATACGTATGCAAAGTCTCCATCAAACTTATGGCCATTCAAAGTGGTAATAAGGCCAATTGACTTTATGTCCGTTAACCTTATGTCACCCCACCATCACATTATTGCATTGTCATCGAGTCTTGATACGTGTGCAAAGTTTCAATCAAAGTGGTAATAAGGCCAATTTACCTTATGGCCGTTGACCTTATGTCACCACACAATCACTTTAATGCATTTTCATCGAGCCTTGATACGTGTGCAAAGTTTCAATCAAACTTATGGCCATTCAAAGTGGTAAAAAGGCCAATTGACCTTATGCCCGTTGACCTTATGACACCAAACCATCACATTAATGCATTGTCATCGAGCTTTGATACGTGTGCAAAGTTTCAGTCAAACTTATGGCCATTCAAAGTGGTAATAAGGCCAACTGACCTTATGGCCGTTGACCTTATGTCACCACACCATCACATTACTGCATTGTCATCGAGCCTTGATACGTGTGCAAAGTTTCGATCAAACTTATGGCCATCGAAAGTGGTAATAAGGCCAATTGACCTTATGGCCGTTAACCTTATGTCACCACACCATCACTTTAATGCATTGCCATCGAACTTTGATACGTATGCAAAGTCTCCATCAAACTTATGGCCATTCAAAGTGGTAATAAGGCCAATTGACTTTATGTCCGTTAACCTTATGTCACCCCACCATCACATTATTGCATTGTCATCGAGTCTTGATACGTGTGCAAAGTTTCAATCAAAGTGGTAATAAGGCCAATTTACCTTATGGCCGTTGACCTTATGTCACCACACAATCACTTTAATGCATTTTCATCGAGCCTTGATACGTGTGCAAAGTTTTAATCAAACTAATGGCCATTCAAAGTAGTAATAAGGCCAATTGACCTTATGGCCGTTGACCGTATGTCACCAAACCATCACACTAATGCATTGACATTGAGCCTTGATACGTGTGCAAAGCTTCAATCAAACTTATGGCCACTAAAAGTGGTAATAAGCCCAATTGGCCTTATGGCCGTTGACCTTGTCTCACCACACCATCACATTAATGCATTGTCATCGAGCCTTGATACGTATGCAAAATCTCCATCAAACTTATGGCCATTCAAAGTGGTAATAAGGCCAATTGACTTTATGTCCGTTAACCTTATGTCACCCCACCATCACATTATTGCACTGTCATCGAGTCTTGATACGTGTGCAAAGTTTCAATCAAAGTGGTAATAAGGCCAATTTACCTTATGGCCGTTGACCTTATGTCACCACACAATCACTTTAATCCACTTTCATCGAGCCTTGATACGTGTGCAAAGTTTCAATCAAACTTATGGCCATTCAAAGTGGTAATAAGGCCAATTGACCTTATGCCCGTTGATCTTATGACACCAAACCATCACATTAATGCATTGTCATCGAGCTTTGATACGTGTGCAAAGTTTCAGTCAAACTTATGGCCATTCAAAGTGGTAATAAGGCCAATTGACCTTATGGCCATTGACCTTATGTCACCATGCCATCACATTAATGCATTGTCATCGAGCCTTGATACGTGTGCAAAGTTTCAATCAAACTTATGGCCATTGAAGGTGGTAATAAGGCCAATTGACTTTATATCCGTTAACCTTATGTCACCCCACCATCACATTATTGCATTTTCATCGAGTCTTGATACGTGTGCAAAGTTTCAATCATACTTGCGGCCATTAAAAGTGGTAATAAGGCCAATTGACCTTATGGGCGTTGACCTTCCCTTTAATGCATTGTCATCGAAGCTTAATACGTGTGCAAAGTTTCAAATTAATCAGACTTCTAGAAACCGGTGAAAATTAAGCTCAAAGATTCCCTTACATAGGTACAGGTCAAGCTAATAAAAGCGTGTTAAAAAGGGATCCAGTATACTCTTTCGTAGATGTGCCATGCATCCACTTTTATCATTAATAAAGGAATGCGTTTTTCGCATTATGTGCAAGGTTTCAAATCTATGGCCATTTGGGGCGGTCATAAATTTAATTGACCTTATGTCCGTTAACCTTATGTCACCCCACCATTACACTATTGCATTGTCATCGAGCCTTGATCCGTGTCTAATGTTTCAATCAAACTTATGGCCATTCAAAGTGGTAATAAGGCCAATTGACCTTATGGCCGTTGACCTTATGTCACCACACCATCACATTAATGCATTGTCATCGAGCCTTGATACGCGTGCAAAGTTTCAAATTAATCAGACTTCTAGAAACCGGTGAAAATTAGCTCAAAGATTCCCTTACATAGATACGGACGAAGCTAATAAAAGCGTGTTAAAAAGAGCTCCAGTATGCTCTTTCGTAGATGTGCCATGCATCCACTTCAATAATTAATAAAGGAATGCGTTTTTCGCATTATGTGCAAGGTTTAAAATCTATGGCCATTTGGGGTGGTCATACGTTTAATTGACCTTATGTCCGTTAACCTTATATCACCCCACCATCACATTATTGCATTGTCATCGAGTATTGATACGTGTGCAAAGTTTCAATCAAACTTATGGCCATTCAAAGTGGTAATAAGGACAACTGACCTTATGGCCGTTGACCTTATGTCACCACGCCATCACTTTAATGCATTGCCATCGAGCCTTGATACGTGTGCAAAAATTTTAATCAAACTTATGGCCATTCAAAGTAGTAATAAGGCCAATTGACCTTATGGCCGTTGACCGTATGTCACCAAACCATCACATTAATGCATTGACATCGAGCCTTGATACGTGTGCAAAGCTTCAATCAAACTTATGGCCATTAAAAGTGGTAATAAGCCAAATGGGCCTTATGGCCGTTGACCTTGTCTCACCACACCATCACATTAATGCATTGTCATCGAGCCTTGATACGTATGCAAAGTCTCCATCAAACTTATGGCCATTCAAAGTGGTAATAAGGCCAATTGACTTTATGTCCGTTAACCTTATGTCACCCCACCATCACATTATTGCATTGTCATCGAGTCTTGATAAGTGTGCAAAGTTTCAATCAAACTTATGGCCATTCAAAGTGGTAATAAGGCCAATTTACCTTATGGCCGTTGACCTTATGTCACCACACAATCACTTTAATGCATTTTCATTGAGCCTTAATACGTGTGCAAAGCTTCAGTGAAACTTATGGCCATTCAAAGTGGTAATAAGGCCAATTGACCTTATGGCCGTTGACCTTATGACATCAAACCATTACATTAATGCATTGTCATCGAGCTTTGATACGTGTGCAAAGTTTCAGTCAAACTTATGACCATTCAAAGTGGTAATAAGGCCAATTGACCTTATGGGCGTTGACCTTATGTCACCACACCAGCACTTTAATGCACTGTCATCGAGCCTTGATACGTGTGCAAAGCTTCAGTCAAACTTATGGCCATTCAAAGTGGTAATAAGGCCAATTGACCTTATGGCCGTTGACCTTATGTCACCACACCATCACATTAATGCATTGTCATCGAGCCTTGATACATGTGTAAAGTCTCAATCAAACTTATGGCCATTCAAAGTGGTAATAAGGCCAAATGACCTTATGGCCGTTGACCTTATGTCACCACACCATCACATTAATGCATTGTCATCGAGCCTTGGTACATGTGTAAAGTCTCAATCAAACTTATGGCCATTCAAAGTGGTATTAAGGCCAATTGACCTTATGTCACCTCACCATCACTTTAATGCATTGTCATTGAGCGTTGATACGTGAGCAAAGTTTCAATCAAACTTATGGCCATTCAAAGTGGTAATAAGGCCAATTGACCTTATGGGCGTTGACCTTATGTCACCACACCAGCACTTTAATGCACTGTCATCGAGCCTTGATACGTGTGCAAAGCTTCAGTCAAACTTATGGCCATTCAAAGTGGTAATAAGGCCAATTGACCTTATGGGCGTTGACCTTATGTCACCACACCAGCACTTTAATGCACTGTCATCGAGCCTTGATACGTGTGCAAAGCTTCAGTCAAACTTATGGCCATTCAAAGTGGTAATAAGGCCAATTGACCTTATGGGCGTTGACCTTATGTCACCACACCAGCACTTTAATGCACTGTCATCGAGCCTTGATACGTGTGCAAAGCTTCAGTCAAACTTATGGCCATTCAAAGTGGTAATAAGGCCAATTGACCTTATGGGCGTTGACCTTATGTCACCACACCAGCACTTTAATGCACTGTCATCGAGCCTTGATACGTGTGCAAAGCTTCAGTCAAACTTATGGCCATTCAAAGTGGTAATAAGGCCAATTGACCTTATGGCCGTTGGCCTTATGACATCAAACCATTACATTAATGCATTGTCATCGAGCTTTGATACGTGTGCAAAGTTTCAGTCAAACTTATGACCATTCAAAGTGGTAATAAGGCCAATTGACCTTATGGGCGTTGACCTTATGTCACCACACCAGCACTTTAATGCACTGTCATCGAGCCTTGATACGTGTGCAAAGCTTCAGTCAAACTTATGGCCATTCAAAGTGGTAATAAGGCCAATTGACCTTATGGGCGTTGACCTTATGTCACCACACCAGCACTTTAATGCACTGTCATCGAGCCTTGATACGTGTGCAAAGCTTCAGTCAAACTTATGGCCATTCAAAGTGGTAATAAGGCCAATTGGCCTTATGGCCGTTGACCTTATGTCACCACACCATCACATTAATGCATTGTCACCGGTCCTTGACACGTACGCATAGTTTCAAATTAATCAGACTTCTAGAAACCGGTGAAAATTAAGCTCAAAAATTCCGTTACATAGATACAGGCCAAGCTAATAAAAGTGTGTTAATAAAGGAATGCGTTTTTCGCATTATGTGCAAGGTTTCAAATCTATGGCCATTTGGGGTGGTCATAAGTTCAATTGACCTTATGTCCGTTAACCTTACGTCAACCCACCATCACATTTTGCATTGTCATCGAGCCTTGATACATGTGCAAAATTTCAATCAAACTTACGGCCATTAAAAGTGGTAATAAGGCCAATTGACCTTATGGCCGTTGACCTTATGTCACAACACCATCAAATTAATGTATTGTCATCGAGCCTTGATACGTGTGAAAAGTTTCAATCAAACTTATGGCCATTCAAAGTGGTAATAAGGCCAATTGACCTTATGGCCGTTGACCTTATGTCAGCACACCATCACATTAATGCATTGCCATCGAGCCTTTATACGTGTGCAAGGTTTCAATCAAACGTATGGCCATTCAAAGTGATAATAAGGCCAATTGACCTTATGGCCGTTTAACTTATGTCACCACACCATCACATTAATGCATTGTCACCGGTCCTTGATACGTATGCATATTTTCAAATTAATCAGACTTCTAGAAGCCGGTGAATATTAAGCTCATAAATTCCGTTACATAGATACAGGCCAAGCTAATAAAAGCGTGTTAATAAAGGAATGCGTTTTTCGCATTATGTGCAAGGTTTCAAATATATGGCCATTTGGGGTGGTCGTAAGTTCAATTGACCTTATATCCGTTAAACTTATGTCACCCCACCAACACATTATTGCATTTTCATCAAGCCTTGATACGTGTGCAAAGTTTCAATCAAACTTATGGCCATTCAAATGGGTAATAAGGCCAATTGACCTTATTGCCGTTTACTTTATGTCATCACACCATCACATTAATGCATTGTCAGCGAGCCTTGATATGTGTGCAAAGTTTCAATCAAACTTATGGCCATTAAAAGTGGTAATAAGGCCAATTGACCTTATGGCCGTTGACCTTATGTCACAACACCATCAAATTAATGTATTGTCATCGAGCCTTGATACGTGTGCAAAGTCTCAATCAAACTTGTGGCCATTCAAAGTGGTAATAAGGCCAATTGACCTTATGGCCGTTGACCTTATATCAGCACACCATCACATTAATGCATTGTCATCGAGCCTTTACACGTGTGCAAAGTTTCAATCAAACTTATGGCCATTCAAAGTGATAATAAGGCCAATTGACCTTATGGCCGTTTAACTTATGTCACCACACCATCACATTGATGCATTGTCACCGGTCCTTGATACGTATGCATAGTTTCAAATTAATCAGACTTCTAGAAACCGGTGAAAATTAAGCTCAAAAATTCCGTTACATAGATACAGGCCAAGCTAAAAAAAACGTGTTAATAAAGGAATGCGTTTTTCGCATTATGTGCAAGGTTTCAAATCTATGGCCATTTGGGGTGGTCATAAGTTCAATTGACCTTATGTCCGCTAACCTTACGTCACCTCACCATCAAATTATTGCGTTGTCGTCGAGCCTTGATACATGTGCAAAGTTTCAATCAAACTTATGGCCATTCAAACTGGTAATAAGGCCAATTGACCCTATGGCCGTTGACCTTGAGTCACCACGCCATCACATTAATGCATTGTCACCGAGCCTTGATACGTGTGCAAAGTTTCGATCAAACTTATGGCCATTCAAAGTGGTAATAAGGCCAAAGTTTCAAATTAATCAGACTTCTAGAAACCGGTGAAAATTAAGCTCAAAAATCCCATTACATACATACATAGATAGATACAGGTCAAGCTAATAAAAAGGTTTTAATCAATAAAAAAAAGGGCTCCAGTATGCTCTTTTGTAGAAGTGCAATGCATCCACTTTTATCATTAATAAAGGAATGCGTTTTTCGCATTATGTGCAAGGTTTCAAATCTATGGCCATTTGGGGTGGTCATAAGCTCAATTGACCTTATGTCCGCTAACCCTTTGTCACCCCACCATTACAATATGGCATTGTCATCGAGCCTTGGTCGGTGTGCAAAGTTTCAATCAAACTTATGGCCATTCAAAGTGGTAATAAAGCCAAAGTTTCAAATTAATCAGACTTCTAGAAACCGGTGAAAATTAAACCCAAAAATCCCGTTACATACTTACATAGATAGATACAGGTCAAGCTAATAAAAAGGTTTTAATCAATAAAAAAAAAGGGCTCCAGTATGCTCTTTCGTAGATGTGCAATGCATCCACTTTTATCATTAATAAAGGAATGCGTTTTTCGCATTATGTGCAATGTTTCAAATCTGTGGCCATTTGGGGTGATCATAAGTTCAATTGACTTTATGTCCGATAACCTTGTGTCGCCCCACCATCACACTATTTAATTGTCGTCGAGTCTTGATACGTGTGCAAAGTTTCAATCAAACTAATGGCCATTCAAAGTCATAATAAGGCCAATTGACCTTATGGCTGTTGAACTTATGTCACCAGACCATCACATTAATACATTGTCATCGGTCCTTGATACGTAAGCAAAGTTTCAAATTAATCAGACTTCTAGAAACCGGTGAAAATTAAGCTCAAAGATCCCTTTACATACATACATAGATAGATACAGGTCAAGCTAATAAAAAGGTGTTAATTAATAAAAAAAAGGGCTTCAGTATGCTCTTTCGTAGATGTGCAATGCATCCACTTCTATCATTAATAAACGAATGCGTTTTTCGCATTATGTGCAAGGTTTCAAATCTATGGCCATTTGGGGTGGTCATAAGTTCAATTGACCTTATGTCTGCTAACCTTTTATCACCCCACCATTACAATATGGCATTGTCATCAAACCTTGGTCCATGTGCAAAGTTTCAATCAAACTTATGGCCATTCAAAGTGGAAATAAGGCCAATTGACCTTATGGCCGTTGACCTTATGTCACCACACCATCACACTAATGCATTGTCATCGATCTTTGATACGTGTGCAAAGTTTCAATCAAACTTATGGCCATTCAAAGTGGTAATAATGCCAACTGACCTAATGGCCGTTGACCTTATGTCACCACACCATCACATTAATGCATTTTCAGCGAGCCTTGATACGTGTGCAAGGTTTCAATCAAACTTATGGCCATTCAAAGTGGTAATACGGTCAATTGACCTTATGGCGGTTGACCTTATGTCACCACACCATCACATTAACGCTTTGTCATCGGTCCTTGATACGTATGCAAAGTTTCAAATTAATCAGACTTCTAGAAACCGGTGAAAAGTAAGCTCAAAGATTCCGTTACATAGATACAGGCCAAGCTAATAAAAGCGTGTTAATAAAGGAATGCGTTTTTCGCATTATGTGCAAGGTTTCAAATCATTGGCAATTTGGAGTGGTCATAAGTTCAATTGACCTTATATCCGTTAACCTTATGTCACCACACCATCACATTAATGCATTGTCAGCGAGCCTTGATACGTGTGCAAGGTTTCAATCAAACTTATGGCCATCCAAAGTCGTAATAAGGCCAATTGACCTTATGGCCGTTGACCTTATGTCACCATACCATCACATTAATGCATTGTCATCGAGCCTTGATACGTGTGCAAAGTTTCAAGTTAATCAGACTTCTAGAAACCGGTGAAAATTAAGCTCAAAGATTCCGTTACATAGATACAGGCCAAGCTAATAAAAGCGTGTTAATAAAGGAATGCGTTTTTCGCATTATGTGCAAGGTTTCAAATCTATGGCCATTTGGAGTGGTCATAAGTTCAATTGACCTTATATCCGTTAACCTTATGTCACCACACCATCACATTAATGCATTGTCATCGAGCCTTGTTACGTGTGCAAAGTTTCAATCAAACTTAAGGCCATTCAAAGTGGTAATAAGGCCAATTGACTTTATGGCCGTTGACCTTATGTAACCACACCATCACATTAATGCATTGTCAGCGAGCTTTGATACGTGTGCAAGGTTTCAATCAAACTTATGGTAATTCAAAGTGGTAATAAAGCCAATTGACCTTATGGCCGTTAACCTTATGTCACCACACCATCACATTAATGCTTTGTCATCGGTCCTTGATACGTATGCAAAGTTTCAAGTTAATCAGACTTCTAGAAACCGGTGAAAATTAAGCTCAAAAATTCCGTTACATAGATACAGGCCAAGCTAATAAAAGCGTGTTAAAAAGGGCTCCAGTATGCTCTTTCGTAGATGTGCCATGCATCCACTTCTATCATTAATAAAGGAATGCGTTTTTCGCATTATGTGCAAGGTTTCAAATCTATTGCCATTTGGGGTGGTCATAAGTTCAATTGACCTTTAATTGTCCGTTAACCTTATGTCACCCCACCATCACAATATTGCATTGCCATCGAGCCTTGATACGTGTGCAAAGTTTCAATCAAACTTATGGCCATTCAAAGTGGTAATAAGGCCAATTGACCTTATGGCCGTTGACCTTATGTCATCACACCATCACATTAATGCATTGTCAGCGAGCCTTGATACGTGTGCAAGGTTTCAATCAAACTTATGGTCATCCAAAGTCGTAATAAGGCCAATTGACCTTATGGCCGTTGACCTTATGTCACCACACCATCACATTAATGCATTGTCATCGAGCCTTGATACGCGTGCAAAGTTTCAATCAAACTTATGCCCATTCAAAGTGGTAATAAGGCCAATTGACCTTATGGCGTTGACCTTATGTCACCACGCCATCACATTAATGCTTTGTCATCGGTCCTTGATACGTGTGCATAGATTCAAATTAATCAGACTTCTAGAAACCGGTGAAAATTAAGCTCAAAAATTCCGTTACATAGATACAGGCCAAGCTAATAAAATCGTGTTAATAAAGGAATGCGTTTTTCGCATTATGTGCAAGGTTTCAAATCTGTGGCCATTTGTGGTGGTCATAAGTTCAATTGACCTCATATCCGTTAACCTTATGTCACCCCACCATCACATTATTGCATTGTCATCAAGCCTTGATACGTGTGCAAAGTTTCAATCAAACTTATGGCCATTGAAAGTGGTAATAAGACCAATTGACCTTATGGCCGTTGACCTTATGTCACCACACAATCACTTTAATGCATTGTCTTCGAGCCTTGATACGTGTGCACAGCTTCAGTCAAACTTATGGCCATTCAAAGTGGTAATAAGGCCAATTGACCTTATGGCCGTTGACCTTATGTCAACAAACCATCACATTAATGCATTGTCATCGAGCCCTGATACGTGTGCAAAGTTTCAATCAAACTTATGGCCATTCAAAGTGGTAATAAGGCCAATTTACTTTATGTCCGTTAACCTTATGTCACCCCACCATCACATTATTGCATTGTCATCGAGTCTGGATACGTGTGCAAAGTTTCAATCAAACTTATGGCCATTCAAAGTGGTAATAAGGCCAGTTGACCTTATGGGCGTTGACCTTATGTCACCACACCAACAATTTAATGCATTGTCATCGAGCCTTGATACGTGTGCAAAGTTTCAGTCAAACTTGTGGCCATTCAAAGAGGTAATAAGGCCAATTGACCTTATGGCCGTTGACCTTATGTCACCACACCATCACATTAATGCATTGTCATCGAGCCTTGATACATGTGCAAAGTTTCAATCAAACTTATGGCCATTCAAAGTCGTAATAAGGCCCATTGACCTTATGGCCGTTGACCTTATGTCACCACACCATCACATTAATGCATTGCCAGCGAGCCTTGATACGTGTGCAAGGCTTCAATCAAACTTATGGCCATTCAAAGTGGTAATAAGGCCAATTGACCTTATGGCCGTTGACCCTATGTCACCCCACCATCCCACTATTGCATTGTCATCGAGCCTTAATACGTGTGCAATGTTTCAATCAAACTTATGGCCATTCAAAGTGGTAATAAGGCCAATTGACCTTATGGCCGTTAACCGTATGTCACCACACCATTACATTAATGCATAGTCATCGAGCCTTGATACGTGTGGAAAGTTTCAATCAAACTTATGGCCATTCAAAATGGTAATAAGGCCAATTGACCTTATGGCCGTTGACCTTATGTCACCACACCATCACATTAATGCATTGTCATCGGTCCTTGATACGTATGCAAAGTTTCAAATTAATCAGACTTCTATAAACTGGTGAAAATTAAGCTCAAAAATTCCCTTACATAGATGCAGGCCAAGCTAATAAAAGGGTGTTAATAAAGGAATGCATTTTTCGCATTATGTGCAAGGTTTCAAATCTATGGCCATTTGGGTTGGTCATAAGTTCAATTGACCTTATGTCCGTTAACCTTATATCACCCCACCATCACATTATTGCATTGTCATCGACCCTTGATACGTGTGCAAAGTTTCAATCAAACTTATGGCCATTCAAATGGATAATAAGGCCAATTGATCTTATGGCCGTTGACCTTATGTCACCACACCATCACATTAATGCTTTGTTGTCGGTCCTTGATACGTATGCAAAGTTTCAATCATACTTACGGCCATTCAAAGTGGTAATAAGGCCAATCGACCTTATGGGCGTTGACCTTATGTCACCACACCATCACTTTAATGCATTGTCATCGAGGCTTAATACGTGTGCAAAGTTTCAAATTAATCAGACTTCTAGAAACCGGTGAAAATTAAGCTCAAAGATTCCCTTACATAGATACAGGCGAAGCTAATAAAAGCATGTTAAAAAGGGCTCCAGTATGCTCTTTTGTAGATGTGCCATGCATCCACTTCAATCATTAATAAAGGAATGCGTTTTTCGCATTATGTGCAAGGTTTCAAATCTATAGCCATTTGGGGTGGTCATAAGTTTAATTGACCTTATGTCCGTTAACCTTATATCACCCCACCATCACATTATTGCATTGTCATCGACCCTTGATACGTGTGCAAAGTTTCAATCAAACTTATGGCCATTCAAATGGATAATAAGGCCAATTGATCTTATGGCCGTTGACCTTATGTCACCACATCATCACATTAATGCATTGTCATCGAGCCTTGATACGTGTGCAAAGTTTCAATCAAACTTATGGCCATTCAAAGTGGTAATAAGGCCAATTGACCTAATGACCGTTGACCTTATGTCACCACACCATCACATTAATGCTTTGTTGTCGGTCCTTGATACGTATGCAAAGTTTCAATCATACTTACGGCCATTCAAAGTGGTAATAAGGCCAATTGACCTTATGGGCGTTGACCTTATGTCACCACACCATCACTTTAATGCATTGTCATAGAGGCTTAATACGTGTGCAAAGTTTCAAATTAATCAGACTTCTAGAAACCGGTGAAAATTAAGCTCAAAGATTCCCTTACATAGATACAGGCGAAGCTAATAAAAGCATGTTAAAAAGGGCTCCAGTATGCTCCTTTGTAGATGTGCCATGCATCCACTTCAATCATTAATAAAGGAATGCGTTTTTCGCATTATGTGCAAGGTTTCAAATCTATAGCCATTTGGGGTGGTCATAAGTTTAATTGACCTTATGTCCGTTAACCTTATATCACCCCAACATCACATTATTGCATTGCCATCGAGCCTTGATACGTTTGCAAAGTTTCAATCAAACTTATGGCCATTCATATTGGTAATAAGGCCAATTGACCTTATGGTCGTTGACCTTATGTCACCAAACCATCAATTTAATGCATTGTCATTGAGCGTTGATACGTGTGCAAAGTTTCAATCAAACTTATGGCCATTCAAGGTGGTAATAAGGCCAATTGACTTTATGTCCGTTAACCTTATGTCACCCCACCATCACATTATTGCATTGTCATCGAGTCTTGATACGTGTGTAAAGTTTCAATCATACTTACGGCCATTCAAAGTGGTAATAAGGCCAATTGACCTTATGGGCGTTGACCTTATGTCACCACACCATCACTTTAATGCATTGTCATCGAGGCTTAATACGTGTGCAAAGTTTCAAATTAATCAGACTTCTAGAAACCGGTGAAAATTAAGCTCAAATTTCCCTTACATAGATACAGGCGAAGCTAATAAAAGCGTGTTAAAAAGGGCTCGAGTATGCTCTTTCGTAGATGTGCCATGCATCCACTTCAATAATTAATAAAGGAATGCGTTTTTCGCATTATGTGCAAGGTTTCAAATCTATAGCCATTTGGGGTGGTCATAAGTTTAATTGACCTTATGTCCGTTAACCTTATATCACCCCACCATCACATTATTGCATTGTCATCGAGTCTTGATACGTGTGCAAAGTTTCAATCAAACTTATGGCCATTCAAAGTGGTAATAAGGACAATTGACCTTATGGCCGTTGACCTTATGTCACCACGCCATCACTTTAATGCATTGCCATCGAGCCTTGATACGTATGCAAAGTCTCCATCAAACTTATGGCCATTCAAAGTGGTAATAAAGCCAATTGACTTTATGTCCGTTAACCTTATGTCACCCCACCATCACATTATTGCATTGTCATCGAGTCTTGATACGTGTGCAAAGTTTCAATCAAACTTATGGCCATTCAAAATGGTAATAAGCCCAATTTACCTTATGGCCGTTGACCTTATGTCACCACGCCATCACTTTAATGCATTGCCATCGAGCCTTGATACGTATGCAAAGTCTCCACCAAACTTATGGCCATTCAAAGTGGTAATAAAGCCAATTGACTTTATGTCCGTTAACCTTATATCACCCCACCATCGTATTATTGCATTGTCATCGAGTGTTGATACGTATGCAAAGTTTCAATCAAACTTATGGCCATTCAAAGTGGTAATAAGGACAATTGACCTTATGGCCGTTGACCTTATGTCACCACGCCATCACTTTAATGCATTGCCATCGAGCCTTGATACGTATGCAAAGTCTCCATCAAACTTATGGCCATTCAAAGTGGTAATAAAGCCAATTGACTTTATGTCCGTTAACCTTATGTCACCCCACCATCACATTATTGCATTGTCATCGAGTCTTGATACGTGTGCAAAGTTTTAATCAAACTTATGGCCATTCAAAGTAGTAATAAGGCCAATTGATCTTATGGCCGTTGACCGTATGTCACCAAACCAACACATTAATGCATTGACATCGAGCCTTGATACGTGTGCAAAGCTTCAATCAAACTTATGGCCATTAAAAGTGGTAATAAGCCCAATTGGCCTTATGGCCGTTGACCTTGTCTCACCAAACCATCACATTAATGCATTGGTATCGAGCCTTGATACATATGCAAAGTCTCCATCAAACTTATGGCCATTCAAAGTGGTAACAAAGCCAATTGACTTTATGTCCGTTAACCTTATGTCACCCCACCATCACATTATTGCATTGTCATCGAGTCTTGATACGTGTGCAAGGTTTCAATCAAACTTATGGCCATTCAAAATGGTAATAAGCCCAATTTACCTTATGGCCGTTGACCTTATGTCACCACGCAATCACTTTAATGCATTTTCATCGAGCCTTAATACGTGTGCAAAGCTTCAGTGAAACTTATGGCCATTCAAAGTGGTAATAAGGCCAATTGACCTTATGGCCGTTGACCTTATGACACCAAACCATCACATTAATGCATTGTCATCGAGCTTTGATACGTGTGCAAAGTTTCAGTCAAACTTATCGCCATTCAAAGTGGTAATAAGGCCAATTGACCTTATGGCCGTTGACCTTACGTCACCACGCAATCACTTTAATGCATTTTCATCGAGCCTTAATACGTGTGCAAAGCTTCAGTGAAACTTATGGCCATTCAAAGTGGTAATAAGGCCAATTGACTTTATGGCCGTTGACCTTATGACACCAAACCATCACATTAATGCATTGTCATCGAGCTTTGATACGTGTGCAAAGTTTCAGTCAAACTTATGGCCATTCAAAGTGGTAATAAGCCCAATTTACCTTATGGCCGTTGACCTTATGTCACCACACAATCACTTTAATCCATTTTCATCGAGCCTTAATACGTGTGCAAAGCTTCAGTGAAACTTATGGCCATTCAAAGTGGTAATAAGGCCAATTGACCTTATGGCCGTTGACCTTATGACACCAAACCATCACATTAATGCATTGTCATCGAGCTTTGATACGTGTGCAAAGTTTCAGTCAAACTTATGGCCATTCAAAGTGGTAATAAGGCCAATTGACCTTATGGCCGTTGACCTTATGACACCAAACCATCACATTAATGCATTCTCATCGAGCCTTGATACGTGTGCAAAGTTTCAATCATACTTACGGCCATTCAAAGTGGTAATAAGGCCAATTGACCTTATGGGCGTTGACCTTATGTCACCACACCAGCACTTTAATGCATTGTCATCGAGCGTTTATACGTGTGCAAAGCTTCAGTCAAACTTATGGCCATTCAAAGTGGTAATACGGCCAATTGACCTTATGGCCGTTGACCTTACGTCACCACACCATCACATTAATGCATTGTCATCGAGCCTTGATACATGTGTAAAGTCTCAATCAAACTTATGGCCATTCAAAGTGGTAATAAGGCCAATTGACCTTATGGCCGTTCAACTTATGTCACCACACCATCACATTAATGCATTGTCACCGGTCCTTGACACGTATGCATAGTTTCAAATTAATCAGATTTCTAGAAACCGGTGAAAATTAAGCTAAAAAATTCCGTGACGTAGATACAGGCCAAGCAAATAAAAGCGTGTTAGAAATGGCTCCAGTATGCTCTTTCGTAGATGTGCCATGCATCCACTTATATCATTAATATGGCCATTTGGGGTGGTCATAAGTTCAATTGACCTTATGTCCGCTAACCTTATGTCACCACACCATCACATTATTGCATTTTCATCGAGCCTTTATACGTGTGCAAAGTTTCAATCAAACTTATGGCCATTCAAAGTGGTAATAAGGGCAATTTGCTTTATGTCCGTTAACCTTATGTCACCCCACCATCACATTATTGCATTGTCATCGAGTCTGGATACGTGTGCAAAGTTTGAATCAAACTTATGGCCATTCAAAGTCGTATTAAGGCCAATTGACCTTATGGCCGTTGACCTTATGTCACCACACCATCACATTAATGCATTGTCATCGAGCCTTGATACGTGTGCAAAGTTTCAATCAAACTTATGGCCATTCAAAGTGGTAATAAGGCCAATTGACCTTATGGCCGTTGACCGTATGTCACCACACCATCACATTAATGCATTGTCATCAAGCCTTGATACGTGTGCAAAGTTTCAATCAAGCTTATGGCCATTCAAAGTGGTAATAAGGCCAATTGACCTTATGGCCGTTGACCGTATGTCACCACACCATCACATTAATGCATTGTCAACGAGCCTTGATACGTGTGCAAAGTTTCAATCAAACTTATGGCCATTCAAGGTGGTAATAAGGCCAATTGACCTTATGGCCGTTGACCTTATGTCACCACACCATCACATTAATGCATTTTCAGCGAGCCTTGATACGTGTGCAAGGTTTCAATCAAACTTATGGCCATTCAAAGTGGTAATAAGGTCAATTGACCTTATAGCCGTTGACTTTATGTCACCACACCATCACGTTCACGCTATGTCATCGGTCCTTGATATGTATGCAAAGTTTCAAATTAATCAGACTTCTAGAAACCGGTGAAAATTAAGCTCAAAGATTCCGTTACATAGGCACAGGCCAAGCAAATAAAAGCGTTTTAAAAATGGCTGCAGTATGCTCTTTCGTAGATGTGCCGTGCATCCACTTATATCATTAATATGGCCATTTGGGGTGGTCATAAGTTCAATTGACCTTATGTCCGCTAACCTTATGTGACCACAACATCACATTATTGCATTTTCATCGAGCCTTGATACGTGTGCAAAGTTTCAATCAAACTTGTGGTCATTCAAAGTGGTAATAAGGGCAATTTGCTTTATGTCCGTTAACCTTATGTCACCCCACCATCACATTATTGCATTGTCATCGAGTCTTGATACGTGTGCAAGGTTTCAATCAAACTTATGGCCATTCAAAATGGTAATAAGCCCAATTTACCTTATGGCCGTTGACCTTATGTCACCACGCAATCACTTTAATGCATTTTCATCGAGCCTTAATACGTGTGCAAAGCTTCAGTGAAACTTATGGCCATTCAAAGTGGTAATAAGGCCAATTGACCTTATGGCCGTTGACCTTATGACACCAAACCATCACATTAATGCATTGTCATCGAGCTTTGATACGTGTGCAAAGTTTCAGTCAAACTTATCGCCATTCAAAGTGGTAATAAGGCCAATTGACCTTATGGCCGTTGACCTTACGTCACCACGCAATCACTTTAATGCATTTTCATCGAGCCTTAATACGTGTGCAAAGCTTCAGTGAAACTTATGGCCATTCAAAGTGGTAATAAGGCCAATTGACTTTATGGCCGTTGACCTTATGACACCAAACCATCACATTAATGCATTGTCATCGAGCTTTGATACGTGTGCAAAGTTTCAGTCAAACTTATGGCCATTCAAAGTGGTAATAAGCCCAATTTACCTTATGGCCGTTGACCTTATGTCACCACACAATCACTTTAATCCATTTTCATCGAGCCTTAATACGTGTGCAAAGCTTCAGTGAAACTTATGGCCATTCAAAGTGGTAATAAGGCCAATTGACCTTATGGCCGTTGACCTTATGACACCAAACCATCACATTAATGCATTGTCATCGAGCTTTGATACGTGTGCAAAGTTTCAGTCAAACTTATGGCCATTCAAAGTGGTAATAAGGCCAATTGACCTTATGGCCGTTGACCTTACGTCACCACGCAATCACTTTAATGCATTTTCATCGAGCCTTAATACGTGTGCAAAGCTTCAGTGAAACTTATGGCCATTCAAAGTGGTAATAAGGCCAATTGACCTTATGGCCGTTGACCTTATGACACCAAACCATCACATTAATGCATTGTCATCGAGCCTTGATACGTGTGCAAAGTTTCAATCATACTTACGGCCATTCAAAGTGGTAATAAGGCCAATTGACCTTATGGGCGTTGACCTTATGTCACCACACCAGCACTTTAATGCATTGTCATCGAGCGTTTATACGTGTGCAAAGCTTCAGTCAAACTTATGGCCATTCAAAGTGGTAATACGGCCAATTGACCTTATGGCCGTTGACCTTACGTCACCACACCATCACATTAATGCATTGTCATCGAGCCTTGATACATGTGTAAAGTCTCAATCAAACTTATGGCCATTCAAAGTGGTAATAAGGCCAATTGACCTTATGGCCGTTCAACTTATGTCACCACACCATCACATTAATGCATTGTCACCGGTCCTTGACACGTATGCATAGTTTCAAATTAATCAGATTTCTAGAAACCGGTGAAAATTAAGCTAAAAAATTCCGTGACGTAGATACAGGCCAAGCAAATAAAAGCGTGTTAGAAATGGCTCCAGTATGCTCTTTCGTAGATGTGCCATGCATCCACTTATATCATTAATATGGCCATTTGGGGTGGTCATAAGTTCAATTGACCTTATGTCCGCTAACCTTATGTCACCACACCATCACATTATTGCATTTTCATCGAGCCTTTATACGTGTGCAAAGTTTCAATCAAACTTATGGCCATTCAAAGTGGTAATAAGGGCAATTTGCTTTATGTCCGTTAACCTTATGTCACCCCACCATCACATTATTGCATTGTCATCGAGTCTGGATACGTGTGCAAAGTTTGAATCAAACTTATGGCCATTCAAAGTCGTATTAAGGCCAATTGACCTTATGGCCGTTGACCTTATGTCACCACACCATCAAAGTCGTATTAAGGCCAATTGACCTTATGGCCGTTGACCTTATGTCACCACACCATCACATTAATGCATTGTCATCGAGCCTTGATACGTGTGCAAAGTTTCAATCAAACTTATGGCCATTCAAAGTGGTAATAAGGCCAATTGACCTTATTGCCGTTGACCGTATGTCACCACACCATCACATTAATGCATTGTCATCAAGCCTTGATACGTGTGCAAAGTTTCAATCAAGCTTATGGCCATTCAAAGTGGTAATAAGGCCAATTGACCTTATGGCCGTTGACCGTATGTCACCACACCATCACATTAATGCATTGTCAACGAGCCTTGATACGTGTGCAAAGTTTCAATCAAACTTATGGCCATTCAAGGTGGTAATAAGGCCAATTGACCTTATGGCCGTTGACCTTATGTCACCACACCATCACATTAATGCATTTTCAGCGAGCCTTGATACGTGTGCAAGGTTTCAATCAAACTTATGGCCATTCAAAGTGGTAATAAGGTCAATTGACCTTATAGCCGTTGACTTTATGTCACCACACCATCACGTTCACGCTATGTCATCGGTCCTTGATATGTATGCAAAGTTTCAAATTAATCAGACTTCTAGAAACCGGTGAAAATTAAGCTCAAAGATTCCGTTACATAGGCACAGGCCAAGCAAATAAAAGCGTTTTAAAAATGGCTGCAGTATGCTCTTTCGTAGATGTGCCGTGCATCCACTTATATCATTAATATGGCCATTTGGGGTGGTCATAAGTTCAATTGACCTTATGTCCGCTAACCTTATGTGACCACAACATCACATTATTGCATTTTCATCGAGGCTTGATACGTGTGCAAAGTTTCAATCAAACTTGTGGTCATTCAAAGTGGTAATAAGGGCAATTTGCTTTATGTCCGTTAACCTTATGTCACCCCACCATCACATTATTGCATTGTCATCGAGTCTGGATACGTGTGCAAAGTTTCAATCAAACGTATGGCCATTCAAAGTCGTAATAAGGCCAATTGACCTTATGGCCGTTGACCTTATGTCACCACACCATCACATTAATGCATTGTCATCGAGCCTTGATACGTGTGCAAAGTTTCAAGTTAATCAGACTTCTAGAAACTGGTGAAAATTAAGCTCAAAGATTCCGTTACATAGATACAGGCCAAGCTAATAAAAGCGTGTTAATAAAGGAATGGGTTTTTCGCATTATGTGCAAGGTTTCAAATCATTGGCAATTTGGAGTGGTCATAAGTTCAATTAAACTTATATCCGTTAACCTTGTGTCACCACACCATCACATTAATGCATTGTCAGCGAGCCTTGATACGTGTGCAAGGTTTCAATCAAACTTATGGCCATCCAAAGTCGTAATAAGGCCAATTGACCTTATGGCCGTTGACCTTATGTCACCATACCATCACATTAATGCATTGTCATCGAGCCTTGATACGTGTGCAAAGTTTCAAGTTAATCAGACTTCTAGAAACCGGTGAAAATTAAGCTCAAAGATTCCGTTACATAGATACAGGCCAAGCTAATAAAAGCGTGTTAATAAAGGAATGCGTTTTTCGCATTATGTGCAAGGTTTCAAATCTATGGCCATTTGGAGTGGTCATAAGTTCAATTGACCTTATATCCGTTAACCTTATGTCACCACACCATCACATTAATGCATTGTCATCGAGCCTTGTTACGTGTGCAAAGTTTCAATCAAACTTATGGCCATTCAAAGTGGCAATAAGGCCAATTGACTTTATGGCCGTTGACCTTATGTAACCACACCATCACATTAATGCATTGTCAGCGAGCTTTGATACGTGTGCAAGGTTTCAATAAAACTTATGGCCATTCAAAGTGGTAATAAAGCCAATTGACCTTATGGCCGTTAACCTTATGTCACCACACCATCACATTAATGCTTTGTCATCGGTCCTTGATACGTATGCAAAGTTTCAAGTTAATCAGACTTCTAGAAACCGGTGAAAATTAAGCTCAAAAATTCCGTTACATAGATACAGGCCAAGCTAATAAAAGCGTGTTAAAAAGGGCTCCAGTATGCTCTTTCGTAGATGTGCCATGCATCCACTCCAATCATTAATAAAGGAATGCGTTTTTCGCATTATGTGCAAGGTTTCAAATCTATGGCCATTTGGGGTGGTCATAAGTTCAATTGACCTTTAATTGTCCGTTAACCTTATGTCACCCCACCATCACAATATTGCATTGTCATCGAGCCTTGATAAGTGTGCAAAGTTTCAATCAAACTTATGGCCATTCAAAGTGGTAATAAGGCCAATTGACCTTATGGCCGTTGACCTTATGTCACCACACCATCACATTAATGCATTGTCAGCGAGCCTTGATACGTGTGCAAGGTTTCAATCAAACTTATAGCCATCCAAAGTCGTAATAAGGCCAATTGACCTTATGGCCGTTGACCTTATGTCACCACACCATCACATTAATGCATTGTCATCGAGCCTTGATACGCGTGCAAAGTTTCAATCAAACTTATGGCCATTCAAAGTGGTAATAAGGCCAATTGACCTTATGGCGTTGACCTTATGTCACCACGCCATCACATTAATGCTTTGTCATCGGTCCTTGATACGTGTGCATAGATTCAAATTAATCAGACTTCTAGAAACCGGTGAAAATTAAGCTCAAAAATTCCGTTACATAGATACAGGCCAAGCTAATAAAATCGTGTTAATAAAGGAATGCGTTTTTCGCATTATGTGCAAGGTTTCAAATCTGTGTCCATTTGGGGTGGTCATAAGTTCAATTGACCTCATATCCGTTAACCTTATGTCAACCCACCATCACATTATTGCATTGTCATCAAGCCTTGATACGTGTGCAAAGTTTCAATCAAACTTATGGCCATTGAAAGTGGTAATAAGGCCAATTGACCTTATGGCCGTTGACCTTATGTCACCACACAATCACTTTAATGCATTGTCTTCGAGCCTTGATACGTGTGCACAGCTTCAGTCAAACTTATGGCCATTCAAGGTGGTAATAAGTCCAATTGACCTTATGGCCGTTGACCTTATGTCAACAAACCATCACATTAATGCATTGTCATCGAGCCCTGATACGTGTGCAAAGTTTCAATCAAACTTATGGACATTCAAAGTGGTAATAAGGCCAATTTACTTTATGTCCGTTAACCTTATGTCACCCCACCATCACATTATTGCATTGTCATCGAGTCTGGATACGTGTGCAAAGTTTCAATCAAACTTATGGCCATTCAAAGTGGTAATAAGGCCAGTTGACCTTATGGGCGTTGACCTTATGTCACCACACCATCACTTTAATGCATTGTCATCGAGGCTTAATACGTGTGCAAAGTTTCAAATTAATCAGACTTCTAGAAACCGGTGAAAATTAAGCTCAAAATTCCCTTACATAGATACAGGCGAAGCTAATAAAAGCGTGTTAAAAAGGGCTCGAGTATGCTCTTTCGTAGATGTGCCATGCATCCACTTCAATCATTAATAAAGGAATGTGTTTTTCGCATTATGTGCAAGGTTTCAAATCTATAGCCATTTGGGGTGGTCATAAGTTTAATAGACCTTATGTCCGTTAACCTTATATCACCCAACCATCACATTATTGTACATAGATACAGGCCAAGCTAATAAAAGCGTGTTAATAAAGGAATGCGTTTTTCGCATTATGTGCAAGGTTTCAAATCTATGGCCATTTGGAGTGGTCATAAGTTCAATTGACCTTATATCCGTTAACCTTACGTCACCACACCATCACATTAATGCATTGTAATCGAGCCTTGTTACGTGTGCAAAGTTTCAATCAAACTTATGGCCATTCAAAGTGGCAATAAGGCCAATTGACTTTATGGCCGTTGACCTTATGTAACCACACCATCACATTAATGCATTGTCAGCGAGCTTTGATACGTGTGCAAGGTTTCAATAAAACTTATGGCCATTCAAAGTGGTAATAAGGGCAATTTGCTTTATGTCCGTTAACCTTATGTCACCCCACCATCACATTATTGCATTGTCATCGAGTCTGGATACGTGTGCAAAGTTTGAATCAAACTTATGGCCATTCAAAGTCGTATTAAGGCCAATTGACCTTATGGCCGTTGACCTTATGTCACCACACCATCACATTAATGCATTGTCATCGAGCCTTGATACGTGTGCAAAGTTTCAATCAAACTTATGGCCATTCAAAGTGGTAATAAGGGCAATTTGCTTTATGTCCGTTAACCTTATGTCACCCCACCATCACATTATTGCATTGTCATCGAGTCTGGATACGTGTGCAAAGTTTGAATCAAACTTATGGCCATTCAAAGTCGTATTAAGGCCAATTGACCTTATGGCCGTTGACCTTATGTCACCACACCATCACATTAATGCATTGTCATCGAGCCTTGATACGTGTGCAAAGTTTCAATCAAACTTATGGCCATTCAAAGTGGTAATAAGGCCAATTGACCTTATGGCCGTTGACCGTATGTCACCACACCATCACATTAATGCATTGTCATCAAGCCTTGATACGTGTGCAAAGTTTCAATCAAGCTTATGGCCATTCAAAGTGGTAATAAGGCCAATTGACCTTTTGGCCGTTGACCGTATGTCACCACACCATCACATTAATGCATTGTCAACGAGCCTTGATACGTGTGCAAAGTTTCAATCAAACTTATGGCCATTCAAGGTGGTAATAAGGCCAATTGACCTTATGGCCGTTGACCTTATGTCACCACACCATCACATTAATGCATTTTCAGCGAGCCTTGATACGTGTGCAAGGTTTCAATCAAACTTATGGCCATTCAAAGTGGTAATAAGGTCAATTGACCTTATAGCCGTTGACTTTATGTCACCACACCATCACGTTCACGCTATGTCATCGGTCCTTGATATGTATGCAAAGTTTCAAATTAATCAGACTTCTAGAAACCGGTGAAAATTAAGCTCAAAGATTCCGTTACATTGGCACAGGCCAAGCAAATAAAAGCGTTTTAAAAATGGCTGCAGTATGCTCTTTCGTAGATGTGCCGTGCATCCACTTATATCATTAATATGGCCATTTGGGGTGGTCATAAGTTCAATTGACCTTATGTCCGCTAACCTTATGTGACCATAACATCACATTATTGCATTTTCATCGAGCCTTGATACGTGTGCAAAGTTTCAATCAAACTTGTGGTCATTCAAAGTGGTAATAAGGGCAATTTGCTTTATGTCCGTTAACCTTATGTCACCCCACCATCACATTATTGCATTGTCATCGAGTCTGGATACGTGTGCAAAGTTTCAATCAAACGTATGGCCATTCAAAGTCGTAATAAGGCCAATTGACCTTATGGCCGTTGACCTTATGTCACCACACCATCACATTAATGCATTGTCATCGAGCCTTGATACGTGTGCAAAGTTTCAAGTTAATCAGACTTCTAGAAACTGGTGAAAATTAAGCTCAAAGATTCCGTTACATAGATACAGGCCAAGCTAATAAAAGCGTGTTAATAAAGGAATGGGTTTTTCGCATTATGTGCAAGGTTTCAAATCATTGGCAATTTGGAGTGGTCATAAGTTCAATTAAACTTATATCCGTTAACCTTGTGTCACCACACCATCACATTAATGCATTGTCAGCGAGCCTTGATACGTGTGCAAGGTTTCAATCAAACTTATGGCCATCCAAAGTCGTAATAAGGCCAATTGACCTTATGGCCGTTGACCTTATGTCACCATACCATCACATTAATGCATTGTCATCGAGCCTTGATACGTGTGCAAAGTTTCAAGTTAATCAGACTTCTAGAAACCGGTGAAAATTAAGCTCAAAGATTCCGTTACATAGATACAGGCCAAGCTAATAAAAGCGTGTTAATAAAGGAATGCGTTTTTCGCATTATGTGCAAGGTTTCAAATCTATGGCCATTTGGAGTGGTCATAAGTTCAATTGACCTTATATCCGTTAACCTTATGTCACCACACCATCACATTAATGCATTGTCATCGAGCCTTGTTACGTGTGCAAAGTTTCAATCAAACTTATGGCCATTCAAAGTGGCAATAAGGCCAATTGACTTTATGGCCGTTGACCTTATGTAACCACACCATCACATTAATGCATTGTCAGCGAGCTTTGATACGTGTGCAAGGTTTCAATAAAACTTATGGCCATTCAAAGTGGTAATAAAGCCAATTGACCTTATGGCCGTTAACCTTATGTCACCACACCATCACATTAATGCTTTGTCATCGGTCCTTGATACGTATGCAAAGTTTCAAGTTAATCAGACTTCTAGAAACCGGTGAAAATTAAGCTCAAAAATTCCGTTACATAGATACAGGCCAAGCTAATAAAAGCGTGTTAAAAAGGGCTCCAGTATGCTCTTTCGTAGATGTGCCATGCATCCACTCCTATCATTAATAAAGGAATGCGTTTTTCGCATTATGTGCAAGGTTTCAAATCTATGGCCATTTGGGGTGGTCATAAGTTCAATTGACCTTTAATTGTCCGTTAACCTTATGTCACCCCACCATCACAATATTGCATTGTCATCGAGCCTTGATAAGTGTGCAAAGTTTCAATCAAACTTATGGCCATTCAAAGTGGTAATAAGGCCAATTGACCTTATGGCCGTTGACCTTATGTCACCACACCATCACATTAATGCATTGTCAGCGAGCCTTGATACGTGTGCAAGGTTTCAATCAAACTTATAGCCATCCAAAGTCGTAATAAGGCCAATTGACCTTATGGCCGTTGACCTTATGTCACCACACCATCACATTAATGCATTGTCATCGAGCCTTGATACGCGTGCAAAGTTTCAATCAAACTTATGGCCATTCAAAGTGGTAATAAGGCCAATTGACCTTATGGCGTTGACCTTATGTCACCACGCCATCACATTAATGCTTTGTCATCGGTCCTTGATACGTGTGCATAGATTCAAATTAATCAGACTTCTAGAAACCGGTGAAAATTAAGCTCAAAAATTCCGTTACATAGATACAGGCCAAGCTAATAAAATCGTGTTAATAAAGGAATGCGTTTTTCGCATTATGTGCAAGGTTTCAAATCTGTGGCCATTTGGGGTGGTCATAAGTTCAATTGACCTCATATCCGTTAACCTTATGTCAACCCACCATCACATTATTGCATTGTCATCAAGCCTTGATACGTGTGCAAAGTTTCAATCAAACTTATGGCCATTGAAAGTGGTAATAAGGCCAATTGACCTTATGGCCGTTGACCTTATGTCACCACACAATCACTTTAATGCATTGTCTTCGAGCCTTGATACGTGTGCACAGCTTCAGTCAAACTTATGGCCATTCAAGGTGGTAATAAGTCCAATTGACCTTATGGCCGTTGACCTTATGTCAACAAACCATCACATTAATGCATTGTCATCGAGCCCTGATACGTGTGCAAAGTTTCAATCAAACTTATGGACATTCAAAGTGGTAATAAGGCCAATTTACTTTATGTCCGTTAACCTTATGTCACCCCACCATCACATTATTGCATTGTCATCGAGTCTGGATACGTGTGCAAAGTTTCAATCAAACTTATGGCCATTCAAAGTGGTAATAAGGCCAGTTGACCTTATGGGCGTTGACCTTATGTCACCACACCATCACTTTAATGCATTGTCATCGAGGCTTAATACGTGTGCAAAGTTTCAAATTAATCAGACTTCTAGAAACCGGTGAAAATTAAGCTCAAAATTCCCTTACATAGATACAGGCGAAGCTAATAAAAGCGTGTTAAAAAGGGCTCGAGTATGCTCTTTCGTAGATGTGCCATGCATCCACTTCAATCATTAATAAAGGAATGTGTTTTTCGCATTATGTGCAAGGTTTCAAATCTATAGCCATTTGGGGTGGTCATAAGTTTAATAGACCTTATGTCCGTTAACCTTATATCACCCAACCATCACATTATTGTACATAGATACAGGCCAAGCTAATAAAAGCGTGTTAATAAAGGAATGCGTTTTTCGCATTATGTGCAAGGTTTCAAATCTATGGCCATTTGGAGTGGTCATAAGTTCAATTGACCTTATATCCGTTAACCTTACGTCACCACACCATCACATTAATGCATTGTCATCGAGCCTTGTTACGTGTGCAAAGTTTCAATCAAACTTATGGCCATTCAAAGTGGCAATAAGGCCAATTGACTTTATGGCCGTTGACCTTATGTAACCACACCATCACATTAATGCATTGTCAGCGAGCTTTGATACGTGTGCAAGGTTTCAATAAAACTTATGGCCATTCAAAGTGGTAATAAAGCCAATTGACCTTATGGCCGTTAAACTTATGTCACCACACCATCACATTAATGCTTTGTCATCGGTCCTTGATACGTATGCAAAGTTTCAAGTTAATCAGACTTCTAGAAACCGGTGAAAATTAAGCTCAAAAATTCCGTTACATAGATACAGGCCAAGCTAATAAAAGCGTGTTAAAAAGGGCTCCAGTATGCTCTTTCGTAGATGTGCCATGCATCCACTTCTATCATTAATAAAGGAATGCGTTTTTCGCATTATGTGCAAGGTTTCAAATCTATGGCCATTTGGGGTGGTCATAAGTTCAATTGACCTTTAATTGTCCGTTAACCTTATGTCACCCCACCATCACAATATTGCATTGTCATCGAGCCTTGATACGTGTGCAAAGTTTCAATCAAACTTATGGCCATTCAAAGTGGTAATAAGGCCAATTGACCTTATGGCCGTTGACCATATGTCACCACACCATCACATTAATGCATTGTCAGCGAGCCTTGATACGTGTGCAAGGTTTCAATCAAACTTATAGCCATCCAAAGTCGTAATAAGGCCAATTGACCTTATGGCCGTTGACCTTATGTCACCACACCATCACATTAATGCATCGTCATCGAGCCTTGATACGCGTGCAAAGTTTCAATCAAACTTATGGCCATTCAAAGTGGTAATAAGGCCAATTGACCTTATGGCGTTGACCTTATGTCACCACGCCATCACATTAATGCTTTGTCATCGGTCCTTGATACGTGTGCATAGATTCAAATTAATCAGACTTCTAGAAACCGGTGAAAATTAAGCTCAAAAATTCCGTTACATAGATACAGGCCAAGCTAATAAAATCGTGTTAATAAAGGAATGCGTTTTTCGCATTATGTGCAAGGTTTCAAGTCTGTGGCCATTTGGGGTGGTCATAAGTTCAATTGACCTCATATCCGTTAACCTTATGTCAACCCACCATCACATTATTGCATTGTCATCAAGCCTTGATACGTGTGCAAAGTTTCAATCAAACTTATGGCCATTGAAAGTGGTAATAAGGCCAATTGACCTTATGGCCGTTGACCTTATGTCACCACACAATCACTTTAATGCATTGTCTTCGAGCCTTGATACATGTGCACAGCTTCAGTCAAACTTATGGCCATTCAAGGTGGTAATAAGGCCAATTGACCTTATGGCCGTTGACCTTATGTCAACAAACCATCACATTAATGCATTGTCATCGAGCCCTGATACGTGTGCAAAGTTTCAATCAAACTTATGGACATTCAAAGTGGTAATAAGGCCAATTTACTTTATGTCCGTTAACCTTATGTCACCCCACCATCACATTATTGCATTGTCATCGAGTCTGGATACGTGTGCAAAGTTTCAATCAAACTTATGGCCATTCAAAGTGGTAATAAGGCCAGTTGACCTTATGGGCGTTGACCTTATGTCACCACACCATCACTTTAATGCATTGTCATCGAGGCTTAATACGTGTGCAAAGTTTCAAATTAATCAGACTTCTAGAAACCGGTGAAAATTAAGCTCAAAATTCCCTTACATAGATACAGGCGAAGCTAATAAAAGCGTGTTAAAAAGGGCTCGAGTATGCTCTTTCGTAGATGTGCCATGCATCCACTTCAATCATTAATAAAGGAATGCGTTTTTCGCATTATGTGCAAGGTTTCAAATCTATAGCCATTTGGGGTGGTCATAAGTTTAATTGACCTTATGTCCGTTAACCTTATATCACCCAACCATCACATTATTGCATTGTAAACGAGTCTTGATACGTGTGCAAAGTTTCAATCAAACTTATGGCCATTGAAAGTGGTAATAAGGACAATTGACCTTATGGCCGTTGACCTTATGTCACCACGCAATCACTTTAATGCATTGCCATCGAGCCTTGATACGTACGCAAAGTCTCCATCAAACTTATGGCCATTCAAAGTGGTAATAAAGCCAATTGACTTTATGTCCGTTAACCTTATGTCACCCCACCATCACATTATTGCATTGTCATCGAGTCTTGATACGTGTGCAAAGTTTCAATCAAACTTATGGCCATTCAAAATGGTATTAAGCCCAATTTACCTTATGGCCGTTGACCTTATGTCACCACGCCATCACTTTAATGCATTGCCATCGAGCCTTGATACGTATGCAAAGTCTCCATCAAACTTATGGCCATTCAAAGTGGTAATAAAGCCAATTGACTTTATGTCCGTTAACCTTATATCACCCCACCATCACACTATTGCATTGTCATCGAGTCTTGATACGTGTGCAAAGTTTCAATCAAACTTATGGCCATTCAAAGTGGTAATAAGGACAATTGACCTTATGGCCGTTGACCTTATGTCACCACGCCATCACTTTAATGCATTGCCATCGAGCCTTGATACGTATGCAAAGTCTCCATCAAACTTATGGCCATTCAAAGTGGCAATAAAGCCAATTGACTTTATGTCCGTTAACCTTATGTCACCCCACCATCACATTATTGCATTGTCATCGAGTCTTGATAAGTGTGCAAAGTTTTAATCAAACTTATGGCCATTCAAAGTAGTAATAAGGCCAATTGATTTTATGGCCGTTGACCGTATGTCACCAAACCAACACATTAATGCATTGACATCGAGCCTTGATACGGGTGCAAAGCTTCAATCAAACTTATGGCCATTAAAAGTGGTAATAAGCCCAATTGGCCTTATGGCCGTTGACCTTGTCTCACCAAACCATCACATTAATGCATTGTCATCGAGCCTTGATACGTATGCAAAGTCTCCATCAAACTTATGGCCATTCAAAGTGGTAATAAAGCCAATTGACTTTATGTCCGTTAACCTTATGTCACCCCACCATCACATTGTTGCATTGTCATCGAGTCTTGATACGTGTGCAAAGTTTCAATCAAACTTATGGCCATTCAAAATGGTAATAAGCCCAATTTACCTTATGGCCGTTGACCTTATGTCACCACGCAATCACTTTAATGCATTTTCATCGAGCCTTAATACGTGTGCAAAGCTTCAGTGAAACTTATGGCCATTCAAAGTGGTAATAAGTACAATTGACCTTATGGCCGTTGACCTTATGACACCAAACCATCACATTAATGCATTGTCATCGAGCTTTGATACGTGTGCAAAGTTTCAGTCAAACTTATGGCCATTCAAAGTGGTAATAAGGCCAACTGACCTTATGGCCGTTGACCTTACGTCACCACGCAATCAATTTAATGCATTTTCATCGAGCCTTAATACGTGTGCAAAGCTTCAGTGAAACTTATGGCCATTCAAAGTGGTAATAAGGCCAATTGACCTTATGGCCGTTCACCTTATGACACCAAACCATCACATTAATGCATTGTCATCGAGCCTTGATACGTGTGCAAAGTTTCAATCAAACTTATGGCCATTCAAAGTGGTAATAAGGCCAATTGATTTTATGTCCGTTAATCTTATGTCACCCAACCATCACATTATTGCTTTGTCATCGAGTCTTGATACGTGTGCAAAGTTTCAATCATACTTACGGCCATTCAAAGTGGTAATAAGGCCAATTGACCTTATGGGCGTTGACCTTATGTCACCACACCAGCACTTTAATGCATTGTCATCGAGCCTTTATACGTGTGCAAAGCTTCAGTCAAACTTATGGCCATTCAAAGTGGTAATACGGCCAATTGACCTTATGGCCGTTGACCTTACGTCACCACACCATCACATTAATGCATTGTCATCGAGCCTTGATACATGTGTAAAGTCTCAATCAAACTTATGGCCATTCAAAGTGGTAATAAGGCCAATTGACCTTATGGCCGTTCAACTTATGTCACCACACCATCACATTAATGCATTGTCACCGGTCCTTGACACGTATCCATAGTTTCAAATTAATCAGATTTCTAGAAACCGGTGAAAATTAAGCTAAAAAATTCCGTGACGTAGATACAGGCCAAGCTAATAAAAGCGTGTTAATAAAGGAATGCGTTTTTTGCATTATGTGCAAGGTTTCAAATCTATGGCCATTTGGGTGGTCATAAGTTCAATTGACCTTATGGCCGTTGACCTTATGTCACAACACCTTCACATTAATGTATTGTCATCGAGCCTTGATACGTGTGCAAAGTTTCAATCAAACTTTGGCCATTCAAAGTGGTTTTAAGGCCATTCAAAGTGGTAATAAGGCCAATTGGCCCTTTGGGCGTTGACCTTATGTCACCACACCATCACATGAATGCATTGTCATCAAGCCTTGATACGTGTGCAAAGTTTCAATCAAGCTTATGGCCATTCAAAGTGGTAATAAGGCCAATTGACCTTATGGCCGTTGACCGTATGTCACCACACCATCACATTAATGCATTGTCATCGAGCCTTGATACGTGTGCAGAGTTTCAATCAAACTTATGGCCATTCAAGGTGGTAATAAGGCCAATTGACCTTATGGCCGTTGACCTTATGTCACCACACCATCACATTAATGCATTTTCAGCGAGCCTTGATACGTGTGCAAGGTTTCAATCAAACTTATGGCCATTCAAAGTGGTAATAAGCTCAATTGACCTTATGGCCGTTCAACTTATGTCACCACACCATCACATTAACGCTATGTCATCGGTCCTTGATACGTATGCAAAGTTTCAAATTAATCAGACTTCTAGAAACCGGTGAAAATTAAGCTCAAAGATTCCGTTACATAGATACAAGCGAAGCAAATAAAAGCGTGTTAGAAATGGCTCCAGTATGCTCTTTCGTAGATGTGCCATGCATCCACTTATATCATTAATATGGCCAATTGGGGTGGTCATAAGTTCAATTGACCTTATGTCCGCTAACCTTATGTCACCACACCATCACATTATTGCATTTTCATCGAGCCTTTATACGTGTGCGAAGTTTCAATCAAACTTATGGCCATTCAAAGTGGTAATAAGTTCAATTGACCTTATATCCGTTAACCTTATGTCACCACACCATCACATTAATGCATTGTCAGCGAGCCTTGATACGTGTGCAAGGTTTCAATCAAACTTATGGCCATCCAAAGTCGTAATAAGGCCAATTGACCTTATGGCCGTTTGACCTTATGTCACCACACCATCACATTAATGCATTGTCATCGAGCCTTGATACGTGTGCAAAGTTTCAAGTTAATCAGACTTCTAGAAACCGGTGAAAATTAAGCTCAAAAATTCCGTTACACAGATACAGGCCAAGCTAATAAAAGCGTGTTAATAAAGGAATGCGTTTTTCGCATTATGTGCAAGGTTTCAAATCTATGGCCATTTGGAGTGGTCATAAGTTCAATTGACCTTATATCCGTTAACCTTATGTCACCACACCATCACATTAATGCATCGTCATCGAGCCTTGTTACGTGTGCAAAGTTTCAATCAAACTTATGGCCATTCAAAGTGGTAATAAAGCCAATTGACCTTATGGCCGTTAACCTTATGTCACCACACCATCACATTAATGCACTGTCAGCGAGCCTTGATACGTGTGCAAGGTTTCAATCAAACTTATGGCCATTCAAAGTGATAATAAAGCCAATTGACCTTATGGCCGTTAACCTTATGTCACCACACCATCACATTAATGCTTTGTCATCGGTCCTTGATACGTATGCAAAGTTTCAAGTTAATCAGACTTCTAGAAACCGGTGAAAATTAAGCTCAAAAATTCCGTTACATAGATACAGGCCAAGCTAATAAAAGCGTGTTAAAAAGGGCTCCAGTATGCTCTTTCGTAGATGTGCATGCATCCACTTCTATCATTAATAAAGGAGTGCGTTTTTCGCATTATGTGCAAGGTTTCAAATCTATGGCCATTTGGGGCGGTCGTAAGTTCAATTGACCTTATATCCGTTAAACTTATGTCACCCCACCATCACGTTAATGCATTGTCATCGAGCCTTGATACGTGTGCAAAGTTTCAATCAAACTTGTGGCCATTCAAAGTGGTAATAAGGCCAATTGACCTTATGGCCGTTGACCTTATGTCACCACACCATCACATTAATGCATTGTCAGCGAGCCTTGATACGTGTGCAAGGTTTCAATCAAACATATGGCCATCCAAAGTCGTAATAAGGCCAATTGACCTTATGGCCGTTGACCTTATGTCACCACACCATCACATTAATGCATTGTCATCGAGCCTTGATACGTGTGCAAAGTTTCAATCAAACTTATGGCCATTCAAAGTGGTAATAAGGCCAATTGACCTTATAGCCGTTAACCTTATGTCACCACACCATCACATTAATGCATTGTCAGCGAGCCTTGAACGTGTGCAAGGTTTCAATCAAACTTATGGCCATCCAAAGTCGTAATAAGGCCAATTGACCTTATGGCCGTTGACCTTATGTCACCACACCATCACATTAATGCATTGTCATCGAGCCTTGATACGTGTGCAAAGTTTCAAGTTAATCAGACTTCTAGAAACCGGTGAAAATTAAGCTCAAAGATTCCGTTACATAGATACAGGCCAAGCTAATAAAATTGTGCTAAAAAGGTCTCCAGTATGCTCTTTCGTAGATGTGCCATGCATCTACTTATATCATTAATAAAGGAATGCGTTTTTCGCATTATGAGCAAGGTTTCAAATCTATGGCCATTTGGAGTGGTCATAAGTTCAATTGACCTTATATCCGTTAACCTTATGTCACCACACCATCACATTAATGCATTGTCATCGAACCTTGTTACGTGTGCAAAGTTTCAATCAAACTTATGGCCATTCAAAGTGGTAATAAAGCCAATTGACCTCAAGGCCGTTGACCTTATGACACCACACCATCACATTAATGCTTTGTTGTCGGTCCTTGATACGTATGCAAAGTTTCAATCATACTTACGGCCATTCAAAGTGGTAATAAGGCCAATTGACCTTATGGGCGTTGACCTTATGTCAGCACACCATCACTTTAATGCATTGTCATCGAGGCTTAATACGTGTGCAAAGTTTTAAATTAATCAGACTTCTAGAAACCGGTGAAAATTAAGCTCAAAGATCCCTTTACATACATACATAGATAGATACAGGTCAAGCTAATAAAAAGGTGTTAATTAATAAAAAAAGGGCTTCAGTATGCTCTTTCGTAGATGTGCAATGCATCCACTTCTATCATTAATAAACGAATGCGTTTTTCGCATTATGTGCAAGGTTTCAAATCTATGGCCATTTGGGGTGGTCATAAGTTCAATTGACCTTATGTCCGCTAACCTTTTATTACCCCACCATTACAATATGGCATTGTCATCAAGCCTTGGTCCGTGTGCAAAGTTTCAATCAAACTTATGGCCATTCAAAGTGGAAATAAGGCCAATTGACCTTATGGCCGTTGACCTTATGTCACCACACCATCACACTAATGCATTGTCATCGAGCCTTGATACGTGTGCAAAGTTTCAATCAAACTTATGGCCATTCAAAGTGGTAATAATGCCAACTGACCTAATGGCCGTTGACCTTATGTCACCACACCATCACATTAATGCATTTTCAGCGAGCCTTGATACGTGTGCAAGGTTTCAATGAAACTTATGGCCATTCAAAGTGGTAATACGGTCAATTGACCTTATGGCCGTTGACCTTATGTCACCACACCATCACATTAACGCTTTGTCATCGGTCCTTGATACGTATGCAAAGTTTCAAATTAATCAGACTTCTAGAAACCGGTGAAAAGTAAGCTCAAAGATTCCGTTACATAGATACAGGCCAAGCTAATAAAATTGTGCTAAAAAGGTCTCCAGTATGCTCTTTCGTAGATGTGCCATGCATCTACTTATATCATTAATAGAGGAATGCGTTTTTCGCATTTTGTGCAAGGTTTCAAATCTATGGCCTTTAGGGGTGGTCATAAGTTCAAATGACCTTATATCCGTTAACCTTATGTCACCCCAGCATCACATTAATGCATTGTCATCAAGCCTTGATACGTGTGCAAAGTTTCAATCAAACTTATGGCCATTCAAAGTGGTAATAAGGTCAATTGACCTTATGGCCGTTGACCGTATGTCACCACACCATCACATTAATGCATTGTCATCAAGCCTTGATACGTGTGCAAAGTTTCAATCAAGCTTATGGCCATTCAAAGTGGTAATAAGGCCAATTGACCTTATGGCCGTTGACCGTATGTCACCACACCATCACATTAATGCATTGTCAACGAGCCTTGATACGTGTGCAAAGTTTCAATCAAACTTATGGCCATTCAAGGTGGTAATAAGGCCAATTGACCTTTTGGCCGTTGACCTTATGTCACCACACCATCACATTAATGCATTTTCAGCGAGCCTTGATACGTGTGCGAGGTTTCAATCAAACTTATGGCCATTCAAAGTGGTAATAAGGTCAATTGACCTTATGGCCGTTGACTTTATGTCACCACACCATCACATTCACGCTATGTCATCGGTCCTTGATATGTATGCAAAGTTTCAAATTAATCAGACTTCTAGAAACCGGTGAAAATTAAGCTCAAAGATTCCGTTACATAGGCACAGGCCAAGCAAATAAAAGCGTTTTAAAAATGGCTCCAGTATGCTCTTTCGTAGATGTGCCATGCATCCACTTATATCATTAATATGGCCATTTGGGGTGGTCATAAGATCAATTGACCTTATGTCCGCTAACCTTATGTGACCACAACATCACATTATTGAATTTTCATCGAGCCTTGATACGTGTGCAAAGTTTCAATCAAACTTATGGCCATTCAAAGTGGTAATAAGGGCAATTTGCTTTATGTCCGTTAACCTTATGTCACCCCACCATCACATTATTGCATTGTCATCGAGTCTGGATACGTGTGCAAAGTTTCAATCAAACGTATGGCCATTCAAAGTCGTAATAAGGCCAATTGACGTTATGGCCGTTGACCTTATGTCACCACACCATCACATTAATGCATTGTCATCGAGCCTTGATACGCGTGCAAAGTTTCAAGTTAATCAGACTTCTAGAAACTGGTGAAAATTAAGCTCAAAGATTCCGTTACATAGATACAGGCCAAGCTAATAAAAGCGTGATAATAAAGGAATGGGTTTTTCGCATTATGTGCAAGGTTTCAAATCATTGGCAATTTGGAGTGGTCATAAGTTCAATTGACCTTATATCCGTTAACCTTATGTCACCACACCATCACATTAATGCATTGTCAGCGAGCCTTGATACGTGTGCAAGGTTTCAATCAAACTTATGGCCATCCAAAGTCGTAATAAGGCCAATTGACCTTATGGCCGTTGACCTTATGTCACCATACCATCACATTAATGCATTGTCATCGAGCCTTGATACGTGTGCAAAGTTTCAAGTTAATCAGACTTCTAGAAACCGGTGAAAATTAAGCTCAAAGATTCCGTTACATAGATACAGGCCAAGCTAATAAAAGCGTGTTAATAAAGGAATGCGTTTTTCGCATTATGTGCAAGGTTTCAAATCTATGGCCATTTGGAGTGGTCATAAGTTCAATTGACCTTATATCCGTTAACCTTATGTCACCACACCATCACATTAATGCATTGTCATCGAGCCTTGTTACGTGTGCAAAGTTTCAATCAAACTTATGGCCATTCAAAGTGGCAATAAGGCCAATTGACTTTATGGCCGTTGACCTTATGTAACCACACCATCACATTAATGCATTGTCAGCGAGCTTTGATACGTGTGCAAGGTTTCAATCAAACTTATGGCCATTCAAAGTGGTAATAAAGCCAATTGACCTTATGGCCGTTAACCTTATGTCACCACACCATCACATTAATGCTTTGTCATCGGTCCTTGATACGTATGCAAAGTTTCAAGTTAATCAGACTTCTAGAAACCGGTGAAAATTAATCTCAAAAATTCCGTTACATAGATACAGGCCAAGCTAATAAAAGCGTGTTAAAAAGGGCTCCAGTATGCTCTTTCGTAGATGTGCCATGCATCCACTTCTATCATTAATAAAGGAATGCGTTTTTCGCATTATGTGCAAGGTTTCAAATCTATGTCCATTTGGGGTGGTCATAAGTTCAATTGACCTTTAATTGTCCGTTAACCTTATGTCACCCCACCATCACAATATTGCATTGTCATCGAGCCTTGATACGCGTGCAAAGTTTCAATCAAACTTATGGCCATTCAAAGTGGTAATAAGGCCAATTGACCTTATGGCCGTTGACCTTATGTCACCACACCATCACATTAATGCATTGTCAGCGAGTCTTGATACGTGTGCAAGGTTTCAATCAAACTTATGGCCATCCAAAGTCGTAATAAGGCCAATTGACCTTATGGCCGTTGACCTAATGTCACCACACCATCACATTAATGCATTGTCATCGAGCCTTGATACGCGTGCAAAGTTTCAATCAAACTTATGGCCATTCAAAGTGGTAATAAGGCCAATTGACCTTATGGCGTTGACCTTATGTCACCACGCCATCACATTAATGCTTTGTCATCGGTCCTTGATACGTGTGCATAGATTCAAATTAATCAGACTTCTAGAAACCGGTGAAAATTAAGCTCAAAAATTCCGTTACATAGATACAGGCCAAGCTAATAAAATCGTGTTAATAAAGGAATGCGTTTTTCGCATTATGTGCAAGGTTTCAAATCTGTGGCCATTTGGGGTGGTCATAAGTTCAATTGATCTCATATCCGTTAACCTTATGTCACCCCACCATCACATTATTGCATTGTCATCAAGCCTTGATACGTGTGCAAAGTTTCAATCAAACTTATGGCCATTGAAAGTGGTAATAAGGCCAATTGACCTTATGGCCGTTGACCTTATGTCACCACACAATCACTTTAATGCATTGTCTTCAAGCCTTGATACGTGTGCACAGCTTCAGTCAAACTTATGGCCATTCAAAGTGGTAATAAGGCCAATTGACCTTATGGACGTTGACCTTATGTCAACAAACCATCACATTAATGCATTGTCATCGAGCCCTGATACGTGTGCAAAGTTTCAATCAAACTTATAGCCATTCAAAGTGGTAATAAGGCCAATTTACTTTATGTCCGTTAACCTTATGTCACCCCACCATCACATTATTGCATTGTCATCGAGTCTGGATACGTGTGCAAAGTTTCAATCAAACTTATGGCCATTCAAAGTGGTAATAAGGCCAGTTGACCTTATGGGCGTTGACCTTATGTCACCACACCATCACTTTAATGCATTGTCATCGAGCCTTGATACGTGTGCAAAGTTTCAGTTAAACTTATGGCCATTCAAAGAGGTAATAAGGCCAATTGACCTTATTGCCGTTGACCTTATGTCACCACACCATCACATTAATGCATTGTCATCGAGCATTGATACATGTGCAAAGTTTCAATCAAACTTATGGCCATTCAAAGTCGTAATAAGGCCCATTGACCTTATGGCCGTTGACCTTATGTCACCACACCATCACATTAATGCATTGTCATCGAGCCTTAATACGTGTGCAATGTTTCAATCAAATTTATGGCCATTCAAAGTGGTAATAAGGCCAATTGACCTTATGGCCGTTGACCTTATGTCACCACACAATCACATTAATGCATTGTCATCGAGCCTTGGTACGTGCGCAAAGTTTCAATCAAACTTATGGCCATTTATAGTGGTAATAAGACCAATTGACCTTATGGCCGTTAACCGTATGTCACCACACCATTACATTAATGCATAGTCATCGAGCCTTGATACGTGTGGAAAGTTTCAATCAAACTTATGGCCATTCAAAGTGGTAATAAGGCCAATTGACCTTATGGCCGTAGACCTTATGTCACCACACCATCACATTAATGCATTGTCATCGGTTCTTGATACGTATGCAAAGTTTCAAATTAATCAGACTTCTATAAACTGGTGAAAATTAAGCTCAAAGATTCCCTTACATAGATGCAGGCCAAGCTAATAAAAGGGTGTTAATAAAGGAATACATTTTTCGCATTATGTGCAAGGTTTCAAATCTATGGCCATTTGGGTTGGTCATAAGTTCAATTGACCTTATATCCGTTAACCTTATGTCACCCCACCATCACATTATTGCATTGTCATCGACCCTTGATACGTGTGCAAAGTTTCAATCAAACTTATGGCCATTCAAATGGATAATAAGGCCAATTGATCTTATGGCCGTTGACCTTATGTCACCACACCAACACATTAATGCATTGTCATCGAGCCTTGATACGTATGCAAAGTTTCAATCAAACTTATGGCCATTTAAAGTTGTAATAAGGCCAATTGACCTAATGGCCGTTGACCTTATGTCACCACACCATCACATTAATGCTTTGTTGTCGGTCCTTGATACGTATGCAAAGTTTCAATCATACTTACGGCCATTCAAAGTGGTAATAAGGCCAATTGACCTTATGGGCGTTGACCTTATGTCACCACACCATCACGTTAATGCATTGTCATCGAGGCTTAATACGTGTGCAAAGTTTCAAATTAATCAGACTTCTAGAAACCGGTGAAAATTAAGCTCAAAGATTCCCTTACATAGATACAGGCGAAGCTAATTAAAGCATGTTAAAAAGGGCTCCAGTATGCTCTTTTGTAGATGTGCCATGCATCCACTTCAATCATTAATAAAGGGATGCGTTTTTTGCATTATGTGCAAGGTTTCAAATCTATAGCCATTTGGGGTGGTCATAAGTTTAATTGACCTTATGTCCGTTAACCTTATATCACCCCACCATCACATTATTGCATTGTCATCGAGTCTTGATACGTGTGCAAAGTTTCAATCAAACTTATGGCCATTCAAGGTGGTAATAAGGCCAATTGACTTTATGTCCGTTAACCTTATGTCACCCCACCATCACATTATTGCATTGTCATCGAGTCTTGATACGTGTGCAAAGTTTCAATCAAACTTATGGCCATTCAAAGTGGTAATAAGGCCAATTGACCTAATGGCCGTTGACCTTATGTCACCACACCATCACATTAATGCTTTGTTGTCGGTCCTTGATACGTGTGCAAAGTTTCAATCAAACTTATGGCCATTCAAAGTGGTAATAAGGCCAATTGACCTAATGGCCGTTGACCTTATGTCACCACACCATCACATTAATGCATTGTCATCGGTTCTTGATACGTATGCAAAGTTTCAAATTAATCAGACTTCTATAAACTGGTGAAAATTAAGCTCAAAGATTCCCTTACATAGATGCAGGCCAAGCTAATAAAAGGGTGTTAATAAAGGAATACATTTTTCGCATTATGTGCAAGGTTTCAAATCTATGGCCATTTGGGTTGGTCATAAGTTCAATTGACCTTATATCCGTTAACCTTATGTCACCCCACCATCACATTATTGCATTGTCATCGACCCTTGATACGTGTGCAAAGTTTCAATCAAACTTATGGCCATTCAAATGGATAATAAGGCCAATTGATCTTATGGCCGTTGACCTTATGTCACCACACCAACACATTAATGCATTGTCATCGAGCCTTGATACGTATGCAAAGTTTCAATCAAACTTATGGCCATTTAAAGTTGTAATAAGGCCAATTGACCTAATGGCCGTTGACCTTATGTCACCACACCATCACATTAATGCTTTGTTGTCGGTCCTTGATACGTATGCAAAGTTTCAATCATACTTACGGCCATTCAAAGTGGTAATAAGGCCAATTGACCTTATGGGCGTTGACCTTATGTCACCACACCATCACGTTAATGCATTGTCATCGAGGCTTAATACGTGTGCAAAGTTTCAAATTAATCAGACTTCTAGAAACCGGTGAAAATTAAGCTCAAAGATTCCCTTACATAGATACAGGCGAAGCTAATAAAAGCATGTTAAAAAGGGCTCCAGTATGCTCTTTTGTAGATGTGCCATGCATCCACTTCAATCATTAATAAAGGAATGCGTTTTTCGCATTATGTGCAAGGTTTCAAATCTATAGCCATTTGGGATGGTCATAAGTTTAATTGACCTTATGTCCGTTAACCTTATATCACCCCAACATCACATTATTGCATTGCCATCGAGCCTTGATACGTTTGCAAAGTTTCAATCAACCTTATGGCCATTCATATTGGTAATAAGGCCAATTGACCTTATGGTCGTTGACCTTATGTCACCAAACCATCAATTTAATGCATTGTCATTGAGCCTTGATACGTGTGCAAAGTTTCAATCAAACTTATGGCCATTCAAGGTGGTAACAAGGCCAATTGACTTTATGTCCGTTAACCTTATGTCACCCCACCATCACATTATTGCATTGTCATCGAGTCTTGATACGTGTGTAAAGTTTCAATCATACTTACGGCCATTCAAAGTGGTAATAAGGCCAATTGACCTTATGGGCGTTGACCTTATGTCACCACACCATTACTTTAATGCATTGTCATCGAGGCTTAATACGTGTGCAAAGTTTCAAATTAATCAGACTTCTAGAAACCGGTGAAAATTAAGCTCAAAATTCCCTTACATAGATACAGGCGAAGCTAATAAAAGCGTGTTAAAAAGGGCTCCAGTATGCTCTTTCGTAGATGTGCCATGCATCCACTTCAATCATTAATAAAGGAATGCGTTTTTCGCATTATGTGCAAGGTTTCAAATCTATAGCCATTTGGGGTGGTCATAAGTTTAATTGACCTTATGTCCGTTAACCTTATATCACCCCACCATCACATTATTGCATTGTCATCGAGTCTTGATACGTGTGCAAAGTTTCAATAAACTTATGGCCATTCAAAGTGGTAATAAGGACAATTGACCTTATGGCCGTTGACCTTATGTCACCACGCCATCACTTTAATGCATTGCCATCGAGCCTTGATACGTGTGCAAAGTTTTAATCAAACTTATGGCCATTCAAAGTAGTAATAAGGCCAATTGATCTTATGGCCATTGACCGTATGTCACCAAACCAACACATTAATGCATTGACATCGAGCCTTGATACGTGTGCAAAGCTTCAATCAAATTTATGGCCATTAAAAGTGGTAATAAGCCCAATTGGCCTTATGGCCGTTGACCTTGTCTCACCAAACCATCACATTAATGCATTGTCATCGAGCCTTGATACGTATGCAAAGTCTCCATCAAACTTATGGACATTCAAAGTGGTAATAAAGCCAATTGACTTTATGTCCGTTAACCTTATGTCACCCCACCATCACATTATTGCATTGTCATCGAGTCTTGATACGTGTGCAAAGTTTCAATCAAACTTATGGCCATTCAAAATGGTAATAAGCCCAATTTACCTATGGCCGTTGACCTTATGTCACCACGCAATCACTTTAATGCATTTTCATCGAGCCTTAATACGTGTGCAAAGCTTCAGTGAAACTTATGGCCATTCAAAGTGGTAATAAGGCCAATTGACCTTATGGCCGTTGACCTTATGACACCAAACCATCACATTAATGCATTGTCATCGAGCTTTGATACGTGTGCAAAGTTTCAGTCAAACTTATGGCCATTCAAAGTGGTAATAAGCCCAATTTACCTTATGGCCGTTGACCTTATGTCACCACACAATCACTTTAATGCATTTTCATCGAGCCTTAATACGTGTGCAAAGCTTCAGTGAAACTTATGGCCATTCAAAGTGGTAATAAGGCCAATTGACCTAATGGCCGTTGACCTTATGACACCAAACCATCACATTAATGCATTGTCATCGAGCCTTGATACGTGTGCAAAGTTTCAATCAAACTTATGGCCATTCAAAGTGGTAATAAGGCCAATTGATTTTATGTCCGTTAATCTTATGTCACCCAACCATCACATTATTGCTTTGTCATCGAGTCTTGATACGTGTGCAAAGTTTCAATCATACTTACGGCCATTCAAAGTGGTAATAAGGCCAATTGACCTTATGGGCGTTGACCTTATGTCAACACACCAGCACTTTAATGCATTGTCATCGAGCCTTTATACGTGTGCAAAGCTTCAGTCAAACTTATGGCCATTCAAAGTGGTAATACGGCCAATTGACCTTATGGCCGTTGACCTTACGTCACCACACCATCACATTAATGCATTGTCATCGATCCCTGATACATGTGTAAAGTCTCAATCAAACTTATGGCCATTCAAAGTGGTAATAAGGCCAATTGACCTTATGGCCGTTCAACTTATGTCACCACACCATCACATTAATGCATTGTCACCGGTCCTTGACACGTATGCATAGTTTCAAATTAATCAGATTTCTAGAAACCGGTGAAAATTAAGCTAAAAAATTCCGTGACGTAGATACAGGCCAAGCTAATAAAAGCGTGTTAATAAAGGAATGCGTTTTTTGCATTATGTGCAAGGTTTCAAATCTATGGCCATTTGGGTGGTCATAAGTTCAATTGACCTTATGGCCGTTGACCTTATGTCACAACACCTTCACATTAATGTATTATCATCGAGCCTTGATACGTGTGCAAAGTTTCAATCAAACTTTGGCCATTCAAAGTGGTTTTAAGGCCATTCAAAGTGGTAATAAGGCCAATTGGCCCTATGGCCGTTGACCTTATGTCACCACACCATCACATGAATGCATTGTCATCGAGCCTTGATACGTGTGCAAAGTTTCAATCAAGCTTATGGCCATTCAAAGTGGTAATAAGGCCAATTGACCTTATGGCCGTTGACCGTATGTCACCACACCATCACATTAATGCATTGTCATGGAGCCTTGATACGTGTGCAAAGTTTCAATCAAACTTATGGCCATTCAAGGTGGTAATAAGGCCAATTGACCTTATGGCGGTTGACCTTATGTCACCACACCATCACATTAATGCATTTTCAGCGAGCCTTGATACGTGTGCAAGGTTTCAATCAAACTTATGGCCATTCAAAGTGGTAATAAGCTCAATTGACCTTATGGCCGTTGACCTTATGTCACCACACCATCACATTAACGCTATGTCATCGGTCCTTGATACGTATGCAAAGTTTCAAATTAATCAGACTTCTAGAAACCGGTGAAAATTAAGCTCAAAGATTCCGTTACATAGATACAGGCCAAGCAAATAAAAGCGTGTTAGAAATGGCTCCAGTATGCTCTTTCGTAGATGTGTCATGCATCCACTTATATCATTAATATGGCCATTTGGGGTGGTCATAAGTTCAATTGACCTTATGTCCGCTAACCTTATGTCACCACACCATCACATTATTGCATTTTCATCGAGCCTTTATACGTGTGCAAAGTTTCAATCAAACTTATGGCCATTCAAAGTGGTAATAAGGGCAATTTGCTTTATGTCCGTTAACCTTATGTCACCCCACCATCACATTATTGCATTGTCATCGAGTCTGGATACGTGTGCAAAGTTTCAATCAACTTATGGCCATTCAAAGTCGTAATAAGGCCAATTGACCTTAATGGCCGTTGACCTTATGTCACCACACCATCACATTAATGCTTTGTTGTCAGTCCTTGATACGTATGCAAAGTTTCAATCATACTTACGGCCATTCAAAGTGGTAATAAGGCCAATTGACCTTATGGGCTTTGACCTTATGTCACCACACCATCACTTTAATGCATTGTCATCGAGGCTTAATACGTGTGCAAAGTTTCAAATTAATCAGACTTCCAGAAACGGGTGAAAATTAAGCTCAAAGATTCCCTTACATAGATACAGGCGAAGCTAATAAAAGCATGTTAAAAAGGGCTCCAGTATGCTCTTTTGTAGATGTGCCATGCATCCACTTCAATCATTAATAAAGGAATGCGTTTTTCGCATTATGTGCAAGGTTTCAAATCTATAGCCATTTGGGGTGGTCATAAGTTTAATTGACCTTATGTCCGTTAACCTTATATCACCCCACCATCACATTATTGCATTGTCATCGACCCTTGATACGTGTGCAAAGTTTCAATCAAACTTATGGCCATTCAAATGGATAATAAGGCCAATTGATCTTATGGCCGTTGACCTTATGTCACCACACCATCACATTAATGCATTGTCATCGAGCCTTGATACGTGTGCAAAGTTTCAATCAAACTTATGGCCATTCAAAGTGGTAATAGGGCCAATTGACCTAATGGCCGTTGACCCTATGTCACCACACCATCACATTAATGCTTTGTTGTCGGTCCTTGATACGTATGCAAAGTTTCAATCATACTTACGGCCATTCAAATTGGTAATAAGGCCAATTGACCTTATGGGCGTTGACCTTATGTCACCACACCATCACTTTAATGCATTGTCATCGAGGCTTAATACGTGTACAAAGTTTCAAATTAATCAGACTTCTAGAAACCGGTGAAAATTAAGCTCAAAATTCCCTTACATAGATAGAGGCGAAGCTAATAAAAGCATGTTAAAAAGGGCTCCAGTATGCTCTTTTGTAGATGTGCCATGCATCCACTTCAATCATTAATAAAGGAATGCGTTTTTCGCATTATGTGCAAGGTTTCAAATCTATAGCCATTTGGGATGGTCATAAGTTTAATTGACCTTATGTCCGTTAACCTTATATCACCCCAACATCACATTATTGCATTGCCATCGAGCCTTGATACGTTTGCAAAGTTTCAATCAACCTTATGGCCATTCATATTGGTAATAAGGCCAATTGACCTTATGGTCGTTGACCTTATGTCACCAAACCATCAATTTAATGCATTGTCATTGAGCCTTGATACGTGTGCAAAGTTTCAATCAAACTTATGGCCATTCAAGGTGGTAACAAGGCCAATTGACTTTATGTCCGTTAACCTTATGTCACCCCACCATCACATTATTGCATTGTCATCGAGTCTTGATACGTGTGTAAAGTTTCAATCATACTTACGGCCATTCAAAGTGGTAATAAGGCCAATTGACCTTATGGGCGTTGACCTTATGTCACCACAACATCACTTTAATGCATTGTCATCGAGGCTTAATACGTGTGCAAAGTTTCAAATTAATCAGACTTCTAGAAACCGGTGAAAATTAAGCTCAAAATTCCCTTACATAGATACAGGCGAAGCTAATAAAAGCGTGTTAAAAAGGGCTCCAGTATGCTCTTTCGTAGATGTGCCATGCATCCACTTCAATCATTAATAAAGGAATGCGTTTTTCGCATTATGTGCAAGGTTTCAAATCTATAGCCATTTGGGGTGGTCATAAGTTTAATTGACCTTATGTCCGTTAACCTTATATCACCCCACCATCACATTATTGCATTGTCATCGAGTCTTGATACGTGTGCAAAGTTTCAATAAACTTATGGCCATTCAAAGTGGTAATAAGGACAATTGACCTTATGGCCGTTGACCTTATGTCACCACGCCATCACTTTAATGCATTGCCATCGAGCCTTGATACGTGTGCAAAGTTTTAATCAAACTTATGGCCATTCAAAGTAGTAATAAGGCCAATTGATCTTATGGCCATTGACCGTATGTCACCAAACCAACACATTAATGCATTGACATCGAGCCTTGATACGTGTGCAAAGCTTCATTCAAACTTATGGCCATTAAAAGTGGTAATAAGCCCAATTGGCCTTATGGCCGTTGACCTTGTCTCACCAAACCATCACATTAATGCATTGTCATCGAGCCTTGATACGTATGCAAAGTCTCCATCAAACTTATGGACATTCAAAGTGGTAATAAAGCCAATTGACTTTATGTCCGTTAACCTTATGTCACCCCACCATCACATTATTGCATTGTCATCGAGTCTTGATACGTGTGCAAAGTTTCAATCAAACTTATGGTCATTCAAAATGGTAATAAGCCCAATTTACCTTATGGCCGTTGACCTTATGTCACCACGCAATCACTTTAATGCATTTTCATCGAGCCTTAATACGTGTGCAAAGCTTCAGTGAAACTTATGGCCATTCAAAGTGGTAATAAGGCCAATTGACCTTATGGCCGTTGACCTTATGACACCAAACCATCACATTAATGCATTGTCATCGAGCTTTGATACGTCTGCAAAGTTTCAGTCAAACTTATGGCCATTCAAAGTGGTAATAAGGCCAATTGACCTTATGGCCGTTGACCTTAGGTCACCACGCAATCACTTTAATGCATTTTCATCGAGCCTTAATACGTGTGCAAAGCTTAAGTGAAACTTATGGCCATTCAAAGTGGTAATAAGGCCAATTGACCTTATGGCCGTTGACCGTATGACACCAAACCATCACATTAATGCATTGTCATCGAGCTTTGATACGTGTGCAAAGTTTCAGTCAACCTTATGGCCATTCAAAGTGGTAATAAGCCCAATTTACCTTATGGCCGTTGACCTTATGTCACCACACAATCACTTTAATGCATTTTCATCGAGCCTTAATACGTGTGCAAAGCTTCAGTGAAACTTATGGCCATTCAAAGTGGTAATAAGGCCAATTGACCTAATGGCCGTTGACCTTATGACACCAAACCATCACATTAATGCATTGTCATCGAGCCTTGATACGTGTGCAAAGTTTCAATCAAACTTATGGCCATTCAAAGTGGTAATAAGGCCAATTGATTTTATGTCCGTTAATCTTATGTCACCCAACCATCACATTATTGCTTTGTCATCGAGTCTTGATACGTGTGCAAAGTTTCAATCATACTTACGGCCATTCAAAGTGGTAATAAGGCCAATTGACCTTATGGGCGTTGACCTTATGTCACCACACCAGCACTTTAATGCATTGTCATCGAGCCTTTATACGTGTGCAAAGCTTCAGTCAAACTTATGGCCATTCAAAGTGGTAATACGGCCAATTGACCTTATGGCCGTTGACCTTACGTCACCACACCATCACATTAATGCATTGTCATCGATCCTTGATACATGTGTAAAGTCTCAATCAAACTTATGGCCATTCAAAGTGGTAATAAGGCCAATTGACCTTATGGCCGTTCAACTTATGTCACCACACCATCACATTAATGCATTGTCACCGGTCCTTGACACGTATGCATAGTTTCAAATTAATCAGATTTCTAGAAACTGGTGAAAATTAAGCTAAAAAATTCCGTGACGTAGATACAGGCCAAGCTAATAAAAGCGTGTTAATAAAGGAATGCGTTTTTTGCATTATGTGCAAGGTTTCAAATCTATGGCCATTTGGGTGGTCATAAGTTCAATTGACCTTATGGCCGTTGACCTTATGTCACAACACCTTCACATTAATGTATTATCATCGAGCCTTGATACGTGTGCAAAGTTTCAATCAAACTTTGGCCATTCAAAGTGGTTTTAAGGCCATTCAAAGTGGTAATAAGGCCAATTGGCCCTATGGCCGTTGACCTTATGTCACCACACCATCACATGAATGCATTGTCATCGAGCCTTGATACGTGTGCAAAGTTTCAATCAAGCTTATGGCCATTCAAAGTGGTAATAAGGCCAATTGACCTTATGGCCGTTGACCGTATGTCACCACACCATCACATTAATGCATTGTCATCGAGCCTTGATACGTGTGCAAAGTTTCAATCAAACTTATGGCCATTCAAGGTGGTAATAAGGCCAATTGACCTTATGGCGGTTGACCTTATGTCACCACACCATCACATTAATGCATTTTCAGCGAGCCTTGATACGTGTGCAAGGTTTCAATCAAACTTATGGCCATTCAAAGTGGTAATAAGCTCAATTGACCTTATGGCCGTTGACCTTATGTCACCACACCATCACATTAACGCTATGACATCGGTCCTTGATACGTATGCAAAGTTTCAAATTAATCAGACTTCTAGAAACCGGTGAAAATTAAGCTCAAAGATTCCGTTACATAGATACAGGCCAAGCAAATAAAAGCGTGTTAGAAATGGCTCCAGTATGCTCTTTCGTAGATGTGTCATGCATCCACTTATATCATTAATATGGCCATTTGGGGTGGTCATAAGTTCAATTGACCTTATGTCCGCTAACCTTATGTCACCACACCATCACATTATTGCATTTTCATCGAGCCTTTATACGTGTGCAAAGTTTCAATCAAACTTATGGCCATTCAAAGTGGTAATAAGGGCAATTTGCTTTATGTCCGTTAACCTTATGTCACCCCACCATCACATTATTGCATTGTCATCGAGTCTGGATACGTGTGCAAAGTTTCAATCAACTTATGGCCATTCAAAGTCGTAATAAGGCCAATTGACCTTATGGCCGTTGACCTTATGTCACCACACCATCACATTAATGCATTGTCATCGAGCCTTGATACGTGTGCAAAGTTTCAAGTTAATCAGACTTCTAGAAACCGGTGAAAATTAACCTCAAAGATTCCGTTACATAGATACAGGCCAAGCTAATAAAAGCGTGTTAATAAAGGAATGTGTTTTTCGCATTATGTGCAAGGTTTCAAATCTATGGCAATTTGGAGTGGTCATAAGTTCAATTGACCTTATATCCGTTAACCTTATGTCACCACACCATCACATTAATGCATTGTCAGCGAGCCTTGATACGTGTGCAAGGTTTCAATCAAACTTATGGCCATCCAAAGTCGTTGACCTTATGTCACCACACCATCACATTAATGCATTGTCATCGAGCCTTGATACGTGTGCAAAGCTTCAAGTTAATCAGACTTCTAGAAACCGGTGAAAATTAAGCTCAAAGATTCCGTTACATAGATACAGGCCAAGCTAATAAAAGCGTGTTAATAAAGGAATGCGTTTTTCGCATTATGTGCAAGGCTTCAAATCTATGGTCATTTGGAGTGGTCATAAGTTCAATTGACCTTATATCCGTTAACCTTATGTCACCACACCATCACATTAATGCATCGTCATCGAGCCTTGTTACGTGTGCAAAGTTTCAAACAAACTTATGGCCATTCAAAGTGGTAATAAGGCCAATTGACTTTATGGCCGTTGACCTTATGTAACCACACCATCACATTAATGCACTGTCAGCGAGCCTTGATACGTGTGCAAGGTTTCAATCAAACTTATGGCCATTCAAAGTGGTAATAAAGCCAATTGACCTTATGGCCGTTAACCTTATGTCACCACACCATCACATTAATGCATTGTCAGCGAGCCTTGATACGTGTGCAAGGTTTCAATCAAACTTATGGCCATCCAAAGTCGTAATAAGGCCAATTGACCTTATGGCCGTTGACCTTATGTCACCACACCATCACATTAATGCATTGTCATCGAGCCTTGATACGTGTGCAAAGTTTCAAGTTAATCAGACTTCTAGAAACCGGTGAAAATTAAGCTCAAAAATTCCGTTAAATAGATACAGGCCAAGCTAATAAAAGCGTGTTAAAAAGGGCTCCAGTATGCTCTTTCTTAGATGTGCATGCATCCACTTCTATCATTAATAAAGGAGTGCGTTTTTCGCATTATGTGCAAGGTTTCAAATCTATGGCCATTTGGGGCGGTCGTAAGTTCAATTGACCTTATATCCGTTAAACTTATGTCACCCCACCATCACATTAATGCATTGTCATCGAGCCTTGATACGTGTGCAAAGTTTCAATCAAACTTGTGGCCATTCAAAGTGGTAATAAGGCCAATTGACCTTATGGCCGTTGACCTTATGTCACCACACCATCACATTAATGCATTGTCAGCGAGCCTTGATACGTGTGCAAGGTTTCAATCAAACATATGGCCATGCAAAGTCGTAATAAGGCCAATTGACCTTATGGCCGTTGACCTTATGTCACCACACCATCACATTAATGCATTGTCATCGAGCCTTGATACGTGTGCAAAGTTTCAATCAAACTTATGGCCATTCAAAGTGGTAATAAGGCCAATTGACCTTATGGCCGTTAACCTTATGTCACCACACCATCACATTAATGCATTGTCAGCGAGCCTTGATACGTGTGCAAGGTTTCAATCAAACTTATGGCCATCCAAAGTCGTAATAAGGCCAATTGACCTTATGGCCGTTGACCTTATGTCACCACACCATCACATTAATGCATTGTCATCGAGCTTTGATACGTGTGCAAAGTTTCAAGTTAATCAGACTTCTAGAAACCGGTGAAAATTAAGCTCAAAAATTCCGTTACATAGATAGAGGCCAAGCTAATAAAAGCGTGTTAAAAAGGGCTCCAGTATGCTCTTTCGTAGATGTGCATGCATCCACTTCTATCATTAATAAAGGAGTGCGTTTTTCGCATTATGTGCAAGGTTTCAAATCTATGGCCATTTGGAGTGGTCATAAGTTCAATTGACCTTATATCCGTTAACCTTATTTCACCACACCATCACATTAATGCATTGTCATCGAGCCTTGTTACGTGTGCAAAGTTTCAATCAAACTTATGGCCATTAAAAGTGGTAATAAGGCCAATTGACCTTATGGCCGTTGACCTTATGTAACCACACCATCACATTAATGCATTGTCAGCGAGCCTTGATACGTGTGCAAGGTTTAAATCAAACTTATGGCCATTCAAAGTGGTAATAAAGCCAATTGACCTCATGGCCGTTGACCTTATGTCACCACACCATCACATTAATGCTTTGTCATCGGTCCTTGATACGTATGCAAAGTTTCAAGTTAATCAGACTTCTAGAAACCGGTGAAAATTAAGCTCAAAATTCCGTTACATAGATACAGGCCAAGCTAATAAAAGCGTGTTAAAAAGGGCTCCAGTATGCTCTTTCGTAGATGTGCCATGCATCCACTTCTATCATTAATAAAGGAATGCGTTTTACGCATTATGTGCAAGGTTTCAAATCTATGGCCATTTGGGGTGGTCATAAGTTCAATTGACCTTTAATTGTCCGTTAACCTTATGTCACCCCACCATCACAATATTGCATTGTCATCGAGCCTTGATACGTGTGCAAAGTTTCAATCAAACTTATGGCCATTCAAAGTGGTAATAAGGCCAATTGACCTTATGGCCGTTGACCTTATGTCACCACACCATCACATTAATGCATTGTCAGCGAGCCTTGATACGTGTGCAAGGTTTCAATCAAACTTATGGCCATTGAAAGTGGTAATAAGGCCAATTGACCTTATGGCAGTTGACCTTATGTCACCACACAATCACTTTAATGCATTGTCTTCGAGCCTTGATACGTGTGCACAGCTTCAGTCAAACTTATGGCCATTCAAAGTGGTAATAAGGCCAATTGACCTTATGGCCGTTGACCTTATGTCAACAAACCATCACATTAATGCATTGTCATCGAGCCCTGATACGTGTGCAAAGTTTCAATCAAACTTATGGCCATTCAAAGTGGTAATAAGGCCAATTTACTTTATGTCCGTTAACCTTGTGTCACCCCACCATCACATTATTGCATTGTCATCGAGTCTGGATACGTGTGCAAAGTTTCAATCAAACTTATGGCCATTCAAAGTGGTAATAAGGCCAGTTGACCTTATGGGCGTTGACCTTATGTCACCACACCATCACTTTGATGCATTCTCATCGAGCCTTGATACGTGTGCAAAGTTTCAGTCAAACTTATGGCCATTCAAAGAGGTAATAAGGCCAATTGACCTTATGGCCGTTGGCCTTATGTCACCACACCATCACTTTAATGCATTGTCATCGAGCCTTGATACGTGTGCAAAGTTTCAGTCAAACTTATGGCCATTCAAAGAGGTATTAAGGCCAATTGACCTTATGGCCGTTGACCTTATGTCACCACACCATCACATTAATGCATTGTCATCGAGCCTTGATACGTGCGCAAAGTTTCAATCAAACTTATGGCCATTTAAAGTGGTAATAAGACCAATTGACCTTATGGCCGTTAACCGTATGTCACCACACCATTACATTAATGCATAGTCATCGAGCCTTGATACGTGTGCAAAGTTTCAATCAAACTTATGGCCATTCAAATTGGTAATAAGG